>NW_026871143.1:0-343771 GCF_028564815.1 Eubalaena glacialis | reverse complement strand
TTTAGGAAGGGATTGCATGAAGTGAATGCATTTTTCGTGCAGAAAAGAACATGAATTTTGGGCGGTTACAGGAGTCAGTAGTTTGGACTGGATTTTCTTCCTTCAATACAAACAAGTTGCAAATATACTGCACAGTCTTTGGAGATAGGGTCTTTAGGACGATAATCAAGTTAAAATGAGGCCATCAGGTTTTGCCCTCGTTCAGTACGATTGGTGTGCTTGGGTTGTAGATGGCTATGTTTGTCGTGTTACTCTCTCTGTATATATCAATGTCCTAATTTCTGTTAAGACAGGTAATCCTTGGTACTTTCTCCTGGCAGCCCTAGCAAAGACCTGCAGCCTGCATCATGTGGGATGAGGCTTTATCTTTTGATCAGCCCACAAGACCTTAAGAGAAAAGACTGCTCTTTCAAGGAAAAACGCGATTCTGCATGCACAGCTCTTTCCTCGGTCTCCAGTCTGTCAGACTGCCCTGAAGAATTTGACTTCCCAGTCCCCACAACACGTTAGGCCAATTCAATAAAATCTCTCAATCTCAATCTCTCTCTCTCTCTCTCTTGCTCCCTTCCCTCCCCTCCCAGCCCCAGGCAGCTAGTGGCTTCTGTTTCTCTGTGGAACCCAGGCCAGAACACTTGTGTTATACCCGCTAGTGGAATTATGGGGTCGTGAGGTAACTACCTCTGTAAATGTTGAAGGAAAGATAAGGTATTTTGCAAACTGTTTGCCATATTCTACATTCCCTCCAGCAAAGTATAACATATCCATTTCTTCCATATTGTTTTCATTTCTCTATATTTTTAACTTTAATTTTATTTTTAGTTTTAATTTCTTAAAAGCAGTCATCAATTTTATACACATCAGTGTATAACTATCACACCCATTGCCCAATACAGCACACCACCATCCCCACCCCACTGTGGTTTTCCCCCCTTGGTGTCCATCCGTCGGTTCTCCACATCTGTATCTCAGCTTCTGCCTGCAAACCAGTTCGTCTGTACCATTTGTCTAGGTTCCACATACATGCGTTAATGTACGACATTTGTTTTTCTCTTTCTCGCTAAGTTCACTCTGTATGACAGTCTCTAGATCCATCCACGTCTCAACAAGTGACTCAGTTTCGTTCCTTTTAATGGCGGAGTAACATTCCATTGTATATATGTACCGCAACTTCTTATCCATTTGTCTGTCGATGGACACGTGGGTTGCTTCCACGACCTGGCTGTTGTAAATAGTGCTGAAATGAATATTGGGGTGCGTGTGTCTTTTTGAATTATGGTGTTCTCTGGGTATATTCCCAGTAGTGGGATTCCTGCGTCATATGGTAGTTCTCGTCTTAGTTTTTGAAGGACCCTCCTTACAGTTCTCCATAGTGACTGTATCAATTTACCTTCCCACCAACAGTGCAAGAGTGTGCCCTTTTCTCCACACCCTCTCCAGCATTGATTGTTTCTAGATTTTTTGATGAGGGCCACTCTGACCGGTGTGAGATGCTATCTCATTGTGCTTTTGATTTGCATTTCTCTAATGGTTAATGAGGTTGAGCATTCTTTCGTGTGTTTGTGGGCAGCGTGGATGTCTTCTTTGGAGAACTGTCTCTTTAGGTCTTCTGCCCAGTTTGGGTTGGCTTGTTTGTTTTTTTGCTATTGAGCTGCATGGGCCGCCTGTAAGTTTTGGAGAGGAATCCTTTGTCAGCTGCTTCATTTTTAAATATTTTCTCCCATTCTAAGGGTTGTCTTTTCGTCTTGTTTATGGTTTCCTTTGCCGTGCAAAAGCTCTTAAGTTCCCTTGGGTCCCGTTTGCTTATTTTTGTTTTTATTTCCATTTTTCTAGCATGTGGTTCAAAAAGGATCGTGCAGTGATTTCTCTCCTAGAGCGTTCTGCTTATGCTTTCCTCTAAGAGGTTGAGAGTGTCTGGCCTTACATTTAGGTCTTCAGTCCATTTGGAGTTTATTTTTGTGTGTGGTGTTAGGGAGTCTTCTCCTTTCATCCTTGTACATGTACCTGTCCAGGTTTCCCGACACCACTTATTGAAGAGGCTGACTTTTCTCCACTCTACATTCTTGCCCCCTTTATCAAAGATAAGGTGACCATATGTGCGTGTGTTTATCTCTGGGCTTTCTAGCCTGTTCCATGGAGCCATATGTCTGTTTTGGTGCCACTACCATACTGTCTTGATTCCTGTACCTTTGCAGTATCGTCTGAAGTCAGGGAGCCTGATTCCTCCAGCTCCATTTTTCGCTTTCAAGATTGCTTTGGCTATTCGGGGTCTTCTGTGTTTGCATACAAATTGTTAAATTTTTGGTTGGAGTGTTGTAAGAAATGCCAGTGGTAGTTTGATGGGGATTGCATTAAATCTCTAGATTGCTTTGGGGAGTAGAGTCATTTTCACAATATTCATTCTTCCAATCGAAGAACATGATATATCGCTCCATCTGTGGGTATCATTTTTAATTTCATTCATCAGTGTCTCATAATGTTCTGCATACAGGTCTTTTGTCTCCTTAGGTATTTTTAGTCCTGGACATTTTATTCATTTGGTTGCAGTGGTAACTAGGAGTGTTTCCTTAATTTCACTTTCAGATTTTTCATCATTAGTGTATAGGAATGCCAGCAATTTCTGTGCATTAATTTTGTATCCCGCTACTTTACCAAATTCACTGAGTAGCTCTACTAGTTTTCTGGTAGCCTCTTTAGGATTCTCTACGTATAGTATCTTGTCACCTGAAAACAGTGACAGCTTTACTTGTCCTTTCCACCGTTGTATTTGAAAGCAACCAAGTTGCCTGGCTCCAGAGTTTACCAGTTTCCGAAGCTATTTACATAAAAGTTGGGACTTAGAGTTGCTGCTAGAATGAGGTTTAGGAAGGGATTGCATGAAGTGAATGCATTTTTCGTGCAGAAAAGAACATGAATTTTGGGCGGTTACAGGAGTCAGTAGTTTGGACTGGATTTTCTTCCTTCAATACAAACAAGTTGCAAATATACTGCACAGTCTTTGGAGATAGGGTCTTTAGGACGATAATCAAGTTAAAATGAGGCCATCAGGTTTTGCCCTCGTTCAGTACGATTGGTGTGCTTGGGTTGTAGATGGCTATGTTTGTCGTGTTACTCTCTCTGTATATATCAATGTCCTAATTTCTGTTAAGACAGGTAATCCTTGGTACTTTCTCCTGGCAGCCCTAGCAAAGACCTGCAGCCTGCATCATGTGGGATGAGGCTTTATCTTTTGATCAGCCCACAAGACCTTAAGAGAAAAGACTGCTCTTTCAAGGAAAAACGCGATTCTGCATGCACAGCAGTTTCCTCGGTCTCCAGTCTGTCAGACTGCCCTGAAGAATTTGACTTCCCAGTCCCCACCACACGTTAGGCCAATTCAATAAAATCTCTCAATCTCAATCTCTCTCTCTCTCTCTCTTGCTCCCTTCCCTCCCCTCCCAGCCCCAGGCAGCTAGTGGCTTCTGTTTCTCTGTGGAACCCAGACCAGAACACTTGTGTTATACCCGCTAGTGGAATTATGGGGTCGTGAGGTAACTACCTCTGTAAATGTTGAAGGAAAGATAAGGTATTTTGCAAACTGTTTGCCATATTCTACATTCCCTCCAGCAAAGTATAACATATCCATTTCTTCCATATTGTTTTCATTTCTCTATATTTTTAACTTTAATTTTATTTTTAGTTTTAATTTCTTAAAAGCAGTCATCAATTTTATACACATCAGTGTATAACTATCACACCCATTGCCCAATACAGCACACCACCATCCCCACCCCACTGTGGTTTTCCCCCCTTGGTGTCCATCCGTCGGTTCTCCACATCTGTATCTCAGCTTCTGCCTGCAAACCAGTTCGTCTATACCATTTGTCTAGGTTCCACATACATGCGTTAATGTACGACATTTGTTTTTCTCTTTCTCGCTAAGTTCACTCTGTATGACAGTCTCTAGATCCATCCACGTCTCAACAAGTGACTCAGTTTCGTTCCTTTTAATGGCGGAGTAACATTCCATTGTATATATGTACCACAACTTCTTATCCATTTGTCTGTCGATGGACACGTGGGTTGCTTCCACGACCTGGCTGTTGTAAATAGTGCTGAAATGAATATTGGGGTGCGTGTGTCTTTTTGAATTATGGTGTTCTCTGGGTATATTCCCAGTAGTGGGATTCCTGCGTCATATGGTAGTTCTCGTCTTAGTTTTTGAAGGACCCTCCTTACAGTTCTCCATAGTGGCTGTATCAATTTACCTTCCCACCAACAGTGCAAGAGTGTGCCCTTTTCTCCACACCCTCTCCAGCATTGATTGTTTCTAGATTTTTTGATGAGGGCCACTCTGACCGGTGTGAGATGCTATCTCATTGTGCTTTTGATTTGCATTTCTCTAATGGTTAATGAGGTTGAGCATTCTTTCGTGTGTTTGTGGGCAGCGTGGATGTCTTCTTTGGAGAACTGTCTCTTTAGGTCTTCTGCCCAGTTTGGGTTGGCTTGTTTGTTTTTTTGCTATTGAGCTGCATGGGCCGCCTGTAAGTTTTGGAGAGGAATCCTTTGTCAGCTGCTTCATTTTTAAATATTTTCTCCCATTCTAAGGGTTGTCTTTTCGTCTTGTTTATGGTTTCCTTTGCCGTGCAAAAGCTCTTAAGTTCCCTTGGGTCCCGTTTGCTTATTTTTGTTTTTATTTCCATTTTTCTAGCATGTGGTTCAAAAAGGATCGTGCAGTGATTTCTCTCCTAGAGCGTTCTGCTTATGCTTTCCTCTAAGAGGTTGAGAGTGTCTGGCCTTACATTTAGGTCTTCAGTCCATTTGGAGTTTATTTTTGTGTGTGGTGTTAGGGAGTCTTCTCCTTTCATCCTTGTACATGTACCTGTCCAGGTTTCCCGACACCACTTATTGAAGAGGCTGACTTTTCTCCACTCTACATTCTTGCCCCCTTTATCAAAGATAAGGTGACCATATGTGCGTGTGTTTATCTCTGGGCTTTCTAGCCTGTTCCATGGAGCCATATGTCTGTTTTGGTGCCACTACCATACTGTCTTGATTCCTGTACCTTTGCAGTATAGTCTGAAGTCAGGGAGCCTGATTCCTCCAGCTCCATTTTTCGCTTTCAAGATTGCTTTGGCTATTCGGGGTCTTCTGTGTTTGCATACAAATTGTTAAATTTTTGGTTGGAGTGTTGTAAGAAATGCCAGTGGTAGTTTGATGGGGATTGCATTAAATCTCGAGATTGCTTTGGGGAGTAGAGTCATTTTCACAATATTCATTCTTCCAATCGAAGAACATGATATATCGCTCCATCTGTGGGTATCATTTTTAATTTCATTCATCAGTGTCTCATAATGTTCTGCATACAGGTCTTTTGTCTCCTTAGGTATTTTTAGTCCTGGACATTTTATTCATTTGGTTGCAGTGGTAACTAGGAGTGTTTCCTTAATTTCACTTTCAGATTTTTCATCATTAGTGTATAGGAATGCCAGCAATTTCTGTGCATTAATTTTGTATCCCGCTACTTTACCAAATTCACTGAGTAGCTCTACTAGTTTTCTGGTAGCCTCTTTAGGATTCTCTACGTATAGTATCTTGTCACCTGAAAACAGTGACAGCTTTACGTGTCCTTTCCACCGTTGTATTTGAAAGCAACCAAGTTGCCTGGCTTCAGAGTTTACCAGTTTCAGAAGCTATTTACATAAAAGTTGGGACTTAGACTTGCTGCTAGAATGAGGTTTACGAAGGGAGTGCATGAAGTGAACGCATTTTTCGTGCAAAAAAGAACAGGAATTTTGGGCGGTTACAGGAGTCAGTAGTTTGGACTGAATTTTCTTCCTTCAATACAAACAAGTTGCAAATATACTCCACAGTCTTTGGAGATAGGGTCTTTAGGACAGTAATCAAGTTAAAATGAAGCCATCAGGCTTTGCCCTCATTCAGTACGATTGGTGTCCTTGGGTTGTAGATGGCTATGTTTGTCGTGTTACTCTCTCTGTATATATCAATGTCCTAATTTCTGTTAAGACATGCAGTCCTTGGTACTTTCTCCTGGCAGCCCTAGCAAATACATGCAGCCTGCATCATGTGGGATGAGGCTTTATCTTTTCATCAGTCCACAAGTCCTTAAGAGAAAAGACTGCTCTTTCAAAGAAAAACGCGATTCTGCATGCACAGCACTTTCCTCGGTCTCCAGTCTGTCAGACTGCCCTAAATAATTTGACTTCCCAGTCCCCACAACACGTTAGGCCAATTCAATAAAATCTCTCAATCTCAATCTCTCTCTCTCTCTCTCTTGCTCCCTTCCCTCCCCTCCCACCCCCAGGCAGCTAGTGGCTTCTGTTTCTCTGTGGAAGCCAGACCAGAACACTTGTGTTATACCCACTAGTGGAATTACGGGGTCGTGAGGTAACTACCGCTGTAAATGTTGAAGGAAAGATAAGATATTTTTCAAACTGTTTGCCATATTCTACATTCCCCCCAGCAAAGTATAACATATCCATTTCTTCCATATTGTTTTCATGTCTCTATATTTTTAACTTTAATTTTATTTTTAGTTTTAATTTCTTAAAAGCAGTCATCAACTCATACACATCAGTGTATAAATATCACACCCATTGCCCAATTCAGCACACCACCATCCCCACCCCACTGTGGTTTTCCTCCCTTGGTGTCCATCCGTTGGTTCTCCACATCTGTGTCTCAACTTCTGCCCTGCAAACCAGTTCGTCTATACCATTTGTCTAGGTGCCACATACATGCGTTAATGTACGACATTTGTTTTTCTCTTTCTCGCTAAGTTCACTCTGTATGACAGTCTCTAGATCCATCCACGTCTCAACAAGTGACTCAGTTTCGTTCCTTTTAATGGCTGAGTAACATTCCATTGTATATATGTACCACAACTTCTTTATCCATTCGTCTGTCGATGGGCACGTGGCTTGTTTCCATGACCTGGCTATTGTAAATAGTGCTGAAATGAATATTGGGGTGCGTGTGTCTTTTTGAATTACGGTGTTCTCTGGGTATATTCCCAGTAGTGGGCTTCCTGCGTCATATGGTAGTTCTCGTCTTAGTTTTTGAAGGACCCTCCATCCAGTTCTCCATAGTGGCTGTATCAATTTACCTTCCCACCAACAGTGCAAGAGTGTTCCCTTTTCTCCACACCCTCTCCAGCATTGATTGTTTCTAGGTTTTTTGATGAGGGCCACTCTGACCGGTGTGAGATGCTATCTCATTGTGCTTTTGATTTGCATTTCTCTAATGGTTAATGAGGTTGAGCATTCTTTCGTGTGTTTGTGGGCAGTGTGGATGTCTTCTTTGGAGAACTGTCTCTTGAGGTCTTCTGCCCAGTTTTGGGTTGGGTTGTTTGCTTTTTTGATATTGAGCTGCATGAGCAGCCTGTAAGTTTTGGAGATGAATCCTTTGTCAGTTGCTTCATTTGTAAATATTTTCTCCCATTCTAAGGGTTGTCTGTCGGTCTTGTTTATGGTTTCCTTTGCCGTGCAAAAGTTCTTAAGTTCCCTTAGGTCCCATTTGCTTATTTTTGTTTTTATTTCCATTTTTCTAGCATGTGGTTCAAAAAGGATCTTGCAGTGATTTCTGTCATAGAGCCTTCTGCTTATGCTTTCCTCTAAGAGTTTGAGAGTGTCTGGCCTTACATTTAGGTCTTTAGTCCAATTGGAGTTTATTTTTGTGTGTGGTGTTAGGGAGTCTTCTCCTTTCATCCTTGCACATCTACCTATCCTGTTTTCCCGACACCACTTATTGAAGAGGCTGACTTTTCTCCACTCTATATTCTTGCCCCCTTTATCAAAGATAAGGTGACCATATGTGCGTGTGTTTATCTCTGGGCTTTCTATCCTCTTCCATGGATCCATAGGTCTGTTTTGGTGCCACTACCATACTGTCTTGATTCCTGTAGCTTTGCAGTTTCGTCTGAAGTCAGGGAGCCTGATTCCTCCAGCTCCATTTTTCGCTTTCAAGATTGCTTTGTCTATTCGGGGTCTTCTGTGTCTGCATACAAATTGTCAAATTTTGTGTTGGAGTTCTGTAAGAAATGCCAGTGGTAGTTTGACGGGGATTGCATTAAATCTCTAGATTGCTTTGGGGAGTAGAGTCATTTTCACAATATTGATTCTTCCAATCGAAGAACATGATATATCGCTCCATCTGTGGGTATCATTTTTAATTTCATTCATCAGTGTCTTATAATATTCTGCATACAGGTCTTTTGTCTCCTTAGGTATTTTTAGTCCTGGACATTTTATTCATTTGGTTGCAGTGGTAACTAAGAGTGTTTCCTTCAGTTCACTTTCAGATTTTTCGTCATTAGTGTATAGGAATGCCAGCGACTTCTGTGCATTAATTTTGTATCCCGCTACTTTACCAAATTCACTGAGTAGCTCTACTAGTTTTCAGGTAGCCTCTTTAGGATTCTCTACGTATAGTATCGTGTCACCTGAAAACAGTGACAGCTTTACGTGTCCTTTCCACCGTTGTATTTGAAAGCAACCAAGTTGCCTGGCTTCAGAGTTTACCAGTTTCAGAAGCTATTTACATAAAAGTTGGGACTTAGACTTGCTGCTAGAATGAGGTTTACGAAGGGAGTGCATGAAGTGAACGCATTTTTCGTGCAAAAAAGAACATGAATTTTGGGCGGTTACAGGAGTCAGTAGTTTGGACTGAATTTTCTTCCTTCAATACAAACAAGTTGCAAATATACTCCACAGTCTTTGGAGATAGGGTCTTTAGGACAGTAATCAAGTTAAAATGAAGCCATCAGGCTTTGCCCTCATTCAGTACGATTGGTGTGCTTGGGTTGTAGATGGCTATGTTTGTCGTGTTACTCTCTCTGTATATATCCATGTCCTAATTTCTGTTAAGACATGCAGTCCTTGGTACTTTCTCCTGGCAGCCCTAGCAAATACATGCAGCCTGCATCATGTGGGATGAGGCTTTATCTTTTGATCAGTCCACAAGTCCTTAAGAGAAAAGACTGCTCTTTCAAGGAAAAACGCGATTCTGCATGCACAGCTCTTTCCTCGGTCTCCAGTCTGTCAGACTGCCCTGAATAATTTGACTTCCCAGTCCCCACAACACGTTAGGCCAATTCAATAAAATCTCTCAATCTCAATCTCTCTCTCTCTCTCTCTTGCTCCCTTCCCTCCCCTCCCAGCCCCAGGCAGCTAGTGGCTTCTGTTTCTCTGTGGAACCCAGACCAGAACACTTGTGTTATACCCACTAGTGGAATTACGGGGTCGTGAGGTAACTACCTCTGTAAATGTTGAAGGAAAGATAAGATATTTTACACACTGTTTGCCATATTCTACCTTCCCCCCAGCAAAGTATAACATATCCATTTCTTCCATATTGTTTTCATGTCCCTATATTTTTAACTTTAATTTTATTTTTAGTTTTAATTTCTTAAAAGCAGTCATCAACTTTATACACATCAGTGTATAAATATCACACCCATTGCCCAATTCAGCACACCACCATCCCCACCCCACTGTGGTTTTCCTCCCTTGGTGTCCATCCGTTGGTTCTCCACATCTGTGTCTCAACTTCTGCCCTGCAAACCACTTCGTCTGTACCATTTGTCTAGGTGCCACATACATGCGTTAATGTACGACATTTGTTTTTCTCTTTCTCGCTAAGTTCACTCTGTATGACAGTCTCTAGATCCATCCACGTCTCAACAAGTGACTCAGTTTCGTTCCTTTTAATGGCTGAGTAACATTCCATTGTATATATGTACCAAAACTTCTTTATCCATTCGTCTGTCGATGGGCACGTGGCTTGTTTCCATGACCTGGCTATTGTAAATAGTGCTGAAATGAATATTGGGGTGCGTGTGTCTTTTTGAATTACGGTGTTCTCTGGGTATATTCCCAGTAGTGGGATTCCTGCGTCATATGGTAGTTCTCGTCTTAGTTTTTGAAGGACCCTCCATCCAGTTCTCCATAGTGGCTGTATCAATTTACCTTCCCACCAACAGTGCAAGAGTGTTCCCTTTTCTCCACACCCTCTCCAGCATTGATTGTTTCTAGGTTTTTTGATGAGGGCCACTCTGACCGGTGTGAGATGCTATCTCATTGTGCTTTTGATTTGCATTTCTCTAATGGTTAATGAGGTTGAGCATTCTTTCGTGTGTTTGTGGGCAGTGTGGATGTCTTCTTTGGAGAACTGTCTCTTGAGGTCTTCTGCCCAGTTTTGGGTTGGGTTGTTTGCTTTTTTGATATTGAGCTGCATGAGCCGCCTGTAAGTTTTGGAGATGAATCCTTTGTCAGTTGCTTCATTTGTAAATATTTTCTCCCATTCTAAGGGTTGTCTGTCGGTCTTGTTTATGGTTTCCTTTGCCGTGCAAAAGTTCTTAAGTTCCCTTAGGTCCCATTTGCTTATTTTTGTTTTTATTTCCATTTTTCTAGCATGTGGTTCAAAAAGGATCTTGCAGTGATTTCTGTCATAGAGCCTTCTGCTTATGCTTTCCTCTAAGAGTTTGAGAGTGTCTGGCCTTACATTTAGGTCTTTAGTCCAATTGGAGTTTATTTTTGTGTGTGGTGTTAGGGAGTCTTCTCCTTTCATCCTTGCACATCTACCTATCCTGTTTTCCCGACACCACTTATTGAAGAGGCTGACTTTTCTCCACTCTATATTCTTGCCCCCTTTATCAAAGATAAGGTGACCATATGTGCGTGTGTTTATCTCTGGGCTTTCTATCCTCTTCCATGGATCCATAGGTCTGTTTTGGTGCCACTACCATACTGTCTTGATTCCTGTAGCTTTGCAGTTTCGTCTGAAGTCAGGGAGCCTGATTCCTCCAGCTCCATTTTTCGCTTTCAAGATTGCTTTGTCTATTCGGGGTCTTCTGTGTCTGCATACAAATTGTCAAATTTTGTGTTGGAGTTCTGTAAGAAATGCCAGTGGTAGTTTGACGGGGATTGCATTAAATCTCTAGATTGCTTTGGGGAGTAGAGTCATTTTCACAATATTGATTCTTCCAATCGAAGAACATGATATATCGCTCCATCTGTGGGTATCATTTTTAATTTCATTCATCAGTGTCTTATAATATTCTGCATACAGGTCTTTTGTCTCCTTAGGTATTTTTAGTCCTGGACATTTTATTCATTTGGTTGCAGTGGTAACTAGGAGTGTTTCCTTCAGTTCACTTTCAGATTTTTCGTCATTAGTGTATAGGAATGCCAGCGACTTCTGTGCATTAATTTTGTATCCCGCTACTTTACCAAATTCACTGAGTAGCTCTACTAGTTTTCAGGTAGCCTCTTTAGGATTCTCTACGTATAGTATCGTGTCACCTGAAAACAGTGACAGCTTTACGTGTCCTTTCCACCGTTGTATTTGAAAGCAACCAAGTTGCCTGGCTTCAGAGTTTACCAGTTTCAGAAGCTATTTACATAAAAGTTGGGACTTAGACTTGCTGCTAGAATGAGGTTTACGAAGGGAGTGCATGAAGTGAACGCATTTTTCGTGCAAAAAAGAACATGAATTTTGGGCGGTTACAGGAGTCAGTAGTTTGGACTGAATTTTCTTCCTTCAATACAAACAAGTTGCAAATATACTCCACAGTCTTTGGAGATAGGGTCTTTAGGACAGTAATCAAGTTAAAATGAAGCCATCAGGCTTTGCCCTCATTCAGTACGATTGGTGTGCTTGGGTTGTAGATGGCTATGTTTGTCGTGTTACTCTCTCTGTATATATCCATGTCCTAATTTCTGTTAAGACATGCAGTCCTTGGTACTTTCTCCTGGCAGCCCTAGCAAATACATGCAGCCTGCATCATGTGGGATGAGGCTTTATCTTTTGATCAGTCCACAAGTCCTTAAGAGAAAAGACTGCTCTTTCAAGGAAAAACGCGATTCTGCATGCACAGCTCTTTCCTCGGTCTCCAGTCTGTCAGACTGCCCTGAATAATTTGACTTCCCAGTCCCCACAACACGTTAGGCCAATTCAATAAAATCTCTCAATCTCAATCTCTCTCTCTCTCTCTCTTGCTCCCTTCCCTCCCCTCCCAGCCCCAGGCAGCTAGTGGCTTCTGTTTCTCTGTGGAACCCAGACCAGAACACTTGTGTTATACCCACTAGTGGAATTACGGGGTCGTGAGGTAACTACCTCTGTAAATGTTGAAGGAAAGATAAGATATTTTACACACTGTTTGCCATATTCTACCTTCCCCCCAGCAAAGTATAACATATCCATTTCTTCCATATTGTTTTCATGTCCCTATATTTTTAACTTTAATTTTATTTTTAGTTTTAATTTCTTAAAAGCAGTCATCAACTTTATACACATCAGTGTATAAATATCACACCCATTGCCCAATTCAGCACACCACCATCCCCACCCCACTGTGGTTTTCCTCCCTTGGTGTCCATCCGTTGGTTCTCCACATCTGTGTCTCAACTTCTGCCCTGCAAACCACTTCGTCTGTACCATTTGTCTAGGTGCCACATACATGCGTTAATGTACGACATTTGTTTTTCTCTTTCTCGCTAAGTTCACTCTGTATGACAGTCTCTAGATCCATCCACGTCTCAACAAGTGACTCAGTTTCGTTCCTTTTAATGGCTGAGTAACATTCCATTGTATATATGTACCAAAACTTCTTTATCCATTCGTCTGTCGATGGGCACGTGGCTTGTTTCCATGACCTGGCTATTGTAAATAGTGCTGAAATGAATATTGGGGTGCGTGTGTCTTTTTGAATTACGGTGTTCTCTGGGTATATTCCCAGTAGTGGGATTCCTGCGTCATATGGTAGTTCTCGTCTTAGTTTTTGAAGGACCCTCCATCCAGTTCTCCATAGTGGCTGTATCAATTTACCTTCCCACCAACAGTGCAAGAGTGTTCCCTTTTCTCCACACCCTCTCCAGCATTGATTGTTTCTAGGTTTTTTGATGAGGGCCACTCTGACCGGTGTGAGATGCTATCTCATTGTGCTTTTGATTTGCATTTCTCTAATGGTTAATGAGGTTGAGCATTCTTTCGTGTGTTTGTGGGCAGTGTGGATGTCTTCTTTGGAGAACTGTCTCTTGAGGTCTTCTGCCCAGTTTTGGGTTGGGTTGTTTGCTTTTTTGATATTGAGCTGCATGAGCCGCCTGTAAGTTTTGGAGATGAATCCTTTGTCAGTTGCTTCATTTGTAAATATTTTCTCCCATTCTAAGGGTTGTCTGTCGGTCTTGTTTATGGTTTCCTTTGCCGTGCAAAAGTTCTTAAGTTCCCTTAGGTCCCATTTGCTTATTTTTGTTTTTATTTCCATTTTTCTAGCATGTGGTTCAAAAAGGATCTTGCAGTGATTTCTGTCATAGAGCCTTCTGCTTATGCTTTCCTCTAAGAGTTTGAGAGTGTCTGGCCTTACATTTAGGTCTTTAGTCCAATTGGAGTTTATTTTTGTGTGTGGTGTTAGGGAGTCTTCTCCTTTCATCCTTGCACATCTACCTATCCTGTTTTCCCGACACCACTTATTGAAGAGGCTGACTTTTCTCCACTCTATATTCTTGCCCCCTTTATCAAAGATAAGGTGACCATATGTGCGTGTGTTTATCTCTGGGCTTTCTATCCTCTTCCATGGATCCATAGGTCTGTTTTGGTGCCACTACCATACTGTCTTGATTCCTGTAGCTTTGCAGTTTCGTCTGAAGTCAGGGAGCCTGATTCCTCCAGCTCCATTTTTCGCTTTCAAGATTGCTTTGTCTATTCGGGGTCTTCTGTGTCTGCATACAAATTGTCAAATTTTGTGTTGGAGTTCTGTAAGAAATGCCAGTGGTAGTTTGACGGGGATTGCATTAAATCTCTAGATTGCTTTGGGGAGTAGAGTCATTTTCACAATATTGATTCTTCCAATCGAAGAACATGATATATCGCTCCATCTGTGGGTATCATTTTTAATTTCATTCATCAGTGTCTTATAATATTCTGCATACAGGTCTTTTGTCTCCTTAGGTATTTTTAGTCCTGGACATTTTATTCATTTGGTTGCAGTGGTAACTAGGAGTGTTTCCTTCAGTTCACTTTCAGATTTTTCGTCATTAGTGTATAGGAATGCCAGCGACTTCTGTGCATTAATTTTGTATCCCGCTACTTTACCAAATTCACTGAGTAGCTCTACTAGTTTTCAGGTAGCCTCTTTAGGATTCTCTACGTATAGTATCGTGTCACCTGAAAACAGTGACAGCTTTACGTGTCCTTTCCACCGTTGTATTTGAAAGCAACCAAGTTGCCTGGCTTCAGAGTTTACCAGTTTCAGAAGCTATTTACATAAAAGTTGGGACTTAGACTTGCTGCTAGAATGAGGTTTACGAAGGGAGTGCATGAAGTGAACGCATTTTTCGTGCAAAAAAGAACATGAATTTTGGGCGGTTACAGGAGTCAGTAGTTTGGACTGAATTTTCTTCCTTCAATACAAACAAGTTGCAAATATACTCCACAGTCTTTGGAGATAGGGTCTTTAGGACAGTAATCAAGTTAAAATGAAGCCATCAGGCTTTGCCCTCATTCAGTACGATTGGTGTGCTTGGGTTGTAGATGGCTATGTTTGTCGTGTTACTCTCTCTGTATATATCCATGTCCTAATTTCTGTTAAGACATGCAGTCCTTGGTACTTTCTCCTGGCAGCCCTAGCAAATACATGCAGCCTGCATCATGTGGGATGAGGCTTTATCTTTTGATCAGTCCACAAGTCCTTAAGAGAAAAGACTGCTCTTTCAAGGAAAAACGCGATTCTGCATGCACAGCTCTTTCCTCGGTCTCCAGTCTGTCAGACTGCCCTGAATAATTTGACTTCCCAGTCCCCACAACACGTTAGGCCAATTCAATAAAATCTCTCAATCTCAATCTCTCTCTCTCTCTCTCTTGCTCCCTTCCCTCCCCTCCCAGCCCCAGGCAGCTAGTGGCTTCTGTTTCTCTGTGGAACCCAGACCAGAACACTTGTGTTATACCCACTAGTGGAATTACGGGGTCGTGAGGTAACTACCTCTGTAAATGTTGAAGGAAAGATAAGATATTTTACACACTGTTTGCCATATTCTACCTTCCCCCCAGCAAAGTATAACATATCCATTTCTTCCATATTGTTTTCATGTCCCTATATTTTTAACTTTAATTTTATTTTTAGTTTTAATTTCTTAAAAGCAGTCATCAACTTTATACACATCAGTGTATAAATATCACACCCATTGCCCAATTCAGCACACCACCATCCCCACCCCACTGTGGTTTTCCTCCCTTGGTGTCCATCCGTTGGTTCTCCACATCTGTGTCTCAACTTCTGCCCTGCAAACCACTTCGTCTGTACCATTTGTCTAGGTGCCACATACATGCGTTAATGTACGACATTTGTTTTTCTCTTTCTCGCTAAGTTCACTCTGTATGACAGTCTCTAGATCCATCCACGTCTCAACAAGTGACTCAGTTTCGTTCCTTTTAATGGCTGAGTAACATTCCATTGTATATATGTACCAAAACTTCTTTATCCATTCGTCTGTCGATGGGCACGTGGCTTGTTTCCATGACCTGGCTATTGTAAATAGTGCTGAAATGAATATTGGGGTGCGTGTGTCTTTTTGAATTACGGTGTTCTCTGGGTATATTCCCAGTAGTGGGATTCCTGCGTCATATGGTAGTTCTCGTCTTAGTTTTTGAAGGACCCTCCATCCAGTTCTCCATAGTGGCTGTATCAATTTACCTTCCCACCAACAGTGCAAGAGTGTTCCCTTTTCTCCACACCCTCTCCAGCATTGATTGTTTCTAGGTTTTTTGATGAGGGCCACTCTGACCGGTGTGAGATGCTATCTCATTGTGCTTTTGATTTGCATTTCTCTAATGGTTAATGAGGTTGAGCATTCTTTCGTGTGTTTGTGGGCAGTGTGGATGTCTTCTTTGGAGAACTGTCTCTTGAGGTCTTCTGCCCAGTTTTGGGTTGGGTTGTTTGCTTTTTTGATATTGAGCTGCATGAGCCGCCTGTAAGTTTTGGAGATGAATCCTTTGTCAGTTGCTTCATTTGTAAATATTTTCTCCCATTCTAAGGGTTGTCTGTCGGTCTTGTTTATGGTTTCCTTTGCCGTGCAAAAGTTCTTAAGTTCCCTTAGGTCCCATTTGCTTATTTTTGTTTTTATTTCCATTTTTCTAGCATGTGGTTCAAAAAGGATCTTGCAGTGATTTCTGTCATAGAGCCTTCTGCTTATGCTTTCCTCTAAGAGTTTGAGAGTGTCTGGCCTTACATTTAGGTCTTTAGTCCAATTGGAGTTTATTTTTGTGTGTGGTGTTAGGGAGTCTTCTCCTTTCATCCTTGCACATCTACCTATCCTGTTTTCCCGACACCACTTATTGAAGAGGCTGACTTTTCTCCACTCTATATTCTTGCCCCCTTTATCAAAGATAAGGTGACCATATGTGCGTGTGTTTATCTCTGGGCTTTCTATCCTCTTCCATGGATCCATAGGTCTGTTTTGGTGCCACTACCATACTGTCTTGATTCCTGTAGCTTTGCAGTTTCGTCTGAAGTCAGGGAGCCTGATTCCTCCAGCTCCATTTTTCGCTTTCAAGATTGCTTTGTCTATTCGGGGTCTTCTGTGTCTGCATACAAATTGTCAAATTTTGTGTTGGAGTTCTGTAAGAAATGCCAGTGGTAGTTTGACGGGGATTGCATTAAATCTCTAGATTGCTTTGGGGAGTAGAGTCATTTTCACAATATTGATTCTTCCAATCGAAGAACATGATATATCGCTCCATCTGTGGGTATCATTTTTAATTTCATTCATCAGTGTCTTATAATATTCTGCATACAGGTCTTTTGTCTCCTTAGGTATTTTTAGTCCTGGACATTTTATTCATTTGGTTGCAGTGGTAACTAGGAGTGTTTCCTTCAGTTCACTTTCAGATTTTTCGTCATTAGTGTATAGGAATGCCAGCGACTTCTGTGCATTAATTTTGTATCCCGCTACTTTACCAAATTCACTGAGTAGCTCTACTAGTTTTCAGGTAGCCTCTTTAGGATTCTCTACGTATAGTATCGTGTCACCTGAAAACAGTGACAGCTTTACGTGTCCTTTCCACCGTTGTATTTGAAAGCAACCAAGTTGCCTGGCTTCAGAGTTTACCAGTTTCAGAAGCTATTTACATAAAAGTTGGGACTTAGACTTGCTGCTAGAATGAGGTTTACGAAGGGAGTGCATGAAGTGAACGCATTTTTCGTGCAAAAAAGAACATGAATTTTGGGCGGTTACAGGAGTCAGTAGTTTGGACTGAATTTTCTTCCTTCAATACAAACAAGTTGCAAATATACTCCACAGTCTTTGGAGATAGGGTCTTTAGGACAGTAATCAAGTTAAAATGAAGCCATCAGGCTTTGCCCTCATTCAGTACGATTGGTGTGCTTGGGTTGTAGATGGCTATGTTTGTCGTGTTACTCTCTCTGTATATATCCATGTCCTAATTTCTGTTAAGACATGCAGTCCTTGGTACTTTCTCCTGGCAGCCCTAGCAAATACATGCAGCCTGCATCATGTGGGATGAGGCTTTATCTTTTGATCAGTCCACAAGTCCTTAAGAGAAAAGACTGCTCTTTCAAGGAAAAACGCGATTCTGCATGCACAGCTCTTTCCTCGGTCTCCAGTCTGTCAGACTGCCCTGAATAATTTGACTTCCCAGTCCCCACAACACGTTAGGCCAATTCAATAAAATCTCTCAATCTCAATCTCTCTCTCTCTCTCTCTTGCTCCCTTCCCTCCCCTCCCAGCCCCAGGCAGCTAGTGGCTTCTGTTTCTCTGTGGAACCCAGACCAGAACACTTGTGTTATACCCACTAGTGGAATTACGGGGTCGTGAGGTAACTACCTCTGTAAATGTTGAAGGAAAGATAAGATATTTTACACACTGTTTGCCATATTCTACCTTCCCCCCAGCAAAGTATAACATATCCATTTCTTCCATATTGTTTTCATGTCCCTATATTTTTAACTTTAATTTTATTTTTAGTTTTAATTTCTTAAAAGCAGTCATCAACTTTATACACATCAGTGTATAAATATCACACCCATTGCCCAATTCAGCACACCACCATCCCCACCCCACTGTGGTTTTCCTCCCTTGGTGTCCATCCGTTGGTTCTCCACATCTGTGTCTCAACTTCTGCCCTGCAAACCACTTCGTCTGTACCATTTGTCTAGGTGCCACATACATGCGTTAATGTACGACATTTGTTTTTCTCTTTCTCGCTAAGTTCACTCTGTATGACAGTCTCTAGATCCATCCACGTCTCAACAAGTGACTCAGTTTCGTTCCTTTTAATGGCTGAGTAACATTCCATTGTATATATGTACCACAACTTCTTTATCCATTCGTCTGTCGATGGGAACGTGGCTTGCTTCCATGACCTGGCTATTGTAAATAATGCTGAAATGAATATTGGGGTGCGTGCGTCTTTTTGAATTACGGTGTTCTCTGGGTATATTCCCAGTAGTGGGATTCCTGCGTCGTATGGTAGTTCTCGTCTTAGTTGTTGAAGGACCCTCCATACAGTTCTCCATAGTGGCTGTATCAATTTACCTTCCCACCAACAGTGCAAGAGTGTTGCCTTTTCTCCACCCCCCTCTCCAGCATAGATTGTTTCTAGGTTTCTTGATGAGGGCCACTCTGACCGGTGTGAGATGCTATCTCATTGTGCTTTTGATTTGCATTTCTCTAATGGTTAATGAGGTTGAGCATTCTTTCGTGTGTTTGTGGGCAGTGTGGATGTCTTCTTTGGAGAACTGTCTCTTGAGGTCTTCTGCCCAGTTTTGGGTTGGGTTGTTTGCTTTTTTGATATTGAGCTGCATGTGCCGCCTGTAAGTTTTGGAGATGAATCCTTTGTCAGTTGCTTCATTTGTAAATATTTTCTCCCATTCTAAGGTTTGTCTGTCGGTCTTGTTTATGGTTTCCTTTGCCGTGCAAAAGCTCTTAAGTTCCCTTAGGTCCCGTTTGCTTATTTTTGTTTTTATTTCCATTTTTCTAGCATGTGGTGCAAAAAGGATCTTGCAGTGATTTCTGTCATAGAGCCTTCTGCTTATGCTTTCCTCTAAGGGTTTGAGAGTGTCTGGCCTTACATTTAGGTCTTTAGTCCATTTGGAGTTTATTTTTGTGTGTGGTGTTAGGGAGTCTTCTCCTTTCATCCTTGTACATGTACCTGTCCTGTTTTCCCGACACCACTTATTGAAGAGGCTGACGTTTCTACACTCTATATTCTTGCCCCCTTTATCAAAGGTAAGGTGACCATATGTGCGTGTGTTTATCTCTGGGCTTTCTATCCTCTTCCATGGATCCATAGGTCTGTTTTGGTGCCACTACCATACTGTCTTGATTCCTGTAGCTTTGCAGTTTCGTCTGAAGTCAGGGAGCCTGATTCCTCCAGCTCCATTTTTCGCTTTCAAGATTGCTTTGGCTATTCGGGGTCTTCTGTGTCTGCATACAAATTGTCAAATTTTGTGTTGGAGTTCTGTAAGAAATGCCAGTGGTAGTTTGACGGGGATTGCATTAAATCTCTAGATTGCTTTGGGGAGTACAGTCATTTTCACAATATTGATTCTTCCAATCGAAGAACATGATATATCGCTCCATCTGTGGGTATCATTTTTAATTTCATTCATCAGTGTCTTATAATATTCTGCATACAGGTCTTTTGTCTCCTTAGGTATTTTTAGTCCTGGACATTTTATTCATTTGGTTGCAGTGGTAACTAGGAGTGTTTCCTTCAGTTCACTTTCAGATTTTTCGTCATTAGTGTATAGGAATGCCAGCGACTTCTGTGCATTAATTTTGTATCCCGCTACTTTACCAAATTCACTGAGTAGCTCTACTAGTTTTCAGGTAGCCTCTTTAGGATTCTCTACGTATAGTATCGTGTCACCTGAAAACAGTGACAGCTTTACGTGTCCTTTCCACCGTTGTATTTGAAAGCAACCAAGTTGCCTGGCTTCAGAGTTTACCAGTTTCAGAAGCTATTTACATAAAAGTTGGGACTTAGACTTGCTGCTAGAATGAGGTTTACGAAGGGAGTGCATGAAGTGAACGCATTTTTCGTGCAAAAAAGAACAGGAATTTTGGGCGGTTACAGGAGTCAGTAGTTTGGACTGAATTTTCTTCCTTCAATACAAACAAGTTGCAAATATACTCCACAGTCTTTGGAGATAGGGTCTTTAGGACAGTAATCAAGTTAAAATGAAGCCATCAGGCTTTGCCCTCATTCAGTACGATTGGTGTCCTTGGGTTGTAGATGGCTATGTTTGTCGTGTTACTCTCTCTGTATATATCCATGTCCTAATTTCTGTTAAGACATGCAGTCCTTGGTACTTTCTCCTGGCAGCCCTAGCAAATACATGCAGCCTGCATCATGTGGGATGAGGCTTTATCTTTTGATCAGTCCACAAGTCCTTAAGAGAAAAGACTGCTCTTTCAAGGAAAAACGCGATTCTGCATGCACAGCTCTTTCCTCGGTCTCCAGTCTGTCAGACTGCCCTGAATAATTTGACTTCCCAGTCCCCACAACACGTTAGGCCAATTCAATAAAATCTCTCAATCTCAATCTCTCTCTCTCTCTCTCTTGCTCCCTTCCCTCCCCTCCCAGCCCCAGGCAGCTAGTGGCTTCTGTTTCTCTGTGGAACCCAGACCAGAACACTTGTGTTATACCCACTAGTGGAATTACGGGGTCGTGAGGTAACTACCTCTGTAAATGTTGAAGGAAAGATAAGATATTTTACACACTGTTTGCCATATTCTACCTTCCCCCCAGCAAAGTATAACATATCCATTTCTTCCATATTGTTTTCATGTCCCTATATTTTTAACTTTAATTTTATTTTTAGTTTTAATTTCTTAAAAGCAGTCATCAACTTTATACACATCAGTGTATAAATATCACACCCATTGCCCAATTCAGCACACCACCATCCCCACCCCACTGTGGTTTTCCTCCCTTGGTGTCCATCCGTTGGTTCTCCACATCTGTGTCTCAACTTCTGCCCTGCAAACCACTTCGTCTGTACCATTTGTCTAGGTGCCACATACATGCGTTAATGTACGACATTTGTTTTTCTCTTTCTCGCTAAGTTCACTCTGTATGACAGTCTCTAGATCCATCCACGTCTCAACAAGTGACTCAGTTTCGTTCCTTTTAATGGCTGAGTAACATTCCATTGTATATATGTACCACAACTTCTTTATCCATTCGTCTGTCGATGGGAACGTGGCTTGCTTCCATGACCTGGCTATTGTAAATAATGCTGAAATGAATATTGGGGTGCGTGCGTCTTTTTGAATTACGGTGTTCTCTGGGTATATTCCCAGTAGTGGGATTCCTGCGTCGTATGGTAGTTCTCGTCTTAGTTGTTGAAGGACCCTCCATACAGTTCTCCATAGTGGCTGTATCAATTTACCTTCCCACCAACAGTGCAAGAGTGTTGCCTTTTCTCCACCCCCCTCTCCAGCATAGATTGTTTCTAGGTTTCTTGATGAGGGCCACTCTGACCGGTGTGAGATGCTATCTCATTGTGCT
The DNA here is from genome assembly GCF_028564815.1 of Eubalaena glacialis. Classification (NCBI taxonomy): domain Eukaryota; kingdom Metazoa; phylum Chordata; class Mammalia; order Artiodactyla; family Balaenidae; genus Eubalaena; species Eubalaena glacialis. The sequence continues at coordinate 322,249 of NW_026871143.1, read as the reverse complement.
TTTGATTTGCATTTCTCTAATGGTTAATGAGGTTGAGCATTCTTTCGTGTGTTTGTGGGCAGTGTGGATGTCTTCTTTGGAGAACTGTCTCTTGAGGTCTTCTGCCCAGTTTTGGGTTGGGTTGTTTGCTTTTTTGATATTGAGCTGCATGTGCCGCCTGTAAGTTTTGGAGATGAATCCTTTGTCAGTTGCTTCATTTGTAAATATTTTCTCCCATTCTAAGGTTTGTCTGTCGGTCTTGTTTATGGTTTCCTTTGCCGTGCAAAAGCTCTTAAGTTCCCTTAGGTCCCGTTTGCTTATTTTTGTTTTTATTTCCATTTTTCTAGCATGTGGTGCAAAAAGGATCTTGCAGTGATTTCTGTCATAGAGCCTTCTGCTTATGCTTTCCTCTAAGGGTTTGAGAGTGTCTGGCCTTACATTTAGGTCTTTAGTCCATTTGGAGTTTATTTTTGTGTGTGGTGTTAGGGAGTCTTCTCCTTTCATCCTTGTACATGTACCTGTCCTGTTTTCCCGACACCACTTATTGAAGAGGCTGACGTTTCTACACTCTATATTCTTGCCCCCTTTATCAAAGGTAAGGTGACCATATGTGCGTGTGTTTATCTCTGTGCTTTCTATCCTGTTCCATGGATCCATATGTCTGTTTTGGTGCCACTACCATACTGTCTTGATTCCTGTAGCTTTGCAGTTTCGTCTGAAGTCAGGGAGCCTGATTCCTCCAGCTCCATTTTTCGCTTTCAAGATTGCTTTGGCTATTCGGGGTCTTCTGTGTCTGCATACAAATTGTCAAATTTTGGGTTGGAGTTCTGTAAGAAATGCCAGTGGTAGTTTGACGGGGATTGCATTAAATCTCTAGATTGCTTTGGGGAGTACAGTCATTTTCACAAAATTCATTCTTCCAATCGAAGAACATGATATATCGCTCCATCTGTGGGTATCATTTTTAATTTCATTCATCAGTGTCTTATAATGTTCTGCATACAGGTCTTTTGTCTCCTTAGGTATTTTTAATCCTGGACATTTTATTCATTTGGTTGCAGTGGTAACTAGGAGTGTTTCCTTCAGTTCACTTTCAGATTTTTCGTCATTAGTGTATAGGAATGCCAGCGACTTCTGTGCATTAATTTTGTATCCCGCTACTTTACCAAATTCACTGAGTAGCTCTACTAGTTTTCTGGTAGCCTCTTTAGGATTCTCTACGTATAGTATCGTGTCACCTGAAAACAGTGACAGCTTTACGTGTCCTTTCCACCGTTGTATTTGAAAGCAACCAAGTTGCCTGGCTTCAGAGTTTACCAGTTTCAGAAGCTATTTACATAAAAGTTGGGACTTAGACTTGCTGCTAGAATGAGGTTTACGAAGGGAGTGCATGAAGTGAACGCATTTTTCGTGCAAAAAAGAACAGGAATTTTGGGCGGTTACAGGAGTCAGTAGTTTGGACTGAATTTTCTTCCTTCAATACAAACAAGTTGCAAATATACTCCACAGTCTTTGGAGATAGGGTCTTTAGGACAGTAATCAAGTTAAAATGAAGCCATCAGGCTTTGCCCTCATTCAGTACGATTGGTGTCCTTGGGTTGTAGATGGCTATGTTTGTCGTGTTACTCTCTCTGTATATATCAATGTCCTAATTTCTGTTAAGACATGCAGTCCTTGTTACTTTCTCCTGGCAGCCCTAGCAAATACATGCAGCCTGCATCATGTGGGATGAGGCTTTATCTTTTGATCAGTCCACAAGTCCTTAAGAGAAAAGACTGCTCTTTCAAGGAAAAACGCGATTCTGCATGCACAGCTCTTTCCTCGGTCTCCAGTCTGTCAGACTGCCCTGAATAATTTGACTTCCCAGTCCCCACCACACGTTAGGCCAATTCAATAAAATCTCTCAATCTCAATCTCTCTCTCTCTCTCTCTTGCTCCCTTCCCTCCCCTCCCACCCCCAGGCAGCTAGTGGCTTCTGTTTCTCTGTGGAACCCAGACCAGAACACTTGTGTTATACCCACTAGTGGAATTATGGGGTCGTGAGGTAACTACCTCTGTAAATTTTGAAGGAAAGATAAGATATTTTGCACACTGTTTGCCATATTCTACCTTCCCCCCAGCAAAGTATAACATATCCATTTCTTCCATATTGTTTTCATGTCCCTATATTTTTAACTTTAATTTTATTTTTAGTTTTAATTTCTTAAAAGGAGTCATCAACTTTATACACATCAGTGTATAAATATCACACCCATTGCCCAATTCAGCACACCACCATCCCCACCCCACTGTGGTTTTCCTCCCTTGGTGTCCATCCGTTGGTTCTCCACATCTGTGTCTCAACTTCTGCCCTGCAAACCACTTCGTCTGTACCATTTGTCTAGGTGCCACATACATGCGTTAATGTACGACATTTGTTTTTCTCTTTCTCGCTAAGTTCACTCTGTATGACAGTCTCTAGATCCATCCACGTCTCAACAAGTGACTCAGTTTCGTTCCTTTTAATGGCTGAGTAACATTCCATTGTATATATGTACCACAACTTCTTTATCCATTCGTCTGTCGATGGGCACGTGGCTTGCTTCCATGACCTGGCTGTTGTAAATAATGCTGAAATGAATATTGGGGTGCGTGCGTCTTTTTGAATTACGGAGTTCTCTGTGTATATTCCCAGTAGTGGGATTCCTGCGTCGTATGGTAGTTCTCGTCTTAGTTGTTGAAGGACCCTCCATACAGTTCTCCATAGTGGCTGTATCAATTTACCTTCCCACCAACAGTGCAAGAGTGTTCCCTTTTCTCCACCCCCCTCTCCAGCATTGATTGTTTCTAGGTTTCTTGATGAGGGCCACTCTGACCGGTGTGAGATGCTATCTCATTGTGCTTTTGATTTGCATTTCTCTAATGGTTAATGAGGTTGAGCATTCTTTCGTGTGTTTGTGGGCAGTGTGGATGTCTTCTTTGGAGAACTGTCTCTTGAGGTCTTCTGCCCAGTTTTGGCTTGGGTTGTTTGCTCTTTTGATATTGAGCTGCATGAGCCGCCTGTAAGTTTTGGAGATGAATCCTTTGTCAGTTGCTTCATTTGTAAATATTTTCTCCCATTCTAAGGGTTGTCTGTCGGTCTTGTTTATGGTTTCCTTTGCCGTGCAAAAGCGCTTAAGTTCCCTTAGGTCCCGTTTGCTTATTTTTGTTTTTATTTCCATTTTTCTAGCATGTGGTGCAAAAAGGATCTTGCAGTGATTTCTGTCATAGAGCGTTCTGGTTATGCTTTCCTCTAAGGGTTTGAGAGTGTCTGGCCTTACATTTAGGTCTTTAGTCCATTTGGAGTTTATTTTTGTGTGTGGTGTTAGGGAGTCTTCTCCTTTCATCTTTGTACATGTAGCTGTCCTGTTTTCCCGACACCACTTATTGAAGAGGCTGACTTTTCTCCACTCTACATTCTTGCCCCCTTTATCAAAGATAAGGTGACCATATGTGCGTGTGTTTATCTCTGGGCTTTCTAGCCTGTTCCATGGATCCATATGTCTGTTTTGGTGCCACTACCATACTGTCTTGATTCCTGTAGCTTTGCAGTTTCGTCTGAAGTCAGGGAGCCTGATTCCTCCAGCTCCATTTTTCGCTTTCAAGATTGCTTTGGCTATTCGGGGTCTTCTGTGTCTGCATACAAATTGTCAGATTTTTGGTTGGAGTTCTGTAAGAAATGCCAGTGGTAGTTTGACGGGGATTGCATTAAATCTCTAGATTGCTTTGGGGAGTAGAGTCATTTTCACAATATTCATTCTTCCAATCGAAGAACATGATATATCGCTCCATCTGTGGGTATCATTTTTAATTTCATTCATCAGTGTCTTATAATGTTCTGCATACAGGTCTTTTGTCTCCTTAGGTATTTTTAGTCCTGGACATTTTATTCATTTGGTTGCAGTGGTAACTAGGAGTGTTTCCTTCAGTTCACTTTCAGATTTTTCGTCATTAGTGTATAGGAATGCCAGCGACTTCTGTGCATTAATTTTGTATCCCGCTACTTTACCAAATTCACTGAGTAGCTCTACTAGTTTTCTGGTAGCCTCTTTAGGATTCTCTACGTATAGTATCGTGTCACCAGAAAACAGTGACAGCTTTACGTGTCCTTTCCACCGTTGTATTTGAAAGCAACCAAGTTGCCTGGCTTCAGAGTTTACCAGTTTCCGTAGCTATTTACATAAAAGTTGGGACTTAGAGTTGCTGCTAGAATGAGGTTTAGGAAGGGATTGCATGAAGTGAATGCATTTTTCGTGCAGAAAAGAACATGAATTTTGGGCGGTTACAGGAGTCAGTAGTTTGGACTGAATTTTCTTCCTTCAATACAAACAAGTTCCAAATATACTGCATAGTCTTTGGAGATAGGGTCTTTAGGACAGTAATCAAGTTAACATGATGCCATCAGGCTTTGCCCTCATTCAGTACTATTGGTGTCCTTGGGTTGTAGATGGTTATGTTTGTCGTGTTACTCTCTCTGTATATATCAATGTCCTAATTTCTGTTAAGACAGGTAATCCTTGGTACTTTCTCCTGGCAGCCCTAGCAAAGACCTGCAGCCTGCATCATGTGGGATGAGGCTTTATCTTTTGATCAGTCCACAAGACCTTAAGAGAAAAGACTGCTCTTTCAAGGAAAAACGCGATTCTGCATGCACAGCAGTTTCCTCGGTCTCCAGTCTGTCAGACTGCCCTGAAGAATTTGACTTCCCAGTCCCCACAACACGTTAGGCCAATTCAATAAAATCTCTCAATCTCAATCTCTCTCTCTCTCTCTCTCTTGCTCCCTTCACTCCCCTCCCACACCCAGGCAGCTAGTGGGTTTTGTTTCTTTGTGGAACCCAGACCAGAACACTTGTGTTATACCCGCTAGTGGAATTATGGGGTCGTGAGGTAACTACCTCTGTAAATGTTGAAGGAAAGATAAGGTATTTTGCAAACTGTTTGCCATATTCTACATTCCCTCCAGCAAAGTATAACATATCCATTTCTTCCATATTGTTTTCATTTCTCTATATTTTTAACTTTAATTTTATTTTTAGTTTTAATTTCTTAAAAGCAGTCATCAATTTTATACACATCAGTGTATAACTATCACACCCATTGCCCAATTCAGCACACCACCATCCCCACCCCACTGTGGTTTTCCCCCCTTGGTGTCCATCCGTCGGTTCTCCACATCTGTGTCTGAACTTCTGCCTGCAAACCAGTTCGTCTGTACCATTTGTCTAGGTTCCGCATACATGCGTTAATGTACGACATTTGTTTTTCTCTTTCTCGCTAAGTTCACTCTGTATGACAGTCTCTAGATCCATCCACGTCTCAACAAGTGACTCAGTTTCGTTCCTTTTAATGGCGGAGTAACATTCCATTGTATATATGTACCACAACTTCTTATCCATATGTCTGTCGATGGACACGTGGGTTGCTTCCATGACCTGGCTGTTGTAAATAGTGCTGAAATGAATATTGGGGTGCGTGTGTCTTTTTGAATTACGGTGTTCTCTGGGTATATTCCCAGTAGTGGGATTACTGCGTCATACGGTAGTTCTCGTCTTAGTTTTTGAAGGACCCTCCATACAGTTCTCCATAGTGGCTGTATCAATTTACCTTCCCAGCAACAGTGCAAGAGTGTGCCCTTTTCTCCACACCCTCTCCAGCATTGACTGTTTCTAGATTTTTTGATGAGGGCCACTCTGACCGGTGTGAGATGCTATCTCATTGTGCTTTTGATTTGCATTTCTCTAATGGTTAATAAGGTTGAACATTCTTTCGTGTCTTTGTGGGCAGTGTGGATGTCTTCTTTGGAGAACTGTCTCTTTAGGTCTTCTGCCCAGTTTTGGGTTGGCTTGTTTGTTTTTTTGCTATTGAGCTGCATGGGCCGCCTGTAAGTTTTGGAGAGGAATCCTTTGTCAGCTGCTTCATTTGTAAATATTTTCTCCCATTCTAAGGGTTGTCTTTTCGTCTTGTTTATGGTTTCCTTTGCCGTGCAAAAGCTCTTAAGTTCCCTTGGGTCCCGTTTGCTTATTTTTGTTTTTATTTCCACTTTTCTAGCATGTGGTTCAAAAAGGATCGTGCAGTGATTTCTCTCATAGAGCGTTCTGCTTATGCTTTCCTCTAAGAGGTTGAGAGTGTCCGGCCTTACATTTAGGTCTTTAGTCCATTTGGAGTTTATTTTTGTGTGTGGTGTTAGGGAGTCTTCTCCTTTCATCCTTGTACAGGTACCTGTCCAGGTTTCCCGACACCACTTATTGAAGAGGCTGACTTTTCTCCACTCTACATTCTTGCCCCCTTTATCAAAGATAAGGTGACCATATGTGCGTGTGTTTATCTCTGGGCTTTCTAGCCTGTTCCATGGAGCCATATGTCTGTTTTGGTGCCACTACCATACTGTCTTGATTCCTATAGCTTTGCAGTATCGTGTGAAGTCAGGGAGCCTGATTCCTCCAGCTCCATTTTTCGCTATCAAGATTGCTTTGGCTATTCGGGGTCTTCTGTGTTTGCATACAAATTGTTAAATTTTTGGTTGGAGTGTTGTAAGAAATGCCAGTGGTAGTTTGATGGGGATTGCATTAAATCTCTAGATTGCTTTGGGGAGTAGAGTCATTTTCACAATATTCATTCTTCCAATCGAAGAACATGATATATCGCTCCATCTGTGGGTATCATTTTTAATTTCATTCAACAGTGTCTCATAATGTTCTGCATACAGGTCTTTTGTCTCCTTAGGTATTTTTAGTCCTGGACATTTTATTCATTTGGTTGCAGTGGTAACTAGGAGTGTTTCCTTAAGTTCACTTTCAGATTTTTCATCATTAGTGTATAGGAATGCCAGCAATTTCTGTGCATTAATTTTGTATCCCGCTACTTTACCAAATTCACTGAGTAGCTCTACTTGTTTTCAGGTAGCCTCTTTAGGATTCTCTACGTATGGTATCGTGTCACCTGAAAACAGTGACAGCTTTACTTGTCCTTCCCACCGTTGTATTTGAAAACAACCAAGTTGCCTGGCTCCAGAGTTTACCAGTTTCCGAAGCTATTTACATAAAAGTTGGGACTTAGAGTTGCTGCTAGAATGAGGTTTAGGAAGGGATTGCATGAAGTGAATGCATTTTTCGTGCAGAAAAGAACATGAATTTTGGGCGGTTACAGGAGTCAGTAGTTTGGACTGAATTTTCTTCCTTCAATACAAACAAGTTGCAAATATACTCCACAGTCTTTGGAGATAGGGTCTTTAGGACGATAATCAAGTTAAAATGAGGCCATCAGGTTTTGCCCTCATTCAGTACGATTGGTGTGCTTGGGTTGTAGATGGCTATGTTTGTCGTGTTACTCTCTCTGTATATATCAATGTCCTAATTTCTGTTAAGACAGGTAATCCTTGGTACTTTCTCCTGGCAGCCCTTGCAAAGACCTGCACCCTGCATCATGTGGGATGAGTCTTTATCTTTTGATCAGTCCACAAGACCTTAAGAGAAAAGACTGCTCTTTCAAGGAAAAACGCGATTCTGCATGCACAGCTGTTTCCTCGGTCTCCAGTCTGTCAGACTGCCCTGAATAATTTGACTTCCCAGTCCCCACAACACGTTAGGCCAATTCAATAAAATCTCCCAATCTCAATCTCTCTCTCTCTCTCTCTCTTGCTCCCTTCCCTCCCCTCCCACCCCCAGGCAGCTAGTGGCTTCTGTTTCTCTGTGGAACCCAGACCAGAACACTTGTGTTATACCCGCTAGTGGAATTATGGGGTCGTGAGGTAACTACCTCTGTAAATGTTGAAGGAAAGATAAGGTATTTTGCAAACTGTTTGCCATATTCTACATTCCCTCCAGCAAAGTATAACATATCCATTTCTTCCATATTGTTTTCATTTCTCTATATTTTTAACTTTAATTTTATTTTTAGTTTTAATTTCTTAAAAGCAGTCATCAATTTTATACACATCAGTGTATAACTGTCACACCCATTGCCCAATTAAACACACCACCATCCCCACCCCACTGTGGTTTTCCCCCCTTGGTGTCCATCCGTCGGTTCTCCACATCTGTGTCTGAACTTCTGCCTGCAAACCAGTTCGTCTGTACCATTTGTCTAGGTTCCGCATACATGCGTTAATGTACGACATTTGTTTTTCTCTTTCTCGCTAAGTTCACTCTGTATGACAGTCTCAAGATCCATCCACGTCTCAACAAGTGACTCAGTTTCGTTCCTTTTAATGGCGGAGTAACATTCCATTGTATATATGTACCGCAACTTCTTATCCATTTGTCTGTCGATGGACACGTGGGTTGCTTCCATGACCTGGCTGTTGTAAATAGTGCTGAAATGAATATTGGGGTGCGTGTGTCTTTTTGAATTACGGTGTTCTCTGGGTATATTCCCAGTAGTGGGATTCCTGCGTCATATGGTAGTTCTCGTCTTAGTTTTTGAAGGACCCTCCATACAGTTCTCCATAGTGGCTGTATCAATTTACCTTCCCACCAACAGTGCAAGAGTGTGCCCTTTTCTCCACACCCTCTCCAGCATTGACTGTTTCTAGATTTTTTGATGAGGGCCACTCTGACCGGTGTGAGATGCTATCTCATTGTGCTTTTGATTTGCATTTCTCTAATGGTTAATGAGGTTGAGCATTCTTTCGTGTGTTTGTGGGCAGTGTGGATGTCTTCTTTGGAGAACTGTCTCTTGAGGTCTTCTGCCCAGTTTTGGGTTGGGTTGTTTGTTTTTTTGCTATTGAGCTGCATGGGCCGCCTGTAAGTTTTGGAGAGGAATCCTTTGTCAGCTGCTTCATTTGTAAATATTTTCTCCCATTCTAAGGGTTGTCTTTTCGTCTTGTTTATGGTTTCCTTTGCCGTGCAAAAGCTCTTAAGTTCTCCTGGGTCCCGTTTGCTTATTTTTGTTTTTATTTCCTTTTTTCTAGCATGTGGTTCAAAAAGGATCGTGCAGTGATTTCTCTCATAGAGCGTTCTGCTTATGCTTTCCTCTAAGAGGTTGAGAGTGTCTGGCCTTACATTTAGGTCTTCAGTCCATTTGGAGTTTATTTTTGTGTGTGGTGTTAGGGAGTCTTCTCCTTTCATCCTTGTACATGTACCTGTCCAGGTTTCCCGACACCACTTATTGAAGAGGCTGACTTTTCTCCACTCTACATTCTTGCCCCCTTTATCAAAGATAAGGTGACCATATGTGCGTGTGTTTATCTCTGGGCTTTCTATCCTGTTCCATGGATCCATATGTCTGTTTTGGTGCCACTACCATACTGTCTTGATTCCTGTAGCTTTGCAGTATCGTGTGAAGTCAGGGAGCCTGATTCCTCCAGCTCCATTTTTCGCTTTCAAGATTGCTTTGGCTATTCGGGGTCTTCTGTGTTTGCATACAAATTTTTAAATTTTTGGTTGGAGTGTTGTAAGAAATGTCAGTAGTAGTTTGATGGGGATTGCATTAAATCTCTAGATTGCTTTGGGGAGTAGAGTCATTTTCACAATATTCATTCTTCCAATCGAAGAACATGATATATCGCTCCATCTGTGGGTATCATTTTTAATTTCATTCATCAGTGTCTCATAAGGTTCTGCATACAGGTCTTTTGTCTCCTTAGGTATTTTTAGTCCTGGACATTTTATTCATTTGGTTGCAGTGGTAACTAGGAGTGTTTCCTTAATTTCACTTTCAGATTTTTCATCATTAGTGTATAGGAATGCCAGCAATTTCTGTGCATTAATTTTGTATCCCGCTACTTTACCAAATTCACTGAGTAGCTCTACTAGTTTTCAGGTAGCCCCTTTAGGATTCTCTACGTATGGTATCGTGTCACCTGAAAACAGTGACAGCTTTACTTGTCCTTTCCACCGTTGTATTTGAAAGCAACCAAGTTGCCTGGCTTCAGAGTTTACCAGTTTATGAAGCTATTTACATAAGAGATGGGACTTACAGTTGCTGCTAGAATGAGGTTTAGGAAGGGATTGCATGAAGTGAATGCATTTTTCGTGCAGAAAAGAACATGAATTTTGGGCGGTTACAGGAGTCAGTAGTTTGGACTGAATTTTCTTCCTTCAATACAAACAAGTTGCAAATATACTGCACAGTCTTTGGAGATAGGGTCTTTAAGACGATAATCAAGTTAAAATGAGGCCATCAGGTTTTGCCCTCATTCAGTACGATTGGTGTGCTTGGGTTGTAGATGGCTATGTTTGTCGTGTTACTCTCTCTGTATATATCAATGTCCTAATTTCTGTTAAGACAGGTAATCCTTGGTACTTTCTCCTGGCAGCCCTAGCAAAGACCTGCAGCCTGCATCATGTGGGATGAGGCTTTATCTTTTGATCAGCCCACAAGACCTTAAGAGAAAAGACTGCTCTTTCAAGGAAAAACGCGATTCTGCATGCACAGCAGTTTCCTCGGTCTCCAGTCTGTCAGACTGCCCTGAAGAATTTGACTTGCCAGTCCCCACAACACGTTAGGCCAATTCAATAAAATCTCTCAATCTCAATCTCTCTCTCTATCTCTCTTGCTCCCTTCCCTCCCCTCCCAGCCCCAGGCAGCTAGTGGCTTCTGTTTCTCTGTGGAACCCAGACCAGAACACTTGTGTTATACCCGCTAGTGGAATTATGGGGTCGTGAGGTAACTACCTCTGTAAATGTTGAAGGAAAGATAAGGTATTTTGCAAACTGTTTGCCATATTCTACATTCCCTCCAGCAAAGTATAACATATCCATTTCTTCCATATTGTTTTCATTTCTCTATATTTTTAACTTTAATTTTATTTTTAGTTTTAATTTCTTAAAAGCAGTCATCAATTTTATACACATCAGTGTATAACTATCACACCCATTGCCCAATACAGCACACCACCATCCCCACCCACTGTGGTTTTCCCCCCTTGGTGTCCATCCGTCGGTTCTCCACATCTGTGTCTCAGCTTCTGCCTGCAAACCAGTTCGTCTGTACCATTTGTCTAGGTTCCACATACATGCGTTAATGTACGACATTTGTTTTTCTCTTTCTCGCTAAGTTCACTCTGTATGACAGTCTCTAGATCCATCCACGTCTCAACAAGTGACTCAGTTTCGTTCCTTTTAATGGCGGAGTAACATTCCATTGTATATATGTACCGCAACTTCTTATCCATTGGTCTGTCGATGGACACGTGGGTTGCTTCCATGACCTGGCTGTTGTAAATAGTGCTGAAATGAATATTGGGGTGCGTGTGTCTTTTTGAATTACGGTGTTCTCTGGGTATATTCCCAGTAGTGGGATTCCTGCGTCATATGGTAGTTCTCGTCTTAGCTTTTGAAGGACCCTCCATACAGTTCTCCATAGTGGCTGTATCAATTTACCTTCCCACCAACAGTGCAAGAGTGTGCCCTTTTCTCCACACCCTCTCCAGCATTGATTGTTTCTAGATTTTTTGATGAGGGCCACTCTGACCGGTGTGAGATGCTATCTCATTGTGCGTTTGATTTGCATTTCTCTAATGGTTAATGAGGTTGAGCATTCTTTCGTGTGTTTGTGGGCAGTGTGGATGTCTTCTTTGGAGAACTGTCTCTTTAGGTCTTCTGCCCAGTTTTGGGTTGGCTTGTTTGTTTTTTTGCTATTGAGCTGCATGGGCCGCCTGTAAGTTTTGGAGAGGAATCCTTTGTCAGCTGCTTCATTTGTAAATATTTTCTCCCATTCTAAGGGTTGTCTTTTCGTCTTGTTTATGGTTTCCTTTGCCGTGCAAAAGCTCTTAAGTTCCCTTGGGTCCCGTTTGCTTATTTTTGTTTTTATTTCCACTTTTCTAGCATGTGGTTCAAAAAGGATCGTGCAGTGATTTCTCTCATAGAGCGTTCTGCTTATGCTTTCCTCTAAGAGGTTGAGAGTGTCCGGCCTTACATTTAGGTCTTTAGTCCATTTGGAGTTTATTTTTGTGTGTGGTGTTAGGGAGTCTTCTCCTTTCATCCTTGTACAGGTACCTGTCCAGGTTTCCCGACACCACTTATTGAAGTGGCTGACTTTTCTCCACTCTACATTCTTGCCCCCTTTATCAAAGATAAGGTGACCATATGTGCGTGTGTTTATCTCTGGGCTTTCTAGCCTGTTCCATGGAGCCATATGTCTGTTTTGGTGCCACTACCATACTGTCTTGATTCCTGTAGCTTTGCAGTATCGTGTGAAGTCAGGGAGCCTGATTCCTCCAGCTCCATTTTTCGCTTTCAAGATTGCTTTGGCTATTCGGGGTCTTCTGTGTTTGCATACAAATTGTTAAATTTTTGGTTGGAGTGTTGTAAGAAATGTCAGTGGTAGTTTGATGGGGATTGCATTAAATCTCGAGATTGCTTTGGGGAGTAGAGTCATTTTCACAATATTCATTCTTCCAATCGAAGAACATGATATATCGCTCCATCTGTGGGTATCATTTTTAATTTCATTCATCAGTGTCTCATAATGTTCTGCATACAGGTCTTTTGTCTCCTTAGGTATTTTTAGTCCTGGACATTTTATTCATTTGGTTGCAGTGGTAACTAGGAGTGTTTCGTTAATTTCACTTTCAGATTTTTCATCATTAGTGTATAGGAATGCCAGCAATTTCTGTGCATTAATTTTGTATCCCGCTACTTTACCAAATTCACTGAGTAGCTCTACTAGTTTTCAGGTAGCCTCTTTAGGATTCTCTACGTATGGTATCGTGTCACCTGAAAACAGTGACAGCTTTACTTGTCCTTTCCACCGTTGTATTTGAAAGCAACCAAGTTGCCTGGCTTCAGAGTTTACCAGTTTATGAAGCTATTTACATAAGAGATGGGACATAGAGTTGCTGCTAGAATGAGGTTTAGGAAGGGATTGCATGAAGTGAATGCATTTTTCGTGCAGAAAAGAACATGAATTTTGGGCGGTTACAGGAGTCAGTAGTTTGGACTGGATTTTCTTCCTTCAATACAAACAAGTTGCAAATATACTGCACAGTCTTTGGAGATAGGGTCTTTAGGACGATAATCAAGTTAAAATGAGGCCATCAGGTTTTGCCCTCATTCAGTACGATTGGTGTGCTTGGGTTGTAGATGGCTATGTTTGTCGTGTTACTCTCTCTGTATATATCAATGTCGTAATTTCTGTTAAGACAGGTAATCCTTGGTACTTTCTCCTGGCAGCCCTAGCAAAGACCTGCAGCCTGCATCATGTGGGATGAGGCTTTATCTTTTGATCAGCCCACAAGACCTTAAGAGAAAAGACTGCTCTTTCAAGGAAAAACGCGATTCTGCATGCACAGCAGTTTCCTCGGTCTCCAGTCTGTCAGACTGCCCTGAAGAATTTGACTTGCCAGTCCCCACAACACGTTAGGCCAATTCAATAAAATCTCTCAATCTCAATCTCTCTCTCTATCTCTCTTGCTCCCTTCCCTCCCCTCCCAGCCCCAGGCAGCTAGTGGCTTCTGTTTCTCTGTGGAACCCAGACCAGAACACTTGTGTTATACCCGCTAGTGGAATTATGGGGTCGTGAGGTAACTACCTCTGTAAATGTTGAAGGAAAGATAAGGTATTTTGCAAACTGTTTGCCATATTCTACATTCCCTCCAGCAAAGTATAACATATCCATTTCTTCCATATTGTTTTCATTTCTCTATATTTTTAACTTTAATTTTATTTTTAGTTTTAATTTCTTAAAAGCAGTCATCAATTTTATACACATCAGTGTATAACTATCACACCCATTGCCCAATACAGCACACCACCATCCCCACCCACTGTGGTTTTCCCCCCTTGGTGTCCATCCGTCGGTTCTCCACATCTGTGTCTCAGCTTCTGCCTGCAAACCAGTTCGTCTGTACCATTTGTCTAGGTTCCACATACATGCGTTAATGTACGACATTTGTTTTTCTCTTTCTCGCTAAGTTCACTCTGTATGACAGTCTCTAGATCCATCCACGTCTCAACAAGTGACTCAGTTTCGTTCCTTTTAATGGCGGAGTAACATTCCATTGTATATATGTACCGCAACTTCTTATCCATTGGTCTGTCGATGGACACGTGGGTTGCTTCCATGACCTGGCTGTTGTAAATAGTGCTGAAATGAATATTGGGGTGCGTGTGTCTTTTTGAATTACGGTGTTCTCTGGGTATATTCCCAGTAGTGGGATTCCTGCGTCATATGGTAGTTCTCGTCTTAGCTTTTGAAGGACCCTCCATACAGTTCTCCATAGTGGCTGTATCAATTTACCTTCCCACCAACAGTGCAAGAGTGTGCCCTTTTCTCCACACCCTCTCCAGCATTGATTGTTTCTAGATTTTTTGATGAGGGCCACTCTGACCGGTGTGAGATGCTATCTCATTGTGCGTTTGATTTGCATTTCTCTAATGGTTAATGAGGTTGAGCATTCTTTCGTGTGTTTGTGGGCAGTGTGGATGTCTTCTTTGGAGAACTGTCTCTTTAGGTCTTCTGCCCAGTTTTGGGTTGGGTTGTTTGTTTTTTTGCTATTGAGCTGCATGGGCCGCCTGTAAGTTTTGGAGAGGAATCCTTTGTCAGCTGCTTCATTTGTAAATATTTTCTCCCATTCTAAGGGTTGTCTTTTCGTCTTGTTTATGGTTTCCTTTGCCGTGCAAAAGCTCTTAAGTTCCCTTGGGTCCCGTTTGCTTATTTTTGTTTTTATTTCCACTTTTCTAGCATGTGGTTCAAAAAGGATCGTGCAGTGATTTCTCTCATAGAGCGTTCTGCTTATGCTTTCCTCTAAGAGGTTGAGAGTGTCCGGCCTTACATTTAGGTCTTTAGTCCATTTGGAGTTTATTTTTGTGTGTGGTGTTAGGGAGTCTTCTCCTTTCATCCTTGTACAGGTACCTGTCCAGGTTTCCCGACACCACTTATTGAAGAGGCTGACTTTTCTCCACTCTACATTCTTGCCCCCTTTATCAAAGATAAGGTGACCATATGTGCGTGTGTTTATCTCTGGGCTTTCTAGCCTGTTCCATGGAGCCATATGTCTGTTTTGGTGCCACTACCATACTGTCTTGATTCCTGTAGCTTTGCAGTATCGTGTGAAGTCAGGGAGCCTGATTCCTCCAGCTCCATTTTTCGCTTTCAAGATTGCTTTGGCTATTCGGGGTCTTCTGTGTTTGCATACAAATTGTTAAATTTTTGGTTGGAGTGTTGTAAGAAATGTCAGTGGTAGTTTGATGGGGATTGCATTAAATCTCGAGATTGCTTTGGGGAGTAGAGTCATTTTCACAATATTGATTCTTCCAATCGAAGAACATGATATATCGCTCCATCTGTGGGTATCATTTTTAATTTCATTCATCAGTGTCTCATAATGTTCTGCATACAGGTCTTTTGTCTCCTTAGGTATTTTTAGTCCTGGACATTTTATTCATTTGGTTGCAGTGGTAACTAGGAGTGTTTCGTTAATTTCACTTTCAGATTTTTCATCATTAGTGTATAGGAATGCCAGCAATTTCTGTGCATTAATTTTGTATCCCGCTACTTTACCAAATTCACTGAGTAGCTCTACTAGTTTTCAGGTAGCCTCTTTAGGATTCTCTACGTATGGTATCGTGTCACCTGAAAACAGTGACAGCTTTACTTGTCCTTTCCACCGTTGTATTTGAAAGCAACCAAGTTGCCTGGCTTCAGAGTTTACCAGTTTATGAAGCTATTTACATAAGAGATGGGACATAGAGTTGCTGCTAGAATGAGGTTTAGGAAGGGATTGCATGAAGTGAATGCATTTTTCGTGCAGAAAAGAACATGAATTTTGGGCGGTTACAGGAGTCAGTAGTTTGGACTGGATTTTCTTCCTTCAATACAAACAAGTTGCAAATATACTGCACAGTCTTTGGAGATAGGGTCTTTAGGACGATAATCAAGTTAAAATGAGGCCATCAGGTTTTGCCCTCATTCAGTACGATTGGTGTGCTTGGGTTGTAGATGGCTATGTTTGTCGTGTTACTCTCTCTGTATATATCAATGTCCTAATTTCTGTTAAGACAGGTAATCCTTGGTACTTTCTCCTGGCAGCCCTAGCAAAGACCTGCAGCCTGCATCATGTGGGATGAGGCTTTATCTTTTGATCAGCCCACAAGACCTTAAGAGAAAAGACTGCTCTTTCAAGGAAAAACGCGATTCTGCATGCACAGCAGTTTCCTCGGTCTCCAGTCTGTCAGACTGCCCTGAAGAATTTGACTTGCCAGTCCCCACAACACGTTAGGCCAATTCAATAAAATCTCTCAATCTCAATCTCTCTCTCTATCTCTCTTGCTCCCTTCCCTCCCCTCCCAGCCCCAGGCAGCTAGTGGCTTCTGTTTCTCTGTGGAACCCAGACCAGAACACTTGTGTTATACCCGCTAGTGGAATTATGGGGTCGTGAGGTAACTACCTCTGTAAATGTTGAAGGAAAGATAAGGTATTTTGCAAACTGTTTGCCATATTCTACATTCCCTCCAGCAAAGTATAACATATCCATTTCTTCCATATTGTTTTCATTTCTCTATATTTTTAACTTTAATTTTATTTTTAGTTTTAATTTCTTAAAAGCAGTCATCAATTTTATACACATCAGTGTATAACTATCACACCCATTGCCCAATACAGCACACCACCATCCCCACCCACTGTGGTTTTCCCCCCTTGGTGTCCATCCGTCGGTTCTCCACATCTGTGTCTCAGCTTCTGCCTGCAAACCAGTTCGTCTGTACCATTTGTCTAGGTTCCACATACATGCGTTAATGTACGACATTTGTTTTTCTCTTTCTCGCTAAGTTCACTCTGTATGACAGTCTCTAGATCCATCCACGTCTCAACAAGTGACTCAGTTTCGTTCCTTTTAATGGCGGAGTAACATTCCATTGTATATATGTACCGCAACTTCTTATCCATTGGTCTGTCGATGGACACGTGGGTTGCTTCCATGACCTGGCTGTTGTAAATAGTGCTGAAATGAATATTGGGGTGCGTGTGTCTTTTTGAATTACGGTGTTCTCTGGGTATATTCCCAGTAGTGGGATTCCTGCGTCATATGGTAGTTCTCGTCTTAGCTTTTGAAGGACCCTCCATACAGTTCTCCATAGTGGCTGTATCAATTTACCTTCCCACCAACAGTGCAAGAGTGTGCCCTTTTCTCCACACCCTCTCCAGCATTGATTGTTTCTAGATTTTTTGATGAGGGCCACTCTGACCGGTGTGAGATGCTATCTCATTGTGCGTTTGATTTGCATTTCTCTAATGGTTAATGAGGTTGAGCATTCTTTCGTGTGTTTGTGGGCAGTGTGGATGTCTTCTTTGGAGAACTGTCTCTTTAGGTCTTCTGCCCAGTTTTGGGTTGGGTTGTTTGTTTTTTTGCTATTGAGCTGCATGGGCCGCCTGTAAGTTTTGGAGAGGAATCCTTTGTCAGCTGCTTCATTTGTAAATATTTTCTCCCATTCTAAGGGTTGTCTTTTCGTCTTGTTTATGGTTTCCTTTGCCGTGCAAAAGCTCTTAAGTTCCCTTGGGTCCCGTTTGCTTATTTTTGTTTTTATTTCCACTTTTCTAGCATGTGGTTCAAAAAGGATCGTGCAGTGATTTCTCTCATAGAGCGTTCTGCTTATGCTTTCCTCTAAGAGGTTGAGAGTGTCCGGCCTTACATTTAGGTCTTTAGTCCATTTGGAGTTTATTTTTGTGTGTGGTGTTAGGGAGTCTTCTCCTTTCATCCTTGTACAGGTACCTGTCCAGGTTTCCCGACACCACTTATTGAAGAGGCTGACTTTTCTCCACTCTACATTCTTGCCCCCTTTATCAAAGATAAGGTGACCATATGTGCGTGTGTTTATCTCTGGGCTTTCTAGCCTGTTCCATGGAGCCATATGTCTGTTTTGGTGCCACTACCATACTGTCTTGATTCCTGTAGCTTTGCAGTATCGTGTGAAGTCAGGGAGCCTGATTCCTCCAGCTCCATTTTTCGCTTTCAAGATTGCTTTGGCTATTCGGGGTCTTCTGTGTTTGCATACAAATTGTTAAATTTTTGGTTGGAGTGTTGTAAGAAATGTCAGTGGTAGTTTGATGGGGATTGCATTAAATCTCGAGATTGCTTTGGGGAGTAGAGTCATTTTCACAATATTGATTCTTCCAATCGAAGAACATGATATATCGCTCCATC
Source organism: Eubalaena glacialis (assembly GCF_028564815.1). NCBI lineage: Eukaryota > Metazoa > Chordata > Mammalia > Artiodactyla > Balaenidae > Eubalaena > Eubalaena glacialis. The sequence continues at coordinate 304,168 of NW_026871143.1, read as the reverse complement.
TGTGGGTATCATTTTTAATTTCATTCATCAGTGTCTCATAATGTTCTGCATACAGGTCTTTTGTCTCCTTAGGTATTTTTAGTCCTGGACATTTTATTCATTTGGTTGCAGTGGTAACTAGGAGTGTTTCGTTAATTTCACTTTCAGATTTTTCATCATTAGTGTATAGGAATGCCAGCAATTTCTGTGCATTAATTTTGTATCCCGCTACTTTACCAAATTCACTGAGTAGCTCTACTAGTTTTCAGGTAGCCTCTTTAGGATTCTCTACGTATGGTATCGTGTCACCTGAAAACAGTGACAGCTTTACTTGTCCTTTCCACCGTTGTATTTGAAAGCAACCAAGTTGCCTGGCTTCAGAGTTTACCAGTTTATGAAGCTATTTACATAAGAGATGGGACATAGAGTTGCTGCTAGAATGAGGTTTAGGAAGGGATTGCATGAAGTGAATGCATTTTTCGTGCAGAAAAGAACATGAATTTTGGGCGGTTACAGGAGTCAGTAGTTTGGACTGGATTTTCTTCCTTCAATACAAACAAGTTGCAAATATACTGCACAGTCTTTGGAGATAGGGTCTTTAGGACGATAATCAAGTTAAAATGAGGCCATCAGGTTTTGCCCTCATTCAGTACGATTGGTGTGCTTGGGTTGTAGATGGCTATGTTTGTCGTGTTACTCTCTCTGTATATATCAATGTCGTAATTTCTGTTAAGACAGGTAATCCTTGGTACTTTCTCCTGGCAGCCCTAGCAAAGACCTGCAGCCTGCATCATGTGGGATGAGGCTTTATCTTTTGATCAGCCTACAAGACCTTAAGAGAAAAGACTGCTCTTTCAAGGAAAAACGCGATTCTGCATGCACAGCAGTTTCCTCGGTCTCCAGTCTGTCAGACTGCCCTGAAGAATTTGACTTGCCAGTCCCCACAACACGTTCGGCCAATTCAATAAAATCTCTCAATCTCAATCTCTCTCTCTCTCTCTTGCTCCCTTCCCTCCCCTCCCAGCCCCAGGCAGCTAGTGGCTTCTGTTTCTCTGTGGAACCCAGACCAGAACACTTGTGTTATACCCGCTAGTGGAATTATGGGGTCGTGAGGTAACTACCTCTGTAAATGTTGAAGGAAAGATAAGGTATTTTGCAAACTGTTTGCCATATTCTACATTCCCTCCAGCAAAGTATAACATATCCATTTCTTCCATATTGTTTTCATTTCTCTATATTTTTAACTTTAATTTTATTTTTAGTTTTAATTTCTTAAAAGCAGTCATCAATTTTATACACATCAGTGTATAACTATCACACCCATTGCCCAATACTGCACACCACCATCCCCACCCCACTGTGGTTTTCCCCCCTTGGTGTCCATCCGTCGGTTCTCCACATCTGTGTCTCAGCTTCTGCCTGCAAACCAGTTCGTCTGTACCATTTGTCTAGGTTCCACATACATGCGTTAATGTACGACATTTGTTTTTCTCTTTCTCGCTAAGTTCACTCTGTATGACAGTCTCTAGATCCATCCACGTCTCAACAAGTGACTCAGTTTCGTTCCTTTTAATGGCGGAGTAACATTCCATTGTATATATGTACCACAACTTCTTATCCATTTGTCTGTCGATGGACACGTGGGTTGTTTCCACGACCTGGCTGTTGTAAATAGTGCTGAAATGAATATTGGGGTGCGTGTGTCTTTTTGAATTACGGTGTTCTCTGGGTATATTCCCAGTAGTGGGATTCCTGCGTCATATGGTAGTTCTCGTCTTAGTTTTTGAAGGACCCTCCATACAGTTCTCCATAGTGGCTGTATCAATTTACCTTCCCACCAACAGTGCAAGAGTGTGCCCTTTTCTCCACACCCTCTCCAGCATTGATTGTTTCTAGATTTTTTGATGAGGGCCACTCTGACCGGTGTGAGATGCTATCTCATTGTGCTTTTGATTTGCATTTCTCTAATGGTTAATGAGGTTGAGCATTCTTTCGTGTGTTTGTGGGCAGCGTGGATGTCTTCTTTGGAGAACTCTCTCTTGAGGTCTTCTGCCCAGTTTTGGGTTGGCTTGTTTGTTTTTTTGCTATTGAGCTGCATGGGCCGCCTGTAAGTTTTGGAGAGGAATCCTTTGTCAGCTGCTTCATTTGTAAATATTTTCTCCCATTCTAAGGGTTGTCTTTTCGTCTTGTTTATGGTTTCCTTTGCCGTGCAAAAGCTCTTAAGTTCCCTTGGGTCCCGTTTGCTTCTTTTTGTTTTTATTTCCATTTTTCTAGCATGTGGTTCAAAAAGGATCGTGCAGTGATTTCTCTCCTAGAGCGTTCTGCTTATGCTTTCCTCTAAGAGGTTGAGAGTGTCTGGCCTTACATGTAGGTCTTCAGTCCATTTGGAGTTTATTTTTGTGTGTGGTGTTAGGGAGTCTTCTCCTTTCATCCTTGTACAGGTACCTGTCCAGGTTTCCCGACACCACTTATTGAAGAGGCTGACTTTTCTCCACTCTACATTCTTGCCCCCTTTATCAAAGATAAGGTGACCATATGTGCGCGTGTTTATCTCTGGGCTTTCTAGCCTGTTCCATGGAGCCATATGTCTGTTTTGGTGCCACTACCATACTGTCTTGATTCCTGTAGCTTTGCAGTATCGTGTGAAGTCAGGGAGCCTGATTCCTCCAGCTCCATTTTTCGCTTTCAAGATTGCTTTGGCTATTCGGGGTCTTCTGTGTTTGCATACAAATTGTTAAATTTTTGGTTGGAGTGTTGTAAGAAATGCCAGTGGTAGTTTGATGGGGATTGCATTAAATCTCGAGATTGCTTTGGGGAGTAGAGTCATTTTCACAATATTGATTCTTCCAATCGAAGAACATGATATATCGCTCCATCTGTGGGTATCATTTTTAATTTCATTCATCAGTGTCTCATAATGTTCTGCATACAGGTCTTTTGTCTCCTTAGGTATTTTTAGTCCTGGACATTTTATTCATTTGGTTGCAGTGGTAACTAGGAGTGTTTCCTTAATTTCACTTTCAGATTTTTCATCATTAGTGTATAGGAATGCCAGCAATTTCTGTGCATTAATTTTGTATCCCGCTACTTTACCAAATTCACTGAGTAGCTCTACTAGTTTTCAGGTAGCCTCTTTAGGATTCTCTACGTATGGTATCGTGTCACCTGAAAACAGTGACAGCTTTACTTGTCCTTTCCACCGTTGTATTTGAAAGCAACCAAGTTGCCTGGCTCCAGAGTTTACCAGTTTCCGAAGCTATTTACATAAAAGTTGGGACTTAGAGTTGCTGCTAGAATGAGGTTTAGGAAGGGATTGCATGAAGTGAATGCATTTTTCGTGCAGAAAAGAACATGAATTTTGGGCGGTTACAGGAGTCAGTAGTTTGGACTGGATTTTCTTCCTTCAATACAAACAAGTTGCAAATATACTGCACAGTCTTTGGAGATAGGGTCTTTAGGACGATAATCAAGTTAAAATGAGGCCATCAGGTTTTGCCCTCATTCAGTACGATTGGTGTGCTTGGCTGGTAGATGGCTATGTTTGTCGTGTTACTCTCTCTGTATATATCAATGTCCTAATTTCTGTTAAGACAGGTAATCCTTGGTACTTTCTCCTGGCAGCCCTAGCAAAGACCTGCAGCCTGCATCATGTGGGATGAGGCTTTATCTTTTGATCAGCCCACAAGACCTTAAGAGAAAAGACTGCTCTTTCAAGGAAAAACGCGATTCTGCATGCACAGCAGTTTCCTCGGTCTCCAGTCTGTCAGACTGCCCTGAAGAATTTGACTTCCCAGTCCCCACAACACGTTCGGCCAATTCAATAAAATCTCCCAATCTCAATCTCTCTCTCTCTCTCTCTCTTGCTCCCTTCCCTCCCCTCCCAGCCCCAGGCAGCTAGTGGCTTCTGTTTCTCTGTGGAACCCAGACCAGAACACTTGTGTTATACCCGCTAGTGGAATTATGGGGTCGTGAGGTAACTACCTCTGTAAATGTTGAAGGAAAGATAAGGTATTTTGCAAACTGTTTGCCATATTCTACATTCCCTCCAGCAAAGTATAGCATATCCATTTCTTCCATATTGTTTTCATTTCTCTATATTTTTAACTTTAATTTTATTTTTAGTTTTAATTTCTTAAAGGCAGTCATCAATTTTATACACATCAGTGTATAACTATCACACCCATTGCCCAATACAGCACACCACCATCCCCACCCCACTGTGGTTTTCCCCCCTTGGTGTCCATCCGTCGGTTCTCCACATCTGTGTCTCAGCTTCTGCCTGCAAACCAGTTCGTCTGTACCATTTGTCTAGGTTCCACATACATGCGTTAATGTACGACATTTGTTTTTCTCTTTCTCGCTAAGTTCACTCTGTATGACAGTCTCTAGATCCATCCACGTCTCAACAAGTGACTCAGTTTCGTTCCTTTTAATGGCGGAGTAACATTCCATTGTATATATGTACCACAACTTCTTATCCATTTGTCTGTCGATGGACACGTGGGTTGCTTCCACGACCTGGCTGTTGTAAATAGTGCTGAAATGGATATTGGGGTGCGTGTGTCTTTTTGAATTACGGTGTTCTCTGGGTATATTCCCAGTAGTGGGATTCCTGCGTCATATGGTAGTTCTCGTCTTAGTTTTTGAAGGACCCTCCATACAGTTCTCCATAGTGGCTGTATCAATTTACCTTCCCACCAACAGTGCAAGAGTGTGCCCTTTTCTCCACACCCTCTCCAGCATTGATTGTTTCTAGATTTTTTGATGAGGGCCACTCTGACCGGTGTGAGATGCTATCTCATTGTGCTTTTGATTTGCATTTCTCTAATGGTTAATGAGGTTGAGCATTCTTTCGTGTGTTTGTGGGCAGCGTGGATGTCTTCTTTGGAGAACTGTCTCTTGAGGTCTTCTGCCCAGTTTTGGGTTGGCTTGTTTGTTTTTTTGCTATTGAGCTGCATGGGCCGCCTGTAAGTTTTGGAGAGGAATCCTTTGTCAGCTGCTTCATTTGTAAATATTTTCTCCCATTCTAAGGGTTGTCTTTTCGTCTTGTTTATGGTTTCCTTTGCCGTGCAAAAGCTCTTAAGTTCCCTTGGGTCCCGTTTGCTTCTTTTTGTTTTTATTTCCATTTTTCTAGCATGTGGTTCAAAAAGGATCGTGCAGTGATTTCTCTCCTAGAGCGTTCTGCTTATGCTTTCCTCTAAGAGGTTGAGAGTGTCTGGCCTTACATGTAGGTCTTCAGTCCATTTGGAGTTTATTTTTGTGTGTGGTGTTAGGGAGTCTTCTCCTTTCATCCTTGTACATGTACCTGTCCAGGTTTCCCGACACCACTTATTGAAGAGGCTGACTTTTCTCCACTCTACATTCTTGCCCCCTTTATCAAAGATAAGGTGACCATATGTGCGCGTGTTTATCTCTGGGCTTTCTAGCCTGTTCCATGGAGCCATATGTCTGTTTTGGTGCCACTACCATACTGTCTTGATTCCTGTAGCTTTGCAGTATCGTGTGAAGTCAGGGAGCCTGATTCCTCCAGCTCCATTTTTCGCTTTCAAGATTGCTTTGGCTATTCGGGGTCTTCTGTGTTTGCATACAAATTGTTAAATTTTTGGTTGGAGTGTTGTAAGAAATGCCAGTGGTAGTTTGATGGGGATTGCATTAAATCTCTAGATTGCTTTGGGGAGTAGAGTCATTTTCACAATATTCATTCTTCCAATCGAAGAACATGATATATCGCTCCATCTGTGGGTATCATTTTTAATTTCATTCATCAGTGTCTCATAATGTTCTGCATACAGGTCTTTTGTCTCCTTAGGTATTTTTAGTCCTGGACATTTTATTCATTTGGTTGCAGTGGTAACTAGGAGTGTTTCCTTAATTTCACTTTCAGATTTTTCATCATTAGTGTATAGGAATGCCAGCAATTTCTGTGCATTAATTTTGTATCCCGCTACTTTACCAAATTCACTGAGTAGCTCTACTAGTTTTCAGGTAGCCTCTTTAGGATTCTCTACGTATGGTATCGTGTCACCTGAAAACAGTGACAGCTTTACTTGTCCTTTCCACCGTTGTATTTGAAAGCAACCAAGTTGCCTGGCTCCAGAGTTTACCAGTTTCCGAAGCTATTTACATAAAAGTTGGGACTTAGAGTTGCTGCTAGAATGAGGTTTAGGAAGGGATTGCATGAAGTGAATGCATTTTTCGTGCAGAAAAGAACATGAATTTTGGGCGGTTACAGGAGTCAGTAGTTTGGACTGGATTTTCTTCCTTCAATACAAACAAGTTGCAAATATACTGCACAGTCTTTGGAGATAGGGTCTTTAGGACGATAATCAAGTTAAAATGAGGCCATCAGGTTTTGCCCTCATTCAGTACGATTGGTGTGCTTGGGTTGTAGATGGCTATGTTTGTCGTGTTACTCTCTCTGTATATATCAATGTCCTAATTTCTGTTAAGACAGGTAATCCTTGGTACTTTCTCCTGGCAGCCCTAGCAAAGACCTGCAGCCTGCATCATGTGGGATGAGGCTTTATCTTTTGATCAGCCCACAAGACCTTAAGAGAAAAGACTGCTCTTTCAAGGAAAAACGCGATTCTGCATGCACAGCAGTTTCCTCGGTCTCCAGTCTGTCAGACTGCCCTGAAGAATTTGACTTCCCAGTCCCCACAACACGTTCGGCCAATTCAATAAAATCTCCCAATCTCAATCTCTCTCTCTCTCTCTCTCTTGCTCCCTTCCCTCCCCTCCCAGCCCCAGGCAGCTAGTGGCTTCTGTTTCTCTGTGGAACCCAGACCAGAACACTTGTGTTATACCCGCTAGTGGAATTATGGGGTCGTGAGGTAACTACCTCTGTAAATGTTGAAGGAAAGATAAGGTATTTTGCAAACTGTTTGCCATATTCTACATTCCCTCCAGCAAAGTATAACATATCCATTTCTTCCATATTGTTTTCATTTCTCTATATTTTTAACTTTAATTTTATTTTTAGTTTTAATTTCTTAAAAGCAGTCATCAATTTTATACACATCAGTGTATAACTATCACACCCATTGCCCAATACTGCACACCACCATCCCCACCCCACTGTGGCTTTCCCCCCTTGGTGTCCATCCGTCGGTTCTCCACATCTGTGTCTCAGCTTCTGCCTGCAAACCAGTTCGTCTGTACCATTTGTCTAGGTTCCACATACATGCGTTAATGTACGACATTTGTTTTTCTCTTTCTCGCTAAGTTCACTCTGTATGACAGTCTCTAGATCCATCCACGTCTCAACAAGTGACTCAGTTTCGTTCCTTTTAATGGCGGAGTAACATTCCATTGTATATATGTACCACAACTTCTTATCCATTTGTCTGTCGATGGACACGTGGGTTGCTTCCACGACCTGGCTGTTGTAAATAGTGCTGAAATGAATATTGTGGTGCGTGTGTCTTTTTGAATTACGGTGTTCTCTGGGTATATTCCCAGTAGTGGGATTCCTGCGTCATATGGTAGTTCTCGTCTTAGTTTTTGAAGGACCCTCCATACAGTTCTCCATAGTGGCTGTATCAATTTACCTTCCCACCAACAGTGCAAGAGTGTGCCCTTTTCTCCACACCCTCTCCAGCATTGATTGTTTCTAGATTTTTTGATGAGGGCCACTCTGACCGGTGTGAGATGCTATCTCATTGTGCTTTTGATTTGCATTTCTCTAATGGTTAATGAGGTTGAGCATTCTTTCGTGTGTTTGTGGGCAGCGTGGATGTCTTCTTTGGAGAACTGTCTCTTGAGGTCTTCTGCCCAGTTTTGGGTTGGCTTGTTTGTTTTTTTGCTATTGAGCTGCATGGGCCGCCTGTAAGTTTTGGAGAGGAATCCTTTGTCAGCTGCTTCATTTGTAAATATTTTCTCCCATTCTAAGGGTTGTCTTTTCGTCTTGTTTATGGTTTCCTTTGCCGTGCAAAAGCTCTTAAGTTCCCTTGGGTCCCGTTTGCTTCTTTTTGTTTTTATTTCCATTTTTCTAGCATGTGGTTCAAAAAGGATCGTGCAGTGATTTCTCTCCTAGAGCGTTCTGCTTATGCTTTCCTCTAAGAGGTTGAGAGTGTCTGGCCTTACATGTAGGTCTTCAGTCCATTTGGAGTTTATTTTTGTGTGTGGTGTTAGGGAGTCTTCTCCTTTCATCCTTGTACATGTACCTGTCCAGGTTTCCCGACACCACTTATTGAAGAGGCTGACTTTTCTCCACTCTACATTCTTGCCCCCTTTATCAAAGATAAGGTGACCATATGTGCGCGTGTTTATCTCTGGGCTTTCTAGCCTGTTCCATGGAGCCATATGTCTGTTTTGGTGCCACTACCATACTGTCTTGATTCCTGTAGCTTTGCAGTATCGTGTGAAGTCAGGGAGCCTGATTCCTCCAGCTCCATTTTTCGCTTTCAAGATTGCTTTGGCTATTCGGGGTCTTCTGTGTTTGCATACAAATTGTTAAATTTTTCGTTGGAGTGTTGTAAGAAATGCCAGTGGTAGTTTGATGGGGATTGCATTAAATCTCGAGATTGCTTTGGGGAGTAGAGTCATTTTCACAATATTCATTCTTCCAATCGAAGAACATGATATATCGCTCCATCTGTGGGTATCATTTTTAATTTCATTCATCAGTGTCTCATAATGTTCTGCATACAGGTCTTTTGTCTCCTTAGGTATTTTTAGTCCTGGACATTTTATTCATTTGGTTGCAGTGGTAACTAGGAGTGTTTCCTTAATTTCACTTTCAGATTTTTCATCATTAGTGTATAGGAATGCCAGCAATTTCTGTGCATTAATTTTGTATCCCGCTACTTTACCAAATTCACTGAGTAGCTCTACTAGTTTTCAGGTAGCCTCTTTAGGATTCTCTACGTATGGTATCGTGTCACCTGAAAACAGTGACAGCTTTACTTGTCCTTTCCACCGTTGTATTTGAAAGCAACCAAGTTGCCTGGCTCCAGAGTTTACCAGTTTCCGAAGCTATTTACATAAAAGTTGGGACTTAGAGTTGCTGCTAGAATGAGGTTTAGGAAGGGATTGCATGAAGTGAATGCATTTTTCGTGCAGAAAAGAACATGAATTTTGGGCGGTTACAGGAGTCAGTAGTTTGGACTGGATTTTCTTCCTTCAATACAAACAAGTTGCAAATATACTGCACAGTCTTTGGAGATAGGGTCTTTAGGACGATAATCAAGTTAAAATGAGGCCATCAGGTTTTGCCCTCATTCAGTACGATTGGTGTGCTTGGGTTGTAGATGGCTATGTTTGTCGTGTTACTCTCTCTGTATATATCAATGTCCTAATTTCTGTTAAGACAGGTAATCCTTGGTACTTTCTCCTGGCAGCCCTAGCAAAGACCTGCAGCCTGCATCATGTGGGATGAGGCTTTATCTTTTGATCAGCCCACAAGACCTTAAGAGAAAAGACTGCTCTTTCAAGGAAAAACGCGATTCTGCATGCACAGCAGTTTCCTCGGTCTCCAGTCTGTCAGACTGCCCTGAAGAATTTGACTTCCCAGTCCCCACAACACGTTCGGCCAATTCAATAAAATCTCCCAATCTCAATTTCTCTCTCTCTCTCTGTCTTGCTCCCTTCCCTCCCCTCCCAGCCCCAGGCAGCTAGTGGCTTCTGTTTCTCTGTGGAACCCAGACCAGAACACTTGTGTTATACCCGCTAGTGGAATTATGGGGTCGTGAGGTAACTACCTCTGTAAATGTTGAAGGAAAGATAAGGTATTTTGCAAACTGTTTGCCATATTCTACATTCCCTCCAGCAAAGTATAGCATATCCATTTCTTCCATATTGTTTTCATTTCTCTATATTTTTAACTTTAATTTTATTTTTAGTTTTAATTTCTTAAAAGCAGTCATCAATTTTATACACATCAGTGTATAACTATCACACCCATTGCCCAATACAGCACACCACCATCCCCACCCCACTGTGGTTTTCCCCCCTTGGTGTCCATCCGTCGGTTCTCCACATCTGTGTCTCAGCTTCTGCCTGCAAACCAGTTCGTCTGTACCATTTGTCTAGGTTCCACATACATGCGTTAATGTACGACATTTGTTTTTCTCTTTCTCGCTAAGTTCACTCTGTATGACAGTCTCTAGATCCATCCACGTCTCAACAAGTGACTCAGTTTCGTTCCTTTTAATGGCGGAGTAACATTCCATTGTATATATGTACCACAACTTCTTATCCATTTGTCTGTCGATGGACACGTGGGTTGCTTCCACGACCTGGCTGTTGTAAATAGTGCTGAAATGGATATTGGGGTGCGTGTGTCTTTTTGAATTACGGTGTTCTCTGGGTATATTCCCAGTAGTGGGATTCCTGCGTCATATGGTAGTTCTCGTCTTAGTTTTTGAAGGACCCTCCATACAGTTCTCCATAGTGGCTGTATCAATTTACCTTCCCACCAACAGTGCAAGAGTGTGCCCTTTTCTCCACACCCTCTCCAGCATTGATTGTTTCTAGATTTTTTGATGAGGGCCACTCTGACCGGTGTGAGATGCTATCTCATTGTGCTTTTGATTTGCATTTCTCTAATGGTTAATGAGGTTGAGCATTCTTTCGTGTGTTTGTGGGCAGCGTGGATGTCTTCTTTGGAGAACTCTCTCTTGAGGTCTTCTGCCCAGTTTTGGGTTGGCTTGTTTGTTTTTTTGCTATTGAGCTGCATGGGCCGCCTGTAAGTTTTGGAGAGGAATCCTTTGTCAGCTGCTTCATTTGTAAATATTTTCTCCCATTCTAAGGGTTGTCTTTTCGTCTTGTTTATGGTTTCCTTTGCCGTGCAAAAGCTCTTAAGTTCCCTTGGGTCCCGTTTGCTTCTTTTTGTTTTTATTTCCATTTTTCTAGCATGTGGTTCAAAAAGGATCGTGCAGTGATTTCTCTCCTAGAGCGTTCTGCTTATGCTTTCCTCTAAGAGGTTGAGAGTGTCTGGCCTTACATGTAGGTCTTCAGTCCATTTGGAGTTTATTTTTGTGTGTGGTGTTAGGGAGTCTTCTCCTTTCATCCTTGTACAGGTACCTGTCCAGGTTTCCCGACACCACTTATTGAAGAGGCTGACTTTTCTCCACTCTACATTCTTGCCCCCTTTATCAAAGATAAGGTGACCATATGTGCGCGTGTTTATCTCTGGGCTTTCTAGCCTGTTCCATGGAGCCATATGTCTGTTTTGGTGCCACTACCATACTGTCTTGATTCCTGTAGCCTTGCAGTATCGTGTGAACTCAGGGAGCCTGATTCCTCCAGCTCCATTTTTCGCTTTCAAGATTGCTTTGGCTATTCGGGGTCTTCTGTGTTTGCATACAAATTGTTAAATTTTTGGTTGGAGTGTTGTAAGAAATGCCAGTGGTAGTTTGATGGGGATTGCATTAAATCTCGAGATTGCTTTGGGGAGTAGAGTCATTTTCACAATATTCATTCTTCCAATCGAAGAACATGATATATCGCTCCATCTGTGGGTATCATTTTTAATTTCATTCATCAGTGTCTCATAATGTTCTGCATACAGGTCTTTTGTCTCCTTAAGTATTTTTAGTCCTGGACATTTTATTCATTTGGTTGCAGTGGTAACTAGGAGTGTTTCCTTAATTTCACTTTCAGATTTTTCATCATTAGTGTATAGGAATGCCAGCAATTTCTGTGCATTAATTTTGTATCCCGCTACTTTACCAAATTCACTGAGTAGCTCTACTAGTTTTCAGGTAGCCTCTTTAGGATTCTCTACGTATGGTATCGTGTCACCTGAAAACAGTGACAGCTTTACTTGTCCTTTCCACCGTTGTATTTGAAAGCAACCAAGTTGCCTGGCTCCAGAGTTTACCAGTTTCTGAAGCTATTTACATAAAAGTTGGGACTTAGAGTTGCTGCTAGAATGAGGTTTAGGAAGGGATTGCATGAAGTGAATGCATTTTTCGTGCAGAAAAGAACATGAATTTTGGGCGGTTACAGGAGTCAGTAGTTTGGACTGGATTTTCTTCCTTCAATACAAACAAGTTGCAAATATACTGCACAGTCTTTGGAGATAGGGTCTTTAGGACGATAATCAAGTTAAAATGAGGCCATCAGGTTTTGCCCTCATTCAGTACGATTGGTGTGCTTGGGTTGTAGATGGCTATGTTTGTCGTGTTACTCTCTCTGTATATATCAATGTCCTAATTTCTGTTAAGACAGGTAATCCTTGGTACTTTCTCCTGGCAGCCCTAGCAAAGACCTGCAGCCTGCATCATGTGGGATGAGGCTTTATCTTTTGATCAGCCCACAAGACCTTAAGAGAAAAGACTGCTCTTTCAAGGAAAAACGCGATTCTGCATGCACAGCAGTTTCCTCGGTCTCCAGTCTGTCAGACTGCCCTGAAGAATTTGACTTCCCAGTCCCCACAACACGTTCGGCCAATTCAATAAAATCTCCCAATCTCAATCTCTCTCTCTCTCTCTCTCTTGCTCCCTTCCCTCCCCTCCCAGCCCCAGGCAGCTAGTGGCTTCTGTTTCTCTGTGGAACCCAGACCAGAACACTTGTGTTATACCCGCTAGTGGAATTATGGGGTCGTGAGGTAACTACCTCTGTAAATGTTGAAGGAAAGATAAGGTATTTTGCAAACTGTTTGCCATATTCTACATTCCCTCCAGCAAAGTATAGCATATCCATTTCTTCCATATTGTTTTCATTTCTCTATATTTTTAACTTTAATTTTATTTTTAGTTTTAATTTCTTAAAAGCAGTCATCAATTTTATACACATCAGTGTATAACTATCACACCCATTGCCCAATACAGCACACCACCATCCCCACCCCACTGTGGTTTTCCCCCCTTGGTGTCCATCCGTCGGTTCTCCACATCTGTGTCTCAGCTTCTGCCTGCAAACCAGTTCGTCTGTACCATTTGTCTAGGTTCCACATACATGCGTTAATGTACGACATTTGTTTTTCTCTTTCTCGCTAAGTTCACTCTGTATGACAGTCTCTAGATCCATCCACGTCTCAACAAGTGACTCAGTTTCGTTCCTTTTAATGGCGGAGTAACATTCCATTGTATATATGTACCACAACTTCTTATCCATTTGTCTGTCGATGGACACGTGGGTTGCTTCCACGACCTGGCTGTTGTAAATAGTGCTGAAATGGATATTGGGGTGCGTGTGTCTTTTTGAATTACGGTGTTCTCTGGGTATATTCCCAGTAGTGGGATTCCTGCGTCATATGGTAGTTCTCGTCTTAGTTTTTGAAGGACCCTCCATACAGTTCTCCATAGTGGCTGTATCAATTTACCTTCCCACCAACAGTGCAAGAGTGTGCCCTTTTCTCCACACCCTCTCCAGCATTGATTGTTTCTAGATTTTTTGATGAGGGCCACTCTGACCGGTGTGAGATGCTATCTCATTGTGCTTTTGATTTGCATTTCTCTAATGGTTAATGAGGTTGAGCATTCTTTCGTGTGTTTGTGGGCAGCGTGGATGTCTTCTTTGGAGAACTGTCTCTTGAGGTCTTCTGCCCAGTTTTGGGTTGGCTTGTTTGTTTTTTTGCTATTGAGCTGCATGGGCCGCCTGTAAGTTTTGGAGAGGAATCCTTTGTCAGCTGCTTCATTTGTAAATATTTTCTCCCATTCTAAGGGTTGTCTTTTCGTCTTGTTTATGGTTTCCTTTGCCGTGCAAAAGCTCTTAAGTTCCCTTGGGTCCCGTTTGCTTATTTTTGTTTTTATTTCCATTTTTCTAGCATGTGGTTCAAAAAGGATCGTGCAGTGATTTCTCTCCTAGAGCGTTCTGCTTATGCTTTCCTCTAAGAGGTTGAGAGTGTCTGGCCTTACATGTAGGTCTTCAGTCCATTTGGAGTTTATTTTTGTGTGTGGTGTTAGGGAGTCTTCTCCTTTCATCCTTGTACAGGTACCTGTCCAGGTTTCCCGACACCACTTATTGAAGAGGCTGACTTTTCTCCACTCTACATTCTTGCCCCCTTTATCAAAGATAAGGTGACCATATGTGCGCGTGTTTATCTCTGGGCTTTCTAGCCTGTTCCATGGAGCCATATGTCTGTTTTGGTGCCACTACCATACTGTCTTGATTCCTGTAGCTTTGCAGTATCGTGTGAAGTCAGGGAGCCTGATTCCTCCAGCTCCATTTTTCGCTTTCAAGATTGCTTTGGCTATTCGGGGTCTTCTGTGTTTGCATACAAATTTTTAAATTTTTCGTTGGAGTGTTGTAAGAAATGCCAGTGGTAGTTTGATGGGGATTGCATTAAATCTCGAGATTGCTTTGGGGAGTAGAGTCATTTTCACAATATTCATTCTTCCAATCGAAGAACATGATATATCGCTCCATCTGTGGGTATCATTTTTAATTTCATTCATCAGTGTCTCATAATGTTCTGCATACAGGTCTTTTGTCTCCTTAGGTATTTTTAGTCCTGGACATTTTATTCATTTGGTTGCAGTGGTAACTAGGAGTGTTTCCTTAATTTCACTTTCAGATTTTTCATCATTAGTGTATAGGAATGCCAGCAATTTCTGTGCATTAATTTTGTATCCCGCTACTTTACCAAATTCACTGAGTAGCTCTACTAGTTTTCGGGTAGCCTCTTTAGGATTCTCTACGTATGGTATCGTGTCACCTGAAAACAGTGACAGCTTTACTTGTCCTTTCCACCGTTGTATTTGAAAGCAACCAAGTTGCCTGGCTCCAGAGTTTACCAGTTTCCAAAGCTATTTACATAAAAGTTGGGACTTAGAGTTGCTGCTAGAATGAGGTTTAGGAAGGGATTGCATGAAGTGAATGCATTTTTCGTGCAGAAAAGAACATGAATTTTGGGCGGTTACAGGAGTCAGTAGTTTGGACTGGATTTTCTTCCTTCAATACAAACAAGTTGCAAATATACTGCACAGTCTTTGGAGATAGGGTCTTTAGGACGATAATCAAGTTAAAATGAGGCCATCAGGTTTTGCCCTCATTCAGTACGATTGGTGTGCTTGGGTTGTAGATGGCTATGTTTGTCGTGTTACTCTCTCTGTATATATCAATGTCCTAATTTCTGTTAAGACAGGTAATCCTTGGTACTTTCTCCTGGCAGCCCTAGCAAAGACCTGCAGCCTGCATCATGTGGGATGAGGCTTTATCTTTTGATCAGCCCACAAGACCTTAAGAGAAAAGACTGCTCTTTCAAGGAAAAACGCGATTCTGCATGCACAGCAGTTTCCTCGGTCTCCAGTCTGTCAGACTGCCCTGAAGAATTTGACTTCCCAGTCCCCACAACACGTTCGGCCAATTCAATAAAATCTCCCAATCTCAATCTCTCTCTCTCTCTCTCTCTTGCTCCCTTCCCTCCCCTCCCAGCCCCAGGCAGCTAGTGGCTTCTGTTTCTCTGTGGAACCCAGACCAGAACACTTGTGTTATACCCGCTAGTGGAATTATGGGGTCGTGAGGTAACTACCTCTGTAAATGTTGAAGGAAAGATAAGGTATTTTGCAAACTGTTTGCCATATTCTACATTCCCTCCAGCAAAGTATAACATATCCATTTCTTCCATATTGTTTTCATTTCTCTATATTTTTAACTTTAATTTTATTTTTAGTTTTAATTTCTTAAAAGCAGTCATCAATTTTATACACATCAGTGTATAACTATCACACCCATTGCCCAATACTGCACACCACCATCCCCACCCCACTGTGGTTTTCCCCCCTTGGTGTCCATCCGTCGGTTCTCCACATCTGTGTCTCAGCTTCTGCCTGCAAACCAGTTCGTCTGTACCATTTGTCTAGGTTCCACATACATGCGTTAATGTACGACATTTGTTTTTCTCTTTCTCGCTAAGTTCACTCTGTATGACAGTCTCTAGATCCATCCACGTCTCAACAAGTGACTCAGTTTCGTTCCTTTTAATGGCAGAGTAACATTCCATTGTATATATGTACCACAACTTCTTATCCATTTGTCTGTCGATGGACACGTGGGTTGCTTCCACGACCTGGCTGTTGTAAATAGTGCTGAAATGAATATTGGGGTGCGTGTGTCTTTTTGAATTACGGTGTTCTCTGGGTATATTCCCAGTAGTGGGATTCCTGCGTCATATGGTAGTTCTCGTCTTAGTTTTTGAAGGACCCTCCATACAGTTCTCCATAGTGGCTGTATCAATTTACCTTCCCACCAACAGTGCAAGAGTGTGCCCTTTTCTCCACACCCTCTCCAGCATTGATTGTTTCTAGATTTTTTGATGAGGGCCACTCTGACCGGTGTGAGATGCTATCTCATTGTGCTTTTGATTTGCATTTCTCTAATGGTTAATGAGGTTGAGCATTCTTTCGTGTGTTTGTGGGCAGCGTGGATGTCTTCTTTGGAGAACTGTCTCTTGAGGTCTTCTGCCCAGTTTTGGGTTGGCTTGTTTGTTTTTTTGCTATTGAGCTGCATGGGCCGCCTGTAAGTTTTGGAGAGGAATCCTTTGTCAGCTGCTTCATTTGTAAATATTTTCTCCCATTCTAAGGGTTGTCTTTTCGTCTTGTTTATGGTTTCCTTTGCCGTGCAAAAGCTCTTAAGTTCCCTTGGGTCCCGTTTGCTTCTTTTTGTTTTTATTTCCATTTTTCTAGCATGTGGTTCAAAAAGGATCGTGCAGTGATTTCTCTCCTAGAGCGTTCTGCTTATGCTTTCCTCTAAGAGGTTGAGAGTGTCTGGCCTTACATGTAGGTCTTCAGTCCATTTGGAGTTTATTTTTGTGTGTGGTGTTAGGGAGGCTTCTCCTTTCATCCTTGTACATGTACCTGTCCAGGTTTCCCGACACCGCTTATTGAAGAGGCTGACTTTTCTCCACTCTACATTCTTGCCCCCTTTATCAAAGATAAGGTGACCATATGTGCGCGTGTTTATCTCTGGGCTTTCTAGCCTGTTCCATGGAGCCATATGTCTGTTTTGGTGCCACTACCATACTGTCTTGATTCCTGTAGCTTTGCAGTATCGTCTGAAGTCAGGGAGCCTGATTCCTCCAGCTCCATTTTTCGCTTTCAAGATTGCTTTGGCTATTCGGGGTCTTCTGTGTTTGCATACAAATTTTTAAATTTTTCGTTGGAGTGTTGTAAGAAATGCCAGTGGTAGTTTGATGGGGATTGCATTAAATCTCGAGATTGCTTTGGGGAGTAGAGTCATTTTCACAATATTCATTCTTCCAATCGAAGAACATGATATATCGCTCCATCTGTGGGTATCATTTTTAATTTCATTCATCAGTGTCTCATAATGTTCTGCATACAGGTCTTTTGTCTCCTTAGGTATTTTTAGTCCTGGACATTTTATTCATTTGGTTGCAGTGGTAACTAGGAGTGTTTCCTTAATTTCACTTTCAGATTTTTCATCATTAGTGTATAGGAATGCCAGCAATTTCTGTGCATTAATTTTGTATCCCGCTACTTTACCAAATTCACTGAGTAGCTCTACTAGTTTTCGGGTAGCCTCTTTAGGATTCTCTACGTATGGTATCGTGTCACCTGAAAACAGTGACAGCTTTACTTGTCCTTTCCACCGTTGTATTTGAAAGCAACCAAGTTGCCTGGCTCCAGAGTTTACCAGTTTCCAAAGCTATTTACATAAAAGTTGGGACTTAGAGTTGCTGCTAGAATGAGGTTTAGGAAGGGATTGCATGAAGTGAATGCATTTTTCGTGCAGAAAAGAACATGAATTTTGGGCGGTTACAGGAGTCAGTAGTTTGGACTGGATTTTCTTCCTTCAATACAAACAAGTTGCAAATATACTGCACAGTCTTTGGAGATAGGGTCTTTAGGACGATAATCAAGTTAAAATGAGGCCATCAGGTTTTGCCCTCATTCAGTACGATTGGTGTGCTTGGGTTGTAGATGGCTATGTTTGTCGTGTTACTCTCTCTGTATATATCAATGTCCTAATTTCTGTTAAGACAGGTAATCCTTGGTACTTTCTCCTGGCAGCCCTAGCAAAGACCTGCAGCCTGCATCATGTGGGATGAGGCTTTATCTTTTGATCAGCCCACAAGACCTTAAGAGAAAAGACTGCTCTTTCAAGGAAAAACGCGATTCTGCATGCACAGCAGTTTCCTCGGTCTCCAGTCTGTCAGACTGCCCTGAAGAATTTGACTTCCCAGTCCCCACAACACGTTCGGCCAATTCAATAAAATCTCCCAATCTCAATCTCTCTCTCTCTCTCTCTCTTGCTCCCTTCCCTCCCCTCCCAGCCCCAGGCAGCTAGTGGCTTCTGTTTCTCTGTGGAACCCAGACCAGAACACTTGTGTTATACCCGCTAGTGGAATTATGGGGTCGTGAGGTAACTACCTCTGTAAATGTTGAAGGAAAGATAAGGTATTTTGCAAACTGTTTGCCATATTCTACATTCCCTCCAGCAAAGTATAACATATCCATTTCTTCCATATTGTTTTCATTTCTCTATATTTTTAACTTTAATTTTATTTTTAGTTTTAATTTCTTAAAAGCAGTCATCAATTTTATACACATCAGTGTATAACTATCACACCCATTGCCCAATACTGCACACCACCATCCCCACCCCACTGTGGTTTTCCCCCCTTGGTGTCCATCCGTCGGTTCTCCACATCTGTGTCTCAGCTTCTGCCTGCAAACCAGTTCGTCTGTACCATTTGTCTAGGTTCCACATACATGCGTTAATGTACGACATTTGTTTTTCTCTTTCTCGCTAAGTTCACTCTGTATGACAGTCTCTAGATCCATCCACGTCTCAACAAGTGACTCAGTTTCGTTCCTTTTAATGGCGGAGTAACATTCCATTGTATATATGTACCACAACTTCTTATCCATTTGTCTGTCGATGGACACGTGGGTTGCTTCCACGACCTGGCTGTTGTAAATAGTGCTGAAATGGATATTGGGGTGCGTGTGTCTTTTTGAATTACGGTGTTCTCTGGGTATATTCCCAGTAGTGGGATTCCTGCGTCATATGGTAGTTCTCGTCTTAGTTTTTGAAGGACCCTCCATACAGTTCTCCATAGTGGCTGTATCAATTTACCTTCCCACCAACAGTGCAAGAGTGTGCCCTTTTCTCCACACCCTCTCCAGCATTGATTGTTTCTAGATTTTTTGATGAGGGCCACTCTGACCGGTGTGAGATGCTATCTCATTGTGCTTTTGATTTGCATTTCTCTAATGGTTAATGAGGTTGAGCATTCTTTCGTGTGTTTGTGGGCAGCGTGGATGTCTACTTTGGAGAACTGTCTCTTGAGGTCTTCTGCCCAGTTTTGGGTTGGCTTGTTTGTTTTTTTGCTATTGAGCTGCATGGGCCGCCTGTAAGTTTTGGAGAGGAATCCTTTGTCAGCTGCTTCATTTGTAAATATTTTCTCCCATTCTAAGGGTTGTCTTTTCGTCTTGTTTATGGTTTCCTTTGCCGTGCAAAAGCTCTTAAGTTCCCTTGGGTCCCGTTTGCTTATTTTTGTTTTTATTTCCATTTTTCTAGCATGTGGTTCAAAAAGGATCGTGCAGTGATTTCTCTCCTTGAGCTTTCTGCTTATGCTTTCCTCTAAGACGTTGAGAGTGTCTGGCCTTACATTTAGGTCTTCAGTCCATTTGGAGTTTATTTTTGTGTGTGGTGTTAGGGAGTCTTCTCCTTTCATCCTTGTACAGGTACCTGTCCAGGTTTCCCGACACCACTTATTGAAGAGGCTGACTTTTCTCCACTCTACATTCTTGCCCCCTTTATCAAAGATAAGGTGACCATATGTGCGTGTGTTTATCTCTGGGCTTTCTAGCCTGTTCCATGGAGCCATATGTCTGTTTTGGTGCCACTACCATACTGTCTTGATTCCTGTAGCTTTGCAGTATCGTGTGAAGTCAGGGAGCCTGATTCCTCCAGCTCCATTTTTCGCTTTCAAGATTGCTTTGGCTATTCGGGGTCTTCTGTGTTTGCATACAAATTGTTAAATTTTTCGTTGGAGTGTTGTAAGAAATGCCAGTGGTAGTTTGATGGGGATTGCATTAAATCTCGAGATTGCTTTGGGGAGTAGAGTCATTTTCACAATATTCATTCTTCCAATCGAAGAACATGATATATCGCTCCATCTGTGGGTATCATTTTTAATTTCATTCATCAGTGTCTCATAATGTTCTGCATACAGGTCTTTTGTCTCCTTAGGTATTTTTAGTCCTGGACATTTTATTCATTTGGTTGCAGTGGTAACTAGGAGTGTTTCCTTAATTTCACTTTCAGATTTTTCATCATTAGTGTATAGGAATGCCAGCAATTTCTGTGCATTAATTTTGTATCCCGCTACTTTACCAAATTCACTGAGTAGCTCTACTAGTTTTCAGGTAGCCTCTTTAGGATTCTCTACGTATGGTATCGTGTCACCTGAAAACAGTGACAGCTTTACTTGTCCTTTCCACCGTTGTATTTGAAAGCAACCAAGTTGCCTGGCTCCAGAGTTTACCAGTTTCCGAAGCTATTTACATAAAAGTTGGGACTTAGAGTTGCTGCTAGAATGAGGTTTAGGAAGGGATTGCATGAAGTGAATGCATTTTTCGTGCAGAAAAGAACATGAATTTTGGGCGGTTACAGGAGTCAGTAGTTTGGACTGGATTTTCTTCCTTCAATACAAACAAGTTGCAAATATACTGCACAGTCTTTGGAGATAGGGTCTTTAGGACGATAATCAAGTTAAAATGAGGCCATCAGGTTTTGCCCTCATTCAGTACGATTGGTGTGCTTGGGTTGTAGATGGCTATGTTTGTCGTGTTACTCTCTCTGTATATATCAATGTCCTAATTTCTGTTAAGACAGGTAATCCTTGGTACTTTCTCCTGGCAGCCCTAGCAAAGACCTGCAGCCTGCATCATGTGGGATGAGGCTTTATCTTTTGATCAGCCCACAAGACCTTAAGAGAAAAGACTGCTCTTTCAAGGAAAAACGCGATTCTGCATGCACAGCAGTTTCCTCGGTCTCCAGTCTGTCAGACTGCCCTGAAGAATTTGACTTCCCAGTCCCCACAACACGTTCGGCCAATTCAATAAAATCTCCCAATCTCAATCTCTCTCTCTCTCTCTCTCTTGCTCCCTTCCCTCCCCTCCCAGCCCCAGGCAGCTAGTGGCTTCTGTTTCTCTGTGGAACCCAGACCAGAACACTTGTGTTATACCCGCTAGTGGAATTATGGGGTCGTGAGGTAACTACCTCTGTAAATGTTGAAGGAAAGATAAGGTATTTTGCAAACTGTTTGCCATATTCTACATTCCCTCCAGCAAAGTATAACATATCCATTTCTTCCATATTGTTTTCATTTCTCTATATTTTTAACTTTAATTTTATTTTTAGTTTTAATTTCTTAAAAGCAGTCATCAATTTTATACACATCAGTGTATAACTATCACACCCATTGCCCAATACAGCACACCACCATCCCCACCCCACTGTGGTTTTCCCCCCTTGGTGTCCATCCGTCGGTTCTCCACATCTGTGTCTCAGCTTCTGCCTGCAAACCAGTTCGTCTGTACCATTTGTCTAGGTTCCACATACATGCGTTAATGTACGACATTTGTTTTTCTCTTTCTCGCTAAGTTCACTCTGTATGACAGTCTCTAGATCCATCCACGTCTCAACAAGTGACTCAGTTTCGTTCCTTTTAATGGCGGAGTAACATTCCATTGTATATATGTACCACAACTTCTTATCCATTTGTCTGTCGATGGACACGTGGGTTGCTTCCACGACCTGGCTGTTGTAAATAGTGCTGAAATGAATATTGGGGTGCGTGTGTCTTTTTGAATTACGGTGTTCTCTGGGTATATTCCCAGTAGTGGGATTCCTGCGTCATATGGTAGTTCTCGTCTTAGTTTTTGAAGGACCCTCCATACAGTTCTCCATAGTGGCTGTATCAATTTACCTTCCCACCAACAGTGCAAGAGTGTGCCCTTTTCTCCACACCCTCTCCAGCATTGATTGTTTCTAGATTTTTTGATGAGGGCCACTCTGACCGGTGTGAGATGCTATCTCATTGTGCTTTTGATGTGCATTTCTCTAATGGTTAATGAGGTTGAGCATTCTTTCGTGTGTTTGTGGGCAGCGTGGATGTCTTCTTTGGAGAACTGTCTCTTGAGGTCTTCTGCCCAGTTTTGGGTTGGCTTGTTTGTTTTTTTGCTATTGAGCTGCATGGGCCGCCTGTAAGTTTTGGAGAGGAATCCTTTGTCAGCTGCTTCATTTGTAAATATTTTCTCCCATTCTAAGGGTTGTCTTTTCGTCTTGTTTATGGTTTCCTTTGCCGTGCAAAAGCTCTTAAGTTCCCTTGGGTCCCGTTTGCTTATTTTTGTTTTTATTTCCATTTTTCTAGCATGTGGTTCAAAAAGGATCGTGCAGTGATTTCTCTCCTAGAGCGTTCTGCTTATGCTTTCCTCTAAGAGGTTGAGAGTGTCTGGCCTTACATGTAGGTCTTCAGTCCATTTGGAGTTTATTTTTGTGTGTGGTGTTAGGGAGGCTTCTCCTTTCATCCTTGTACATGTACCTGTCCAGGTTTCCCGACACCACTTATTGAAGAGGCTGACTTTTCTCCACTCTACATTCTTGCCCCCTTTATCAAAGATAAGGTGACCATATGTGCGCGTGTTTATCTCTGGGCTTTCTAGCCTGTTCCATGGAGCCATATGTCTGTTTTGGTGCCACTACCATACTGTCTTGATTCCTGTAGCTTTGCAGTATCGTGTGAAGTCAGGGAGCCTGATTCCTCCAGCTCCATTTTTCGCTTTCAAGATTGCTTTGGCTATTCGGGGTCTTCTGTGTTTGCATACAAATTGTTAAATTTTTCGTTGGAGTGTTGTAAGAAATGCCAGTGGTAGTTTGATGGGGATTGCATTAAATCTCGAGATTGCTTTGGGGAGTAGAGTCATTTTCACAATATTCATTCTTCCAATCGAAGAACATGATATATCGCTCCATCTGTGGGTATCATTTTTAATTTCATTCATCAGTGTCTCATAATGTTCTGCATACAGGTCTTTTGTCTCCTTAGGTATTTTTAGTCCTGGACATTTTATTCATTTGGTTGCAGTGGTAACTAGGAGTGTTTCCTTAATTTCACTTTCAGATTTTTCATCATTAGTGTATAGGAATGCCAGCAATTTCTGTGCATTAATTTTGTATCCCGCTACTTTACCAAATTCACTGAGTAGCTCTACTAGTTTTCAGGTAGCCTCTTTAGGATTCTCTACGTATGGTATCGTGTCACCTGAAAACAGTGACAGCTTTACTTGTCCTTTCCACCGTTGTATTTGAAAGCAACCAAGTTGCCTGGCTCCAGAGTTTACCAGTTTCCAAAGCTATTTACATAAAAGTTGGGACTTAGAGTTGCTGCTAGAATGAGGTTTAGGAAGGGATTGCATGAAGTGAATGCATTTTTCGTGCAGAAAAGAACATGAATTTTGGGCGGTTACAGGAGTCAGTAGTTTGGACTGGATTTTCTTCCTTCAATACAAACAAGTTGCAAATATACTGCACAGTCTTTGGAGATAGGGTCTTTAGGACGATAATCAAGTTAAAATGAGGCCATCAGGTTTTGCCCTCATTCAGTACGATTGGTGTGCTTGGGTTGTAGATGGCTATGTTTGTCGTGTTACTCTCTCTGTATATATCAATGTCCTAATTTCTGTTAAGACAGGTAATCCTTGGTACTTTCTCCTGGCAGCCCTAGCAAAGACCTGCAGCCTGCATCATGTGGGATGAGGCTTTATCTTTTGATCAGCCCACAAGACCTTAAGAGAAAAGACTGCTCTTTCAAGGAAAAACGCGATTCTGCATGCACAGCAGTTTCCTCGGTCTCCAGTCTGTCAGACTGCCCTGAAGAATTTGACTTCCCAGTCCCCACAACACGTTCGGCCAATTCAATAAAATCTCCCAATCTCAATCTCTCTCTCTCTCTCTCTCTTGCTCCCTTCCCTCCCCTCCCAGCCCCAGGCAGCTAGTGGCTTCTGTTTCTCTGTGGAACCCAGACCAGAACACTTGTGTTATACCCGCTAGTGGAATTATGGGGTCGTGAGGTAACTACCTCTGTAAATGTTGAAGGAAAGATAAGGTATTTTGCAAACTGTTTGCCATATTCTACATTCCCTCCAGCAAAGTATAGCATATCCATTTCTTCCATATTGTTTTCATTTCTCTATATTTTTAACTTTAATTTTATTTTTAGTTTTAATTTCTTAAAAGCAGTCATCAATTTTATACACATCAGTGTATAACTATCACACCCATTGCCCAATACTGCACACCACCATCCCCACCCCACTGTGGTTTTCCCCCCTTGGTGTCCATCCGTCGGTTCTCCACATCTGTGTCTCAGCTTCTGCCTGCAAACCAGTTCGTCTGTACCATTTGTCTAGGTTCCACATACATGCGTTAATGTACGACATTTGTTTTTCTCTTTCTCGCTAAGTTCACTCTGTATGACAGTCTCTAGATCCATCCACGTCTCAACAAGTGACTCAGTTTCGTTCCTTTTAATGGCGGAGTAACATTCCATTGTATATATGTACCACAACTTCTTATCCATTTGTCTGTCGATGGACACGTGGGTTGCTTCCACGACCTGGCTGTTGTAAATAGTGCTGAAATGAATATTGGGGTGCGTGTGTCTTTTTGAATTACGGTGTTCTCTGGGTATATTCCCAGTAGTGGGATTCCTGCGTCATATGGTAGTTCTCGTCTTAGTTTTTGAAGGACCCTCCATACAGTTCTCCATAGTGGCTGTATCAATTTACCTTCCCACCAACAGTGCAAGAGTGTGCCCTTTTCTCCACACCCTCTCCAGCATTGATTGTTTC
Source organism: Eubalaena glacialis (assembly GCF_028564815.1). Lineage (NCBI taxonomy): Eukaryota > Metazoa > Chordata > Mammalia > Artiodactyla > Balaenidae > Eubalaena > Eubalaena glacialis. Next base: position 279,416 of record NW_026871143.1, on the reverse strand, counting down.
TAGATTTTTTGATGAGGGCCACTCTGACCGGTGTGAGATGCTATCTCATTGTGCTTTTGATGTGCATTTCTCTAATGGTTAATGAGGTTGAGCATTCTTTCGTGTGTTTGTGGGCAGCGTGGATGTCTTCTTTGGAGAACTGTCTCTTGAGGTCTTCTGCCCAGTTTTGGGTTGGCTTGTTTGTTTTTTTGCTATTGAGCTGCATGGGCCGCCTGTAAGTTTTGGAGAGGAATCCTTTGTCAGCTGCTTCATTTGTAAATATTTTCTCCCATTCTAAGGGTTGTCTTTTCGTCTTGTTTATGGTTTCCTTTGCCGTGCAAAAGCTCTTAAGTTCCCTTGGGTCCCGTTTGCTTCTTTTTGTTTTTATTTCCATTTCTCTAGCATGTGGTTCAAAAAGGATCGTGCAGTGATTTCTCTCCTAGAGCGTTCTGCTTATGCTTTCCTCTAAGAGGTTGAGAGTGTCTGGCCTTACATGTAGGTCTTCAGTCCATTTGGAGTTTATTTTTGTGTGTGGTGTTAGGGAGTCTTCTCCTTTCATCCTTGTACATGTACCTGTCCAGGTTTCCCGACACCACTTATTGAAGAGGCTGACTTTTCTCCACTCTACATTCTTGCCCCCTTTATCAAAGATAAGGTGACCATATGTGCGCGTGTTTATCTCTGGGCTTTCTAGCCTGTTCCATGGAGCCATATGTCTGTTTTGGTGCCACTACCATACTGTCTTGATTCCTGTAGCTTTGCAGTATCGTCTGAAGTCAGGGAGCCTGATTCCTCCAGCTCCATTTTTCGCTTTCAAGATTGCTTTGGCTATTCGGGGTCTTCTGTGTTTGCATACAAATTGTTAAATTTTTGGTTGGAGTGTTGTAAGAAATGCCAGTGGTAGTTTGATGGGGATTGCATTAAATCTCGAGATTGCTTTGGGGAGTAGAGTCATTTTCACAATATTCATTCTTCCAATCGAAGAACATGATATATCGCTCCATCTGTGGGTATCATTTTTAATTTCATTCATCAGTGTCTCATAATGTTCTGCATACAGGTCTTTTGTCTCCTTAGGTATTTTTAGTCCTGGACATTTTATTCATTTGGTTGCAGTGGTAACTAGGAGTGTTTCCTTAATTTCACTTTCAGATTTTTCATCATTAGTGTATAGGAATGCCAGCAATTTCTGTGCATTAATTTTGTATCCCGCTACTTTACCAAATTCACTGAGTAGCTCTACTAGTTTTCGGGTAGCCTCTTTAGGATTCTCTACGTATGGTATCGTGTCACCTGAAAACAGTGACAGCTTTACTTGTCCTTTCCACCGTTGTATTTGAAAGCAACCAAGTTGCCTGGCTCCAGAGTTTACCAGTTTCCAAAGCTATTTACATAAAAGTTGGGACTTAGAGTTGCTGCTAGAATGAGGTTTAGGAAGGGATTGCATGAAGTGAATGCATTTTTCGTGCAGAAAAGAACATGAATTTTGGGCGGTTACAGGAGTCAGTAGTTTGGACTGGATTTTCTTCCTTCAATACAAACAAGTTGCAAATATACTGCACAGTCTTTGGAGATAGGGTCTTTAGGACGATAATCAAGTTAAAATGAGGCCATCAGGTTTTGCCCTCATTCAGTACGATTGGTGTGCTTGGGTTGTAGATGGCTATGTTTGTCGTGTTACTCTCTCTGTATATATCAATGTCCTAATTTCTGTTAAGACAGGTAATCCTTGGTACTTTCTCCTGGCAGCCCTAGCAAAGACCTGCAGCCTGCATCATGTGGGATGAGGCTTTATCTTTTGATCAGCCCACAAGACCTTAAGAGAAAAGACTGCTCTTTCAAGGAAAAACGCGATTCTGCATGCACAGCAGTTTCCTCGGTCTCCAGTCTGTCAGACTGCCCTGAAGAATTTGACTTCCCAGTCCCCACAACACGTTCGGCCAATTCAATAAAATCTCCCAATCTCAATCTCTCTCTCTCTCTCTCTCTTGCTCCCTTCCCTCCCCTCCCAGCCCCAGGCAGCTAGTGGCTTCTGTTTCTCTGTGGAACCCAGACCAGAACACTTGTGTTATACCCGCTAGTGGAATTATGGGGTCGTGAGGTAACTACCTCTGTAAATGTTGAAGGAAAGATAAGGTATTTTGCAAACTGTTTGCCATATTCTACATTCCCTCCAGCAAAGTATAACATATCCATTTCTTCCATATTGTTTTCATTTCTCTATATTTTTAACTTTAATTTTATTTTTAGTTTTAATTTCTTAAAAGCAGTCATCAATTTTATACACATCAGTGTATAACTATCACACCCATTGCCCAATACTGCACACCACCATCCCCACCCCACTGTGGTTTTCCCCCCTTGGTGTCCATCCGTCGGTTCTCCACATCTGTGTCTCAGCTTCTGCCTGCAAACCAGTTCGTCTGTACCATTTGTCTAGGTTCCACATACATGCGTTAATGTACGACATTTGTTTTTCTCTTTCTCGCTAAGTTCACTCTGTATGACAGTCTCTAGATCCATCCACGTCTCAACAAGTGACTCAGTTTCGTTCCTTTTAATGGCGGAGTAACATTCCATTGTATATATGTACCACAACTTCTTATCCATTTGTCTGTCGATGGACACGTGGGTTGCTTCCACGACCTGGCTGTTGTAAATAGTGCTGAAATGGATATTGGGGTGCGTGTGTCTTTTTGAATTACGGTGTTCTCTGGGTATATTCCCAGTAGTGGGATTCCTGCGTCATATGGTAGTTCTCGTCTTAGTTTTTGAAGGACCCTCCATACAGTTCTCCATAGTGGCTGTATCAATTTACCTTCCCACCAACAGTGCAAGAGTGTGCCCTTTTCTCCACACCCTCTCCAGCATTGATTGTTTCTAGATTTTTTGATGAGGGCCACTCTGACCGGTGTGAGATGCTATCTCATTGTGCTTTTGATTTGCATTTCTCTAATGGTTAATGAGGTTGAGCATTCTTTCGTGTGTTTGTGGGCAGCGTGGATGTCTACTTTGGAGAACTGTCTCTTGAGGTCTTCTGCCCAGTTTTGGGTTGGCTTGTTTGTTTTTTTGCTATTGAGCTGCATGGGCCGCCTGTAAGTTTTGGAGAGGAATCCTTTGTCAGCTGCTTCATTTGTAAATATTTTCTCCCATTCTAAGGGTTGTCTTTTCGTCTTGTTTATGGTTTCCTTTGCCGTGCAAAAGCTCTTAAGTTCCCTTGGGTCCCGTTTGCTTATTTTTGTTTTTATTTCCATTTTTCTAGCATGTGGTTCAAAAAGGATCGTGCAGTGATTTCTCTCCTTGAGCTTTCTGCTTATGCTTTCCTCTAAGACGTTGAGAGTGTCTGGCCTTACATTTAGGTCTTCAGTCCATTTGGAGTTTATTTTTGTGTGTGGTGTTAGGGAGTCTTCTCCTTTCATCCTTGTACAGGTACCTGTCCAGGTTTCCCGACACCACTTATTGAAGAGGCTGACTTTTCTCCACTCTACATTCTTGCCCCCTTTATCAAAGATAAGGTGACCATATGTGCGTGTGTTTATCTCTGGGCTTTCTAGCCTGTTCCATGGAGCCATATGTCTGTTTTGGTGCCACTACCATACTGTCTTGATTCCTGTAGCTTTGCAGTATCGTGTGAAGTCAGGGAGCCTGATTCCTCCAGCTCCATTTTTCGCTTTCAAGATTGCTTTGGCTATTCGGGGTCTTCTGTGTTTGCATACAAATTGTTAAATTTTTCGTTGGAGTGTTGTAAGAAATGCCAGTGGTAGTTTGATGGGGATTGCATTAAATCTCGAGATTGCTTTGGGGAGTAGAGTCATTTTCACAATATTCATTCTTCCAATCGAAGAACATGATATATCGCTCCATCTGTGGGTATCATTTTTAATTTCATTCATCAGTGTCTCATAATGTTCTGCATACAGGTCTTTTGTCTCCTTAGGTATTTTTAGTCCTGGACATTTTATTCATTTGGTTGCAGTGGTAACTAGGAGTGTTTCCTTAATTTCACTTTCAGATTTTTCATCATTAGTGTATAGGAATGCCAGCAATTTCTGTGCATTAATTTTGTATCCCGCTACTTTACCAAATTCACTGAGTAGCTCTACTAGTTTTCAGGTAGCCTCTTTAGGATTCTCTACGTATGGTATCGTGTCACCTGAAAACAGTGACAGCTTTACTTGTCCTTTCCACCGTTGTATTTGAAAGCAACCAAGTTGCCTGGCTCCAGAGTTTACCAGTTTCCGAAGCTATTTACATAAAAGTTGGGACTTAGAGTTGCTGCTAGAATGAGGTTTAGGAAGGGATTGCATGAAGTGAATGCATTTTTCGTGCAGAAAAGAACATGAATTTTGGGCGGTTACAGGAGTCAGTAGTTTGGACTGGATTTTCTTCCTTCAATACAAACAAGTTGCAAATATACTGCACAGTCTTTGGAGATAGGGTCTTTAGGACGATAATCAAGTTAAAATGAGGCCATCAGGTTTTGCCCTCATTCAGTACGATTGGTGTGCTTGGGTTGTAGATGGCTATGTTTGTCGTGTTACTCTCTCTGTATATATCAATGTCCTAATTTCTGTTAAGACAGGTAATCCTTGGTACTTTCTCCTGGCAGCCCTAGCAAAGACCTGCAGCCTGCATCATGTGGGATGAGGCTTTATCTTTTGATCAGCCCACAAGACCTTAAGAGAAAAGACTGCTCTTTCAAGGAAAAACGCGATTCTGCATGCACAGCAGTTTCCTCGGTCTCCAGTCTGTCAGACTGCCCTGAAGAATTTGACTTCCCAGTCCCCACAACACGTTCGGCCAATTCAATAAAATCTCCCAATCTCAATCTCTCTCTCTCTCTCTCTCTTGCTCCCTTCCCTCCCCTCCCAGCCCCAGGCAGCTAGTGGCTTCTGTTTCTCTGTGGAACCCAGACCAGAACACTTGTGTTATACCCGCTAGTGGAATTATGGGGTCGTGAGGTAACTACCTCTGTAAATGTTGAAGGAAAGATAAGGTATTTTGCAAACTGTTTGCCATATTCTACATTCCCTCCAGCAAAGTATAACATATCCATTTCTTCCATATTGTTTTCATTTCTCTATATTTTTAACTTTAATTTTATTTTTAGTTTTAATTTCTTAAAAGCAGTCATCAATTTTATACACATCAGTGTATAACTATCACACCCATTGCCCAATACAGCACACCACCATCCCCACCCCACTGTGGTTTTCCCCCCTTGGTGTCCATCCGTCGGTTCTCCACATCTGTGTCTCAGCTTCTGCCTGCAAACCAGTTCGTCTGTACCATTTGTCTAGGTTCCACATACATGCGTTAATGTACGACATTTGTTTTTCTCTTTCTCGCTAAGTTCACTCTGTATGACAGTCTCTAGATCCATCCACGTCTCAACAAGTGACTCAGTTTCGTTCCTTTTAATGGCGGAGTAACATTCCATTGTATATATGTACCACAACTTCTTATCCATTTGTCTGTCGATGGACACGTGGGTTGCTTCCACGACCTGGCTGTTGTAAATAGTGCTGAAATGAATATTGGGGTGCGTGTGTCTTTTTGAATTACGGTGTTCTCTGGGTATATTCCCAGTAGTGGGATTCCTGCGTCATATGGTAGTTCTCGTCTTAGTTTTTGAAGGACCCTCCATACAGTTCTCCATAGTGGCTGTATCAATTTACCTTCCCACCAACAGTGCAAGAGTGTGCCCTTTTCTCCACACCCTCTCCAGCATTGATTGTTTCTAGATTTTTTGATGAGGGCCACTCTGACCGGTGTGAGATGCTATCTCATTGTGCTTTTGATGTGCATTTCTCTAATGGTTAATGAGGTTGAGCATTCTTTCGTGTGTTTGTGGGCAGCGTGGATGTCTTCTTTGGAGAACTGTCTCTTGAGGTCTTCTGCCCAGTTTTGGGTTGGCTTGTTTGTTTTTTTGCTATTGAGCTGCATGGGCCGCCTGTAAGTTTTGGAGAGGAATCCTTTGTCAGCTGCTTCATTTGTAAATATTTTCTCCCATTCTAAGGGTTGTCTTTTCGTCTTGTTTATGGTTTCCTTTGCCGTGCAAAAGCTCTTAAGTTCCCTTGGGTCCCGTTTGCTTATTTTTGTTTTTATTTCCATTTTTCTAGCATGTGGTTCAAAAAGGATCGTGCAGTGATTTCTCTCCTAGAGCGTTCTGCTTATGCTTTCCTCTAAGAGGTTGAGAGTGTCTGGCCTTACATGTAGGTCTTCAGTCCATTTGGAGTTTATTTTTGTGTGTGGTGTTAGGGAGGCTTCTCCTTTCATCCTTGTACATGTACCTGTCCAGGTTTCCCGACACCACTTATTGAAGAGGCTGACTTTTCTCCACTCTACATTCTTGCCCCCTTTATCAAAGATAAGGTGACCATATGTGCGCGTGTTTATCTCTGGGCTTTCTAGCCTGTTCCATGGAGCCATATGTCTGTTTTGGTGCCACTACCATACTGTCTTGATTCCTGTAGCTTTGCAGTATCGTGTGAAGTCAGGGAGCCTGATTCCTCCAGCTCCATTTTTCGCTTTCAAGATTGCTTTGGCTATTCGGGGTCTTCTGTGTTTGCATACAAATTGTTAAATTTTTCGTTGGAGTGTTGTAAGAAATGCCAGTGGTAGTTTGATGGGGATTGCATTAAATCTCGAGATTGCTTTGGGGAGTAGAGTCATTTTCACAATATTCATTCTTCCAATCGAAGAACATGATATATCGCTCCATCTGTGGGTATCATTTTTAATTTCATTCATCAGTGTCTCATAATGTTCTGCATACAGGTCTTTTGTCTCCTTAGGTATTTTTAGTCCTGGACATTTTATTCATTTGGTTGCAGTGGTAACTAGGAGTGTTTCCTTAATTTCACTTTCAGATTTTTCATCATTAGTGTATAGGAATGCCAGCAATTTCTGTGCATTAATTTTGTATCCCGCTACTTTACCAAATTCACTGAGTAGCTCTACTAGTTTTCAGGTAGCCTCTTTAGGATTCTCTACGTATGGTATCGTGTCACCTGAAAACAGTGACAGCTTTACTTGTCCTTTCCACCGTTGTATTTGAAAGCAACCAAGTTGCCTGGCTCCAGAGTTTACCAGTTTCCAAAGCTATTTACATAAAAGTTGGGACTTAGAGTTGCTGCTAGAATGAGGTTTAGGAAGGGATTGCATGAAGTGAATGCATTTTTCGTGCAGAAAAGAACATGAATTTTGGGCGGTTACAGGAGTCAGTAGTTTGGACTGGATTTTCTTCCTTCAATACAAACAAGTTGCAAATATACTGCACAGTCTTTGGAGATAGGGTCTTTAGGACGATAATCAAGTTAAAATGAGGCCATCAGGTTTTGCCCTCATTCAGTACGATTGGTGTGCTTGGGTTGTAGATGGCTATGTTTGTCGTGTTACTCTCTCTGTATATATCAATGTCCTAATTTCTGTTAAGACAGGTAATCCTTGGTACTTTCTCCTGGCAGCCCTAGCAAAGACCTGCAGCCTGCATCATGTGGGATGAGGCTTTATCTTTTGATCAGCCCACAAGACCTTAAGAGAAAAGACTGCTCTTTCAAGGAAAAACGCGATTCTGCATGCACAGCAGTTTCCTCGGTCTCCAGTCTGTCAGACTGCCCTGAAGAATTTGACTTCCCAGTCCCCACAACACGTTCGGCCAATTCAATAAAATCTCCCAATCTCAATCTCTCTCTCTCTCTCTCTCTTGCTCCCTTCCCTCCCCTCCCAGCCCCAGGCAGCTAGTGGCTTCTGTTTCTCTGTGGAACCCAGACCAGAACACTTGTGTTATACCCGCTAGTGGAATTATGGGGTCGTGAGGTAACTACCTCTGTAAATGTTGAAGGAAAGATAAGGTATTTTGCAAACTGTTTGCCATATTCTACATTCCCTCCAGCAAAGTATAGCATATCCATTTCTTCCATATTGTTTTCATTTCTCTATATTTTTAACTTTAATTTTAGTTTTAGTTTTAATTTCTTAAAAGCAGTCATCAATTTTATACACATCAGTGTATAACTATCACACCCATTGCCCAATACTGCACACCACCATCCCCACCCCACTGTGGTTTTCCCCCCTTGGTGTCCATCCGTCGGTTCTCCACATCTGTGTCTCAGCTTCTGCCTGCAAACCAGTTCGTCTGTACCATTTGTCTAGGTTCCACATACATGCGTTAATGTACGACATTTGTTTTTCTCTTTCTCGCTAAGTTCACTCTGTATGACAGTCTCTAGATCCATCCACGTCTCAACAAGTGACTCAGTTTCGTTCCTTTTAATGGCGGAGTAACATTCCATTGTATATATGTACCACAACTTCTTATCCATTTGTCTGTCGATGGACACGTGGGTTGCTTCCACGACCTGGCTGTTGTAAATAGTGCTGAAATGAATATTGGGGTGCGTGTGTCTTTTTGAATTACGGTGTTCTCTGGGTATATTCCCAGTAGTGGGATTCCTGCGTCATATGGTAGTTCTCGTCTTAGTTTTTGAAGGACCCTCCATACAGTTCTCCATAGTGGCTGTATCAATTTACCTTCCCACCAACAGTGCAAGAGTGTGCCCTTTTCTCCACACCCTCTCCAGCATTGATTGTTTCTAGATTTTTTGATGAGGGCCACTCTGACCGGTGTGAGATGCTATCTCATTGTGCTTTTGATGTGCATTTCTCTAATGGTTAATGAGGTTGAGCATTCTTTCGTGTGTTTGTGGGCAGCGTGGATGTCTTCTTTGGAGAACTGTCTCTTGAGGTCTTCTGCCCAGTTTTGGGTTGGCTTGTTTGTTTTTTTGCTATTGAGCTGCATGGGCCGCCTGTAAGTTTTGGAGAGGAATCCTTTGTCAGCTGCTTCATTTGTAAATATTTTCTCCCATTCTAAGGGTTGTCTTTTCGTCTTGTTTATGGTTTCCTTTGCCGTGCAAAAGCTCTTAAGTTCCCTTGGGTCCCGTTTGCTTCTTTTTGTTTTTATTTCCATTTCTCTAGCATGTGGTTCAAAAAGGATCGTGCAGTGATTTCTCTCCTAGAGCGTTCTGCTTATGCTTTCCTCTAAGAGGTTGAGAGTGTCTGGCCTTACATGTAGGTCTTCAGTCCATTTGGAGTTTATTTTTGTGTGTGGTGTTAGGGAGTCTTCTCCTTTCATCCTTGTACATGTACCTGTCCAGGTTTCCCGACACCACTTATTGAAGAGGCTGACTTTTCTCCACTCTACATTCTTGCCCCCTTTATCAAAGATAAGGTGACCATATGTGCGCGTGTTTATCTCTGGGCTTTCTAGCCTGTTCCATGGAGCCATATGTCTGTTTTGGTGCCACTACCATACTGTCTTGATTCCTGTAGCTTTGCAGTATCGTCTGAAGTCAGGGAGCCTGATTCCTCCAGCTCCATTTTTCGCTTTCAAGATTGCTTTGGCTATTCGGGGTCTTCTGTGTTTGCATACAAATTGTTAAATTTTTGGTTGGAGTGTTGTAAGAAATGCCAGTGGTAGTTTGATGGGGATTGCATTAAATCTCGAGATTGCTTTGGGGAGTAGAGTCATTTTCACAATATTCATTCTTCCAATCGAAGAACATGATATATCGCTCCATCTGTGGGTATCATTTTTAATTTCATTCATCAGTGTCTCATAATGTTCTGCATACAGGTCTTTTGTCTCCTTAGGTATTTTTAGTCCTGGACATTTTATTCATTTGGTTGCAGTGGTAACTAGGAGTGTTTCCTTAATTTCACTTTCAGATTTTTCATCATTAGTGTATAGGAATGCCAGCAATTTCTGTGCATTAATTTTGTATCCCGCTACTTTACCAAATTCACTGAGTAGCTCTACTAGTTTTCAGGTAGCCTCTTTAGGATTCTCTACGTATGGTATCGTGTCACCTGAAAACAGTGACAGCTTTACTTGTCCTTTCCACCTTTGTATTTGAAAGCAACCAAGTTGCCTGGCTCCAGAGTTTACCAGTTTCCGAAGCTATTTACATAAAAGTTGGGACTTAGAGTTGCTGCTAGAATGAGGTTTAGGAAGGGATTGCATGAAGTGAATGCATTTTTCGTGCAGAAAAGAACATGAATTTTGGGCGGTTACAGGAGTCAGTAGTTTGGACTGGATTTTCTTCCTTCAATACAAACAAGTTGCAAATATACTGCACAGTCTTTGGAGATAGGGTCTTTAGGACGATAATCAAGTTAAAATGAGGCCATCAGGTTTTGCCCTCATTCAGTACGATTGGTGTGCTTGGGTTGTAGATGGCTATGTTTGTCGTGTTACTCTCTCTGTATATATCAATGTCCTAATTTCTGTTAAGACAGGTAATCCTTGGTACTTTCTCCTGGCAGCCCTAGCAAAGACCTGCAGCCTGCATCATGTGGGATGAGGCTTTATCTTTTGATCAGCCCACAAGACCTTAAGAGAAAAGACTGCTCTTTCAAGGAAAAACGCGATTCTGCATGCACAGCAGTTTCCTCGGTCTCCAGTCTGTCAGACTGCCCTGAAGAATTTGACTTCCCAGTCCCCACAACACGTTCGGCCAATTCAATAAAATCTCCCAATCTCAATCTCTCTCTCTCTCTCTCTCTTGCTCCCTTCCCTCCCCTCCCAGCCCCAGGCAGCTAGTGGCTTCTGTTTCTCTGTGGAACCCAGACCAGAACACTTGTGTTATACCCGCTAGTGGAATTATGGGGTCGTGAGGTAACTACCTCTGTAAATGTTGAAGGAAAGATAAGGTATTTTGCAAACTGTTTGCCATATTCTACATTCCCTCCAGCAAAGTATAACATATCCATTTCTTCCATATTGTTTTCATTTCTCTATATTTTTAACTTTAATTTTATTTTTAGTTTTAATTTCTTAAAAGCAGTCATCAATTTTATACACATCAGTGTATAACTATCACACCCATTGCCCAATACTGCACACCACCATCCCCACCCCACTGTGGTTTTCCCCCCTTGGTGTCCATCCGTCGGTTCTCCACATCTGTGTCTCAGCTTCTGCCTGCAAACCAGTTCGTCTGTACCATTTGTCTAGGTTCCACATACATGCGTTAATGTACGACATTTGTTTTTCTCTTTCTCGCTAAGTTCACTCTGTATGACAGTCTCTAGATCCATCCACGTCTCAACAAGTGACTCAGTTTCGTTCCTTTTAATGGCGGAGTAACATTCCATTGTATATATGTACCACAACTTATCCATTTGTCTGTCGATGGACACGTGGGTTGCTTCCACGACCTGGCTGTTGTAAATAGTGCTGAAATGAATATTGGGGTGCGTGTGTCTTTTTGAATTACGGTGTTCTCTGGGTATATTCCCAGTAGTGGGATTCCTGCGTCATATGGTAGTTCTCGTCTTAGTTTTTGAAGGACCCTCCATACAGTTCTCCATAGTGGCTGTATCAATTTACCTTCCCACCAACAGTGCAAGAGTGTGCCCTTTTCTCCACACCCTCTCCAGCATTGATTGTTTCTAGATTTTTTGATGAGGGCCACTCTGACCGGTGTGAGATGCTATCTCATTGTGCTTTTGATGTGCATTTCTCTAATGGTTAATGAGGTTGAGCATTCTTTCGTGTGTTTGTGGGCAGTGTGGATGTCTTCTTTGGAGAACTGTCTCTTGAGGTCTTCTGCCCAGTTTTGGGTTGGCTTGTTTGTTTTTTTGCTATTGAGCTGCATGGGCCGCCTGTAAGTTTTGGAGAGGAATCCTTTGTCAGCTGCTTCATTTGTAAATATTTTCTCCCATTCTAAGGGTTGTCTTTTCGTCTTGTTTATGGTTTCCTTTGCCGTGCAAAAGCTCTTAAGTTCCCTTGGGTCCCGTTTGCTTATTTTTGTTTTTATTTCCATTTTTCTAGCATGTGGTTCAAAAAGGATCGTGCAGTGATTTCTCTCATAGAGCTTTCTGCTTATGCTTTCCTCTAAGACGTTGAGAGTGTCTGGCCTTACATTTAGGTCTTCAGTTCATTTGGAGTTTATTTTTGTGTGTGGTGTTAGGGAGTCTTCTCCTTTCATCTTTGTACATGTACCTGTCCAGGTTTCCCGACACCACTTATTGAAGAGGCTGACTTTTCTCCACTCTACATTCTTGCCCCCTTTATCAAAGATAAGGTGACCATATGTGCGTGTGTTTATCTCTGGGCTTTCTAGCCTGTTCCATGGAGTCATATGTCTGTTTTGGTGCCACTACCATACTGTCTTGATTCCTGTAGCTTTGCAGTATCGTGTGAAGTCAGGGAGCCTGATTCCTCCAGCTCCATTTTTCGCTTTCAAGATTGCTTTGGCTATTCGGGGTCTTCTGTGTTTGCATACAAATTGTTAAATTTTTCGTTGGAGTGTTGTAAGAAATGCCAGTGGTAGTTTGATGGGGATTGCATTAAATCTCTAGATTGCTTTGGGGAGTAGAGTCATTTTCACAATATTCATTCTTCCAATCGAAGAACATGATATATCGCTCCATCTGTGGGTATCATTTTTAATTTCATTCATCAGTGTCTCATAATGTTCTGCATACAGGTCTTTTGTCTCCTTAGGCATTTTTAGTCCTGGACATTTTATTCATTTGGTTGCAGTGGTAACTAGGAGTGTTTCCTTAATTTCACTTTCAGATTTTTCATCATTAGTGTATAGGAATGCCAGCAATTTCTGTGCATTAATTTTGTATCCCGCTACTTTACCAAATTCACTGAGTAGCTCTTTTAGTTTTCAGGTAGCCTCTTTAGGATTCTCTACGTATGGTATCGTGTCACCTGAAAACAGTGACAGCTTTACTTGTCCTTTCCACCGTTGTATTTGAAAGCAACCAAGTTGCCTGGCTCCAGAGTTTACCAGTTTCCGAAGCTATTTACATAAAAGTTGGGACTTAGAGTTGCTGCTAGAATGAGGTTTAGGAAGGGATTGCATGAAGTGAATGCATTTTTCGTGCAGAAAAGAACATGAATTTTGGGCGGTTACAGGAGTCAGTAGTTTGGACTGGATTTTCTTCCTTCAATACAAACAAGTTGCAAATATACTGCACAGTCTTTGGAGATAGGGTCTTTAGGACGATAATCAAGTTAAAATGAGGCCATCAGGTTTTGCCCTCATTCAGTACGATTGGTGTGCTTGGGTTGTAGATGGCTATGTTTGTCGTGTTACTCTCTCTGTATATATCAATGTCCTAATTTCTGTTAAGACAGGTAATCCTTGGTACTTTCTCCTGGCAGCCCTAGCAAAGACCTGCAGCCTGCATCATGTGGGATGAGGCTTTATCTTTTGATCAGTCCACAAGTCCTTAAGAGAAAAGACTGCTGTTTCAAGGAAAAACCCGATTCTGCATGCACAGCTCTTTCCTCGGTCTCCAGTCTGTCAGACTGCCCTGAATAATTTGACTTCCCAGTCCCCACCACACGTTAGGCCAATTCAATTAAATCTCTCAATCTGAATCTCTCTCTCTCTCTCTCTTGCTCCCTTCCCTCCCCTCCCAGCCCCAGGCAGCTAGTGGCTTCTGTTTCTCTGTGGAACCCAGACCAGAACACTTGTGTTATACCTGCTAGTGGAATTATGGGGTCGTGAGGTAACTACCTCTGTAAATGTTGAAGGAAAGATAAGGTATTTTGCAAACTGTTTGCCATATTCTACATTCCCTCCAGCAAAGTATAACATATCCATTTCTTCCATATTGTTTTCATTTCTCTATATTTTTAACTTTAATTTTATTTTTAGTTTTAATTTCTTAAAAGCAGTCATCAATTTTATACACATCAGTGTATAACTATCACACCCATTGCCCAATACAGCACACCACCATCCCCACCGCACTGTGGTTTTCCCCCCTTGGTGTCCATCCGTCGGTTCTCCACATCTGTGTCTCAGCTTCTGCCTGCAAACCAGTTCGTCTGTACCATTTGTCTAGGTTCCACATACATGCGTTAATGTACGACATTTGTTTTTCTCTTTCTCGCTAAGTTCACTCTGTATGACAGTCTCTAGATCCATCCACGTCTCAACAAGTGACTCAGTTTCGTTCCTTTTAATGGCGGAGTAACATTCCATTGTATATATGTACCACAACTTCTTATCCATTTGTCTGTCGATGGACACGTGGGTTGCTTCCATGACCTGGCTGTTGTAAATAGTGCTGAAATGAATATTGGGGTGCGTGTGTCTTTTTGAATTACGGTGTTCTCTGGGTATATTCCCAGTAGTGGGATTCCTGCGTCATATGGTAGTTCTCGTCTTAGTTTTTGAAGGACCCTCCATACAGTTCTCCATAGTGGCTGTATCAATTTACCTTCCCACCAACAGTGCAAGAGTGTGCCCTTTTCTCCACACCCTCTCCAGCATTGATTGTTTCTAGATTTTTTGATGAGGGCCACTCTGACCGGTGTGAGATGCTATCTCATTGTGCTTTTGATTTGCATTTCTCTAATGGTTAATGAGGTTGAGCATTCTTTCGTGTGTTTGTGGGCAGCGTGGATGTCTTCTTTGGAGAACTGTCTCTTGAGGTCTTCTGCCCAGTTTTGTGTTGGCTTGTTTGTTTTTTTGCTATTGAGCTGCATGGGCCGCCTGTAAGTTTTGGAGAGGAATCCTTTGTCAGCTGCTTCATTTGTAAATATTTTCTCCCATTCTAAGGGTTGTCTTTTCGTCTTGTTTATGGTTTCCTTTGCCGTGCAAAAGCTCTTAAGTTCCCTTGGGTCCCGTTTGCTTATTTTTGTTTTTATTTCCATTTTTCTAGCATGTGGTTCAAAAAGGATCGTGCAGTGATTTCTCTCATAGAGCTTTCTGCTTATGCTTTCCTCTAAGAGGTTGAGAGTGTCTGGCCTTACATTTAGGTCTTCAGTTCATTTGGAGTTTATTTTTGTGTGTGGTGTTAGGGAGTCTTCTCCTTTCATCTTTGTACATGTACCTGTCCAGGTTTCCCGACACCACTTATTGAAGAGGCTGACTTTTCTCCACTCTACATTCTTGCCCCCTTTATCAAAGATAAGGTGACCATATGTGCGTGTGTTTATCTCTGGGCTTTCTAGCCTGTTCCATGGAGCCATATGTCTGTTTTGGTGCCAGTACCATACTGTCTTGATTCCTGTAGCTTTGCAGTATCGTCTGAAGTCAGGGATCCTGATTCCTCCAGCTCCATTTTTCGCTTTCAAGATTGCTTTGGCTATTCGGGGTCTTCTGTGTTTGCATACAAATTGTTAAATTTTTGGTTGGAGTGTTGTAAGAAATGCCAGTGGTAGTTTGATGGGGATTGCATTAAATCTCTAGATTGCTTTGGGGAGTAGAGTCATTTTCACAATATTCATTCTTCCAATCGAAGAACATGATACATCGCTCCATCTGTGGGTATCATTTTTAATTTCATTCATCAGTGTCTCATAATGTTCTGCGTACAGGTCTTTTGTCTCCTTAGGCATTTTTAGTCCTGGACATTTTATTCATTTGGTTGCAGTGGTAACTAGGAGTGTTTCCTTAAGTTCACTTTCAGATTTTTCATCATTAGTGTATAGGAATGCCAGCAATTTCTGTGCATTAATTTTGTATCCCGCTACTTTACCAAATTCACTGAGTAGCTCTACTAGTTTTCAGGTAGCCTCTTTAGGATTCTCTACGTATGGTATCGTGTCACCTGAAAACAGTGACAGCTTTACTTGTCCTTTCCACCGTTGTATTTGAAAGCAACCAAGTTGCCTGGCTCCAGAGTTTACCAGTTTCCGAAGCTATTTACATAAAAGTTGGGACTTAGAGTTGCTGCTAGAATGAGGTTTAGGAAGGGATTGCATGAAGTGAATGCATTTTTCGTGCAGAAAAGAACATGAATTTTGGGCGGTTACAGGAGTCAGTAGTTTGGACTGGATTTTCTTCCTTCAATACAAACAAGTTGCAAATATACTGCACAGTCTTTGGAGATAGGGTCTTTAGGACGATAATCAAGTTAAAATGAGGCCATCAGGTTTTGCCCTCATTCAGTACGATTGGTGTGCTTGGGTTGTAGATGGCTATGTTTGTCGTGTTACTCTCTCTGTATATATCAATGTCCTAATTTCTGTTAAGACAGGTAATCCTTGGTACTTTCTCCTGGCAGCCCTAGCAAAGACCTGCAGCCTGCATCATGTGGGATGAGGCTTTATCTTTTGATCAGCCCACAAGACCTTAAGAGAAAAGACTGCTCTTTCAAGGAAAAATGCGATTCTGCATGCACAGCAGTTTCCTCGGTCTCCAGTCTGTCAGACTGCCCTGAAGAATTTGACTTCCCAGTCCCCACAACACGTTCGGCCAATTCAATAAAATCTCTCAATCTCAATCTCTCTCTCTCTCTCTCTTGCTCCCTTCCCTCCCCTCCCAGCCCCAGGCAGCTAGTGGCTTCTGTTTCTCTGTGGAACCCAGACCAGAACACTTGTGTTATACCCGCTAGTGGAATTATGGGGTCGTGAGGTAACTACCTCTGTAAATGTTGAAGGAAAGATAAGGTATTTTGCAAACTGTTTGCCATATTCTACATTCCCTCCAGCAAAGTATAACATATCCATTTCTTCCATATTGTTTTCATTTCTCTATATTTTTAACTTTAATTTTATTTTTAGTTTTAATTTCTTAAAAGCAGTCATCAATTTTATACACATCAGTGTATAACTATCACACCCATTGCCCAATACAGCACACCACCATCCCCACCCCACTGTGGTTTTCCCCCCTTGGTGTCCATCCGTCGGTTCTCCACATCTGTGTCTCAGCTTCTGCCTGCAAACCAGTTCGTCTGTACCATTTGTCTAGGTTCCACATACATGCGTTAATGTACGACATTTGTTTTTCTCTTTCTCGCTAAGTTCACTCTGTATGACAGTCTCTAGATCCATCCACGTCTCAACAAGTGACTCAGTTTCGTTCCTTTTAATGGCGGAGTAACATTCCATTGTATATATGTACCACAACTTCTTATCCATTTGTCTGTCGATGGACACGTGGGTTGCTTCCACGACCTGGCTGTTGTAAATAGTGCTGAAATGAATATTGGGGTGCGTGTGTCTTTTTGAATTACGGTGTTCTCTGGGTATATTCCCAGTAGTGGGATTCCTGCGTCATATGGTAGTTCTCGTCTTAGTTTTTGAAGGACCCTCCATACAGTTCTCCATAGTGGCTGTATCAATTTACCTTCCCACCAACAGTGCAAGAGTGTGCCCTTTTCTCCACACCCTCTCCAGCATTGATTGTTTCTAGATTTTTTGATGAGGGCCACCCTGACCGGTGTGAGATGCTATCTCATTGTGCTTTTGATTTGCATTTCTCTAATGGTTAATGAGGTTGAGCATTCTTTCGTGTGTTTGTGGGCAGCGTGGATGTCTTCTTTGGAGAACTGTCTCTTGAGGTCTTCTGCCCAGTTTTGGGTTGGCTTGTTTGTTTTTTTGCTATTGAGCTGCATGGGCCGCCTGTAAGTTTTGGAGAGGAATCCTTTGTCAGCTGCTTCATTTGTAAATATTTTCTCCCATTCTAAGGGTTGTCTTTTCGTCTTGTTTATGGTTTCCTTTGCCGTGCAAAAGCTCTTAAGTTCCCTTGGGTCCTGTTTGCTTCTTTTTGTTTTTATTTCCATTTTTCTAGCATGTGGTTCAAAAAGGATCGTGCAGTGATTTCTCTCCTAGAGCGTTCTGCTTATGCTTTCCTCTAAGAGGTTGAGAGTGTCTGGCCTTACATTTAGGTCTTCAGTCCATTTGGAGTTTATTTTTGTGTGTGGTGTTAGGGAGTCTTCTCCTTTCATCCTTGTACAGGTACCTGTCCAGGTTTCCCGACACCACTTATTGAAGAGGCTGACTTTTCTCCACTCTACATTCTTGCCCCCTTTATCAAAGATAAGGTGACCATATGTGCGTGTGTTTATCTCTGGGCTTTCTAGCCTGTTCCATGGAGCCATATGTCTGTTTTGGTGCCACTACCATACTGTCTTGATTCCTGTAGCTTTGCAGTATCGTCTGAAGTCAGGGAGCCTGATTCCTCCAGCTCCATTTTTCGCTTTCAAGATTGCTTTGGCTATTCGGGGTCTTCTGTGTTTGCATACAAATTGTTAAATTTTTCGTTGGAGTGTTGTAAGAAATGCCAGTGGTAGTTTGATGGGGATTGCATTAAATCTCGAGATTGCTTTGGGGAGTAGAGTCATTTTCACAATATTCATTCTTCCAATCGAAGAACATGATATATCGCTCCATCTGTGGGTATCATTTTTAATTTCATTCATCAGTGTCTCATAATGTTCTGCATACAGGTCTTTTGTCTCCTTAGGCATTTTTAGTCCTGGACATTTTATTCATTTGGTTGCAGTGGTAACTAGGAGTGTTTCCTTAATTTCACTTTCAGATTTTTCATCATTAGTGTATAGGAATGCCAGCAATTTCTGTGCATTAATTTTGTATCCCGCTACTTTACCAAATTCACTGAGTAGCTCTACTAGTTTTCAGGTAGCCTCTTTAGGATTCTCTACGTATGGTATCGTGTCACCTGAAAACAGTGACAGCTTTACTTGTCCTTTCCACCGTTGTATTTGAAAGCAACCAAGTTGCCTGGCTCCAGAGTTTACCAGTTTCCGAAGCTATTTACATAAAAGTTGGGACTTAGAGTTGCTGCTAGAATGAAGTTTAGGAAGGGATTGCATGAAGTGAATGCATTTTTCGTGCAGAAAAGAACATGAATTTTGGGCGGTTACAGGAGTCAGTAGTTTGGACTGGATTTTCTTCCTTCAATACAAACAAGTTGCAAATATACTGCACAGTCTTTGGAGATAGGGTCTTTAGGACGATAATCAAGTTAAAATGAGGCCATCAGGTTTTGCCCTCATTCAGTACGATTGGTGTGCTTGGGTTGTAGATGGCTATGTTTGTC
The DNA here is from genome assembly GCF_028564815.1 of Eubalaena glacialis. NCBI lineage: Eukaryota > Metazoa > Chordata > Mammalia > Artiodactyla > Balaenidae > Eubalaena > Eubalaena glacialis. The sequence continues at coordinate 260,610 of NW_026871143.1, read as the reverse complement.
GTGTTACTCTCTCTGTATATATCAATGTCCTAATTTCTGTTAAGACAGGTAATCCTTGGTACTTTCTCCTGGCAGCCCTAGCAAAGACCTGCAGCCTGCATCATGTGGGATGAGGCTTTATCTTTTGATCAGCCCACAAGACCTTAAGAGAAAAGACTGCTCTTTCAAGGAAAAATGCGATTCTGCATGCACAGCAGTTTCCTCGGTCTCCAGTCTGTCAGACTGCCCTGAAGAATTTGACTTCCCAGTCCCCACAACACGTTCGGCCAATTCAATAAAATCTCTCAATCTCAATCTCTCTCTCTCTCTCTCTTGCTCCCTTCCCTCCCCTCCCAGCCCCAGGCAGCTAGTGGCTTCTGTTTCTCTGTGGAACCCAGACCAGAACACTTGTGTTATACCCGCTAGTGGAATTATGGGGTCGTGAGGTAACTACCTCTGTAAATGTTGAAGGAAAGATAAGGTATTTTGCAAACTGTTTGCCATATTCTACATTCCCTCCAGCAAAGTATAACATATCCATTTCTTCCATATTGTTTTCATTTCTCTATATTTTTAACTTCAATTTTATTTTTAGTTTTAATTTCTTAAAAGCAGTCATCAATTTTATACACATCAGTGTATAACTATCACACCCATTGCCCAATACAGCACACCACCATCCCCACCCCACTGTGGTTTTCCCCCCTTGGTGTCCATCCGTCGGTTCTCCACATCTGTGTCTCAGCTTCTGCCTGCAAACCAGTTCGTCTGTACCATTTGTCTAGGTTCCACATACATGCGTTAATGTACGACATTTGTTTTTCTCTTTCTCGCTAAGTTCACTCTGTATGACAGTCTCTAGATCCATCCACGTCTCAACAAGTGACTCAGTTTCGTTCCTTTTAATGGCGGAGTAACATTCCATTGTATATATGTACCACAACTTCTTATCCATTTGTCTGTCGATGGACACGTGGGTTGCTTCCACGACCTGGCTGTTGTAAATAGTGCTGAAATGAATATTGGGGTGCGTGTGTCTTTTTGAATTACGGTGTTCTCTGGGTATATTCCCAGTAGTGGGATTCCTGCGTCATATGGTAGTTCTCGTCTTAGTTTTTGAAGGACCCTCCATACAGTTCTCCATAGTGGCTGTATCAATTTACCTTCCCACCAACAGTGCAAGAGTGTGCCCTTTTCTCCACACCCTCTCCAGCATTGATTGTTTCTAGATTTTTTGATGAGGGCCACCCTGACCGGTGTGAGATGCTATCTCATTGTGCTTTTGATTTGCATTTCTCTAATGGTTAATGAGGTTGAGCATTCTTTCGTGTGTTTGTGGGCAGCGTGGATGTCTTCTTTGGAGAACTGTCTCTTGAGGTCTTCTGCCCAGTTTTGGGTTGGCTTGTTTGTTTTTTTGCTATTGAGCTGCATGGGCCGCCTGTAAGTTTTGGAGAGGAATCCTTTGTCAGCTGCTTCATTTGTAAATATTTTCTCCCATTCTAAGGGTTGTCTTTTCGTCTTGTTTATGGTTTCCTTTGCCGTGCAAAAGCTCTTAAGTTCCCTTGGGTCCTGTTTGCTTCTTTTTGTTTTTATTTCCATTTTTCTAGCATGTGGTTCAAAAAGGATCGTGCAGTGATTTCTCTCCTAGAGCGTTCTGCTTATGCTTTCCTCTAAGAGGTTGAGAGTGTCTGGCCTTACATTTAGGTCTTCAGTCCATTTGGAGTTTATTTTTGTGTGTGGTGTTAGGGAGTCTTCTCCTTTCATCCTTGTACAGGTACCTGTCCAGGTTTCCCGACACCACTTATTGAAGAGGCTGACTTTTCTCCACTCTACATTCTTGCCCCCTTTATCAAAGATAAGGTGACCATATGTGCGTGTGTTTATCTCTGGGCTTTCTAGCCTGTTCCATGGAGCCATATGTCTGTTTTGGTGCCACTACCATACTGTCTTGATTCCTGTAGCTTTGCAGTATCGTCTGAAGTCAGGGAGCCTGATTCCTCCAGCTCCATTTTTCGCTTTCAAGATTGCTTTGGCTATTCGGGGTCTTCTGTGTTTGCATACAAATTGTTAAATTTTTCGTTGGAGTGTTGTAAGAAATGCCAGTGGTAGTTTGATGGGGATTGCATTAAATCTCTAGATTGCTTTGGGGAGTAGAGTCATTTTCACAATATTCATTCTTCCAATCGAAGAACATGATATATCGCTCCATCTGTGGGTATCATTTTTAATTTCATTCATCAGTGTCTCATAATGTTCTGCATACAGGTCTTTTGTCTCCTTAGGCATTTTTAGTCCTGGACATTTTATTCATTTGGTTGCAGTGGTAACTAGGAGTGTTTCCTTAATTTCACTTTCAGATTTTTCATCATTAGTGTATAGGAATGCCAGCAATTTCTGTGCATTAATTTTGTATCCCGCTACTTTACCAAATTCACTGAGTAGCTCTACTAGTTTTCAGGTAGCCTCTTTAGGATTCTCTACGTATGGTATCGTGTCACCTGAAAACAGTGACAGCTTTACTTGTCCTTTCCACCGTTGTATTTGAAAGCAACCAAGTTGCCTGGCTCCAGAGTTTACCAGTTTCCGAAGCTATTTACATAAAAGTTGGGACTTAGAGTTGCTGCTAGAATGAGGTTTAGGAAGGGATTGCATGAAGTGAATGCATTTTTCGTGCAGAAAAGAACATGAATTTTGGGCGGTTACAGGAGTCAGTAGTTTGGACTGGATTTTCTTCCTTCAATACAAACAAGTTGCAAATATACTGCACAGTCTTTGGAGATAGGGTCTTTAGGACGATAATCAAGTTAAAATGAGGCCATCAGGTTTTGCCCTCATTCAGTACGATTGGTGTGCTTGGGTTGTAGATGGCTATGTTTGTCGTGTTACTCTCTCTGTATATATCAATGTCCTAATTTCTGTTAAGACAGGTAATCCTTGGTACTTTCTCCTGGCAGCCCTAGCAAAGACCTGCAGCCTGCATCATGTGGGATGAGGCTTTATCTTTTGATCAGCCCACAAGACCTTAAGAGAAAAGACTGCTCTTTCAAGGAAAAATGCGATTCTGCATGCACAGCAGTTTCCTCGGTCTCCAGTCTGTCAGACTGCCCTGAAGAATTTGACTTCCCAGTCCCCACAACACGTTCGGCCAATTCAATAAAATCTCTCAATCTCAATCTCTCTCTCTCTCTCTCTTGCTCCCTTCCCTCCCCTCCCAGCCCCAGGCAGCTAGTGGCTTCTGTTTCTCTGTGGAACCCAGACCAGAACACTTGTGTTATACCCGCTAGTGGAATTATGGGGTCGTGAGGTAACTACCTCTGTAAATGTTGAAGGAAAGATAAGGTATTTTGCAAACTGTTTGCCATATTCTACATTCCCTCCAGCAAAGTATAACATATCCATTTCTTCCATATTGTTTTCATTTCTCTATATTTTTAACTTCAATTTTATTTTTAGTTTTAATTTCTTAAAAGCAGTCATCAATTTTATACACATCAGTGTATAACTATCACACCCATTGCCCAATACAGCACACCACCATCCCCACCCCACTGTGGTTTTCCCCCCTTGGTGTCCATCCGTCGGTTCTCCACATCTGTGTCTCAGCTTCTGCCTGCAAACCAGTTCGTCTGTACCATTTGTCTAGGTTCCACATACATGCGTTAATGTACGACATTTGTTTTTCTCTTTCTCGCTAAGTTCACTCTGTATGACAGTCTCTAGATCCATCCACGTCTCAACAAGTGACTCAGTTTCATTCCTTTTAATGGCGGAGTAACATTCCATTGTATATATGTACCACAACTTCTTATCCATTTGTCTGTCGATGGACACGTGGGTTGCTTCCACGACCTGGCTGTTGTAAATAGTGCTGAAATGGATATTGGGGTGCGTGTGTCTTTTTGAATTACGGTGTTCTCTGGGTATATTCCCAGTAGTGGGATTCCTGCGTCATATGGTAGTTCTCGTCTTAGTTTTTGAAGGACCCTCCATACAGTTCTCCATAGTGGCTGTATCAATTTACCTTCCCACCAACAGTGCAAGAGTGTGCCCTTTTCTCCACACCCTCTCCAGCATTGATTGTTTCTAGATTTTTTGATGAGGGCCACCCTGACCGGTGTGAGATGCTATCTCATTGTGCTTTTGATTTGCATTTCTCTAATGGTTAATGAGGTTGAGCATTCTTTCGTGTGTTTGTGGGCAGCGTGGATGTCTTCTTTGGAGAACTGTCTCTTGAGGTCTTCCGCCCAGTTTTGGGTTGGCTTGTTTGTTTTTTTGCTATTGAGCTGCATGGGCCGCCTGTAAGTTTTGGAGAGGAATCCTTTGTCAGCTGCTTCATTTGTATATATTTTCTCCCATTCTAAGGGTTGTCTTTTCGTCTTGTTTATGGTTTCCTTTGCCGTGCAAAAGCTCTTAAGTTCCCTTGGGTCCCGTTTGCTTCTTTTTGTTTTTATTTCCATTTTTCTAGCATGTGGTTCAAAAAGGATCGTGCAGTGATTTCTCTCCTAGAGCGTTCTGCTTATGCTTTCCTCTAAGAGGTTGAGAGTGTCTGGCCTTACATTTAGGTCTTCAGTCCATTTGGAGTTTATTTTTGTGTGTGGTGTTAGGGAGTCTTCTCCTTTCATCCTTGTACAGGTACCTGTCCAGGTTTCCCGACACCACTTATTGAAGAGGCTGACTTTTCTCCACTCTACATTCTTGCCCCCTTTATCAAAGATAAGGTGACCATATGTGCGTGTGTTTATCTCTGGGCTTTCTAGCCTGTTCCATGGAGCCATATGTCTGTTTTGGTGCCACTACCATACTGTCTTGATTCCTGTAGCTTTGCAGTATCGTCTGAAGTCAGGGAGCCTGATTCCTCCAGCTCCATTTTTCGCTTTCAAGATTGCTTTGGCTATTCGGGGTCTTCTGTGTTTGCATACAAATTGTTAAATTTTTCGTTGGAGTGTTGTAAGAAATGCCAGTGGTAGTTGATGGGGATTGCATTAAATCTCGAGATTGCTTTGGGGAGTAGAGTCATTTTCACAATATTCATTCTTCCAATCGAAGAACATGATATATCGCTCCATCTGTGGGTATCATTTTTAATTTCATTCATCAGTGTCTCATAATGTTCTGCATACAGGTCTTTTGTCTCCTTAGGCATTTTTAGTCCTGGACATTTTATTCATTTGGTTGCAGTGGTAACTAGGAGTGTTTCCTTAAGTTCACTTTCAGATTTTTCATCATTAGTGTATAGGAATGCCAGCAATTTCTGTGCATTAATTTTGTATCCCGCTACTTTACCAAATTCACTGAGTAGCTCTACTAGTTTTCAGGTAGCCTCTTTAGGATTCTCTACGTATGGTATCGTGTCACCTGAAAACAGTGACAGCTTTACTTGTCCTTTCCACCGTTGTATTTGAAAGCAACCAAGTTGCCTGGCTCCAGAGTTTACCAGTTTCCGAAGCTATTTACATAAAAGTTGGGACTTAGAGTTGCTGCTAGAATGAGGTTTAGGAAGGGATTGCATGAAGTGAATGCATTTTTCGTGCAGAAAAGAACATGAATTTTGGGCGGTTACAGGAGTCAGTAGTTTGGACTGGATTTTCTTCCTTCAATACAAACAAGTTGCAAATATACTGCACAGTCTTTGGAGATAGGGTCTTTAGGACGATAATCAAGTTAAAATGAGGCCATCAGGTTTTGCCCTCATTCAGTACGATTGGTGTCCTTGGGTTGTAGATGGCTATGTTTGTCGTGTTACTCTCTCTGTATATATCAATGTCCTAATTTCTGTTAAGACAGGTAATCCTTGGTACTTTCTCCTGGCAGCCCTAGCAAAGACCTGCAGCCTGCATCATGTGGGATGAGGCTTTATCTTTTGATCAGCCCACAAGACCTTAAGAGAAAAGACTGCTCTTTCAAGGAAAAACGCGATTCTGCATGCACAGCAGTTTCCTCGGTCTCCAGTCTGTCAGACTGCCCTGAAGAATTTGACTTCCCAGTCCCCACAACACGTTAGGCCAATTCAATAAAATCTCTCAATCTCAATCTCTCTCTCTCTCTCTCTTGCTCCCTTCCCTCCCCTCCCAGCCCCAGGCAGCTAGTGGCTTCTGTTTCTCTGTGGAACCCAGACCAGAACACTTGTGTTATACCCGCTAGTGGAATTATGGGGTTGTGAGGTAACTACCTCTGTAAATGTTGAAGGAAAGATAAGGTATTTTGCAAACTGTTTGCCATATTCTACATTCCCTCCAGCAAAGTATAACATATCCATTTCTTCCATATTGTTTTCATTTCTCTATATTTTTAACTTCAATTTTATTTTTAGTTTTAATTTCTTAAAAGCAGTCATCAATTTTATACACATCAGTGTATAACTATCACACCCATTGCCCAATACAGCACACCACCATCCCCACCCCACTGTGGTTTTCCCCCCTTGGTGTCCATCCGTCGGTTCTCCACATCTGTGTCTCAGCTTCTGCCTGCAAACCAGTTCGTCTGTACCATTTGTCTAGGTTCCACATACATGCGTTAATGTACGACATTTGTTTTTCTCTTTCTCGCTAAGTTCACTCTGTATGACAGTCTCTAGATCCATCCACGTCTCAACAAGTGACTCAGTTTCGTTCCTTTTAATGGCGGAGTAACATTCCATTGTATATATGTACCACAACTTCTTATCCATTTGTCTGTCGATGGACACGTGGGTTGCTTCCACGACCTGGCTGTTGTAAATAGTGCTGAAATGGATATTGGGGTGCGTGTGTCTTTTTGAATTACGGTGTTCTCTGGGTATATTCCCAGTAGTGGGATTCCTGCGTCATATGGTAGTTCTCGTCTTAGTTTTTGAAGGACCCTCCATACAGTTCTCCATAGTGGCTGTATCAATTTACCTTCCCACCAACAGTGCAAGAGTGTGCCCTTTTCTCCACACCCTCTCCAGCATTGATTGTTTCTAGATTTTTTGATGAGGGCCACCCTGACCGGTGTGAGATGCTATCTCATTGTGCTTTTGATTTGCATTTCTCTAATGGTTAATGAGGTTGAGCATTCTTTCGTGTGTTTGTGGGCAGCGTGGATGTCTTCTTTGGAGAACTGTCTCTTGAGGTCTTCCGCCCAGTTTTGGGTTGGCTTGTTTGTTTTTTTGCTATTGAGCTGCATGGGCCGCCTGTAAGTTTTGGAGAGGAATCCTTTGTCAGCTGCTTCATTTGTATATATTTTCTCCCATTCTAAGGGTTGTCTTTTCGTCTTGTTTATGGTTTCCTTTGCCGTGCAAAAGCTCTTAAGTTCCCTTGGGTCCCGTTTGCTTATTTTTGTTTTTATTTCCATTTTTCTAGCATGTGGTTCAAAAAGGATCGTGCAGTGATTTCTCTCCTAGAGCGTTCTGCTTATGCTTTCCTCTAAGAGGTTGAGAGTGTCTGGCCTTACATTTAGGTCTTCAGTCCATTTGGAGTTTATTTTTGTGTGTGGTGTTAGGGAGTCTTCTCCTTTCATCCTTGTACAGGTACCTGTCCAGGTTTCCCGACACCACTTATTGAAGAGGCTGACTTTTCTCCACTCTACATTCTTGCCCCCTTTATCAAAGATAAGGTGACCATATGTGCGTGTGTTTATCTCTGGGCTTTCTAGCCTGTTCCATGGAGCCATATGTCTGTTTTGGTGCCACTACCATACTGTCTTGATTCCTGTAGCTTTGCAGTATCGTCTGAAGTCAGGGAGCCTGATTCCTCCAGCTCCATTTTTCGCTTTCAAGATTGCTTTGGCTATTCGGGGTCTTCTGTGTTTGCATACAAATTGTTAAATTTTTGGTTGGAGTGTTGTAAGAAATGCCAGTGGTAGTTTGATGGGGATTGCATTAAATCTCTAGATTGCTTTGGGGAGTAGAGTCATTTTCACAATATTCATTCTTCCAATCGAAGAACATGATATATCGCTCCATCTGTGGGTATCATTTTTAATTTCATTCATCAGTGTCTCATAATGTTCTGCATACAGGTCTTTTGTCTCCTTAGGCATTTTTAGTCCTGGACATTTTATTCATTTGGTTGCAGTGGTAACTAGGAGTGTTTCCTTAAGTTCACTTTCAGATTTTTCATCATTAGTGTATAGGAATGCCAGCAATTTCTCTGCATTAATTTTGTATCCCGCTACTTTACCAAATTCACTGAGTAGCTCTACTAGTTTTCAGGTAGCCTCTTTAGGATTCTCTACGTATGGTATCGTGTCACCTGAAAACAGTGACAGCTTTACTTGTCCTTTCCACCGTTGTATTTGAAAGCAACCAAGTTGCCTGGCTCCAGAGTTTACCAGTTTCCGAAGCTATTTACATAAAAGTTGGGACTTAGAGTTGCTGCTAGAATGAGGTTTAGGAAGGGATTGCATGAAGTGAATGCATTTTTCGTGCAGAAAAGAACATGAATTTTGGGCGGTTACAGGAGTCAGTAGTTTGGACTGGATTTTCTTCCTTCAATACAAACAAGTTGCAAATATACTGCACAGTCTTTGGAGATAGGGTCTTTAGGACGATAATCAAGTTAAAATGAGGCCATCAGGTTTTGCCCTCATTCAGTACGATTGGTGTCCTTGGGTTGTAGATGGCTATGTTTGTCGTGTTACTCTCTCTGTATATATCAATGTCCTAATTTCTGTTAAGACAGGTAATCCTTGGTACTTTCTCCTGGCAGCCCTAGCAAAGACCTGCAGCCTGCATCATGTGGGATGAGGCTTTATCTTTTGATCAGCCCACAAGACCTTAAGAGAAAAGACTGCTCTTTCAAGGAAAAACGCGATTCTGCATGCACAGCAGTTTCCTCGGTCTCCAGTCTGTCAGACTGCCCTGAAGAATTTGACTTCCCAGTCCCCGCAACACGTTAGGCCAATTCAATAAAATCTCTCAATCTCAATCTCTCTCTCTCTCTCTCTTGCTCCCTTCCCTCCCCTCCCAGCCCCAGGCAGCTAGTGGCTTCTGTTTCTCTGTGGAACCCAGACCAGAACACTTGTGTTATACCCGCTAGTGGAATTATGGGGTCGTGAGGTAACTACCTCTGTAAATGTTGAAGGAAAGATAAGGTATTTTGCAAACTGTTTGCCATATTCTACATTCCCTCCAGCAAAGTATAACATATCCATTTCTTCCATATTGTTTTCATTTCTCTATATTTTTAACTTCAATTTTATTTTTAGTTTTAATTTCTTAAAAGCAGTCATCAATTTTATACACATCAGTGTATAACTATCACACCCATTGCCCAATACAGCACACCACCATCCCCACCCCACTGTGGTTTTCCCCCCTTGGTGTCCATCCGTCGGTTCTCCACATCTGTGTCTCAGCTTCTGCCTGCAAACCAGTTCGTCTGTACCATTTGTCTAGGTTCCACATACATGCGTTAATGTACGACATTTGTTTTTCTCTTTCTCGCTAAGTTCACTCTGTATGACAGTCTCTAGATCCATCCACGTCTCAACAAGTGACTCAGTTTCGTTCCTTTTAATGGCGGAGTAACATTCCATTGTATATATGTACCACAACTTCTTATCCATTTGTCTGTCGATGGACACGTGGGTTGCTTCCACGACCTGGCTGTTGTAAATAGTGCTGAAATGGATATTGGGGTGCGTGTGTCTTTTTGAATTACGGTGTTCTCTGGGTATATTCCCAGTAGTGGGATTCCTGCGTCATATGGTAGTTCTCGTCTTAGTTTTTGAAGGACCCTCCATACAGTTCTCCATAGTGGCTGTATCAATTTACCTTCCCACCAACAGTGCAAGAGTGTGCCCTTTTCTCCACACCCTCTCCAGCATTGATTGTTTCTAGATTTTTTGATGAGGGCCACCCTGACCGGTGTGAGATGCTATCTCATTGTGCTTTTGATTTGCATTTCTCTAATGGTTAATGAGGTTGAGCATTCTTTCGTGTGTTTGTGGGCAGCGTGGATGTCTTCTTTGGAGAACTGTCTCTTGAGGTCTTCCGCCCAGTTTTGGGTTGGCTTGTTTGTTTTTTTGCTATTGAGCTGCATGGGCCGCCTGTAAGTTTTGGAGAGGAATCCTTTGTCAGCTGCTTCATTTGTATATATTTTCTCCCATTCTAAGGGTTGTCTTTTCGTCTTGTTTATGGTTTCCTTTGCCGTGCAAAAGCTCTTAAGTTCCCTTGGGTCCCGTTTGCTTATTTTTGTTTTTATTTCCATTTTTCTAGCATGTGGTTCAAAAAGGATCGTGCAGTGATTTCTCTCCTAGAGCGTTCTGCTTATGCTTTCCTCTAAGAGGTTGAGAGTGTCTGGCCTTACATTTAGGTCTTCAGTCCATTTGGAGTTTATTTTTGTGTGTGGTGTTAGGGAGTCTTCTCCTTTCATCCTTGTACAGGTACCTGTCCAGGTTTCCCGACACCACTTATTGAAGAGGCTGACTTTTCTCCACTCTACATTCTTGCCCCCTTTATCAAAGATAAGGTGACCATATGTGCGTGTGTTTATCTCTGGGCTTTCTAGCCTGTTCCATGGAGCCATATGTCTGTTTTGGTGCCACTACCATACTGTCTTGATTCCTGTAGCTTTGCAGTATCGTCTGAAGTCAGGGAGCCTGATTCCTCCAGCTCCATTTTTCGCTTTCAAGATTGCTTTGGCTATTCGGGGTCTTCTGTGTTTGCATACAAATTGTTAAATTTTTGGTTGGAGTGTTGTAAGAAATGCCAGTGGTAGTTTGATGGGGATTGCATTAAATCTCTAGATTGCTTTGGGGAGTAGAGTCATTTTCACAATATTCATTCTTCCAATCGAAGAACATGATATATCGCTCCATCTGTGGGTATCATTTTTAATTTCATTCATCAGTGTCTCATAATGTTCTGCATACAGGTCTTTTGTCTCCTTAGGCATTTTTAGTCCTGGACATTTTATTCATTTGGTTGCAGTGGTAACTAGGAGTGTTTCCTTAAGTTCACTTTCAGATTTTTCATCATTAGTGTATAGGAATGCCAGCAATTTCTGTGCATTAATTTTGTATCCCGCTACTTTACCAAATTCACTGAGTAGCTCTACTAGTTTTCAGGTAGCCTCTTTAGGATTCTCTACGTATGGTATCGTGTCACCTGAAAACAGTGACAGCTTTACTTGTCCTTTCCACCGTTGTATTTGAAAGCAACCAAGTTGCCTGGCTCCAGAGTTTACCAGTTTCCGAAGCTATTTACATAAAAGTTGGGACTTAGAGTTGCTGCTAGAATGAGGTTTAGGAAGGGATTGCATGAAGTGAATGCATTTTTCGTGCAGAAAAGAACATGAATTTTGGGCGGTTACAGGAGTCAGTAGTTTGGACTGGATTTTCTTCCTTCAATACAAACAAGTTGCAAATATACTGCACAGTCTTTGGAGATAGGGTCTTTAGGACGATAATCAAGTTAAAATGAGGCCATCAGGTTTTGCCCTCATTCAGTACGATTGGTGTCCTTGGGTTGTAGATGTCTATGTTTGTCCTATTACTCTCTCTGTATATATCAATGTCCTAATTTCTGTTAAGACAGGTAATCCTTGGTACTTTCTCCTGGCAGCCCTAGCAAAGACCTGCAGCCTGCATCATGTGGGATGAGGCTTTATCTTTTGATCAGTCCACAAGACCTTAAGAGAAAAGACTGCTCTTTCAAGGAAAAACGCGATTCTGCATGCACAGCTGTTTCCTCGGTCTCCAGTCTGTCAGACTGCCCTGAAGAATTTGACTTCCCAGTCCCCACAACACGTTCGGCCAATTCAATAAAATCTCTCAATCTCAATCTCTCTCTCTCTCTCTCTTGCTCCCTTCCCTCCCCTCCCAGCCCCAGGCAGCTAGTGGCTTCTGTTTCTCTGTGGAACCCAGACCAGAACACTTGTGTTATACCCGCTAGTGGAATTATGGGGTCGTGAGGTAACTACCTCTGTAAATGTTGAAGGAAAGATAAGGTATTTTGCAAACTGTTTGCCATATTCTACATTCCCTCCAGCAAAGTATAACATATCCATTTCTTCCATATTGTTTTCATTTCTCTATATTTTTAACTTCAATTTTATTTTTAGTTTTAATTTCTTAAAAGCAGTCATCAATTTTATACACATCAGTGTATAACTATCACACCCATTGCCCAATACAGCACACCACCATCCCCACCCCACTGTGGTTTTCCCCCCTTGGTGTCCATCCGTCGGTTCTCCACATCTGTGTCTCAGCTTCTGCCTGCAAACCAGTTCGTCTGTACCATTTGTCTAGGTTCCACATACATGCGTTAATGTACGACATTTGTTTTTCTCTTTCTCGCTAAGTTCACTCTGTATGACAGTCTCTAGATCCATCCACGTCTCAACAAGTGACTCAGTTTCGTTCCTTTTAATGGCGGAGTAACATTCCATTGTATATATGTACCACAACTTCTTATCCATTTGTCTGTCGATGGACACGTGGGTTGCTTCCACGACCTGGCTGTTGTAAATAGTGCTGAAATGGATATTGGGGTGCGTGTGTCTTTTTGAATTACGGTGTTCTCTGGGTATATTCCCAGTAGTGGGATTCCTGCGTCATATGGTAGTTCTCGTCTTAGTTTTTGAAGGACCCTCCATACAGTTCTCCATAGTGGCTGTATCAATTTACCTTCCCACCAACAGTGCAAGAGTGTGCCCTTTTCTCCACACCCTCTCCAGCATTGATTGTTTCTAGATTTTTTGATGAGGGCCACTCTGACCGGTGTGAGATGCTATCTCATTGTGCTTTTGATTTGCATTTCTCTAATGGTTAATGAGGTTGAGCATTCTTTCGTGTGTTTGTGGGCAGCGTGGATGTCTTCTTTGGAGAACTGTCTCTTGAGGTCTTCTGCCCAGTTTTGGGTTGGCTTGTTTGTTTTTTTGCTATTGAGCTGCATGGGCCGCCTGTAAGTTTTGGAGAGGAATCCTTTGTCAGCTGCTTCATTTGTAAATATTTTCTCCCATTCTAAGGGTTGTCTTTTCGTCTTGTTTATGGTTTCCTTTGCCGTGCAAAAGCTCTTAAGTTCCCTTGGGTCCCGTTTGCTTCTTTTTGTTTTTATTTCCATTTTTCTAGCATGTGGTTCAAAAAGGATCGTGCAGTGATTTCTCTCCTAGAGCGTTCTGCTTATGCTTTCCTCTAAGAGGTTGAGAGTGTCTGGCCTTACATTTAGGTCTTCAGTCCATTTGGAGTTTATTTTTGTGTGTGGTGTTAGGGAGTCTTCTCCTTTCATCCTTGTACAGGTACCTGTCCAGGTTTCCCGACACCACTTATTGAAGAGGCTGACTTTTCTCCACTCTACATTCTTGCCCCCTTTATCAAAGATAAGGTGACCATATGTGCGTGTGTTTATCTCTGGGCTTTCTAGCCTGTTCCATGGAGCCATATGTCTGTTTTGGTGCCACTACCATACTGTCTTGATTCCTGTAGCTTTGCAGTATCGTCTGAAGTCAGGGAGCCTGATTCCTCCAGCTCCATTTTTCGCTTTCAAGATTGCTTTGGCTATTCGGGGTCTTCTGTGTTTGCATACAAATTGTTAAATTTTTGGTTGGAGTGTTGTAAGAAATGCCAGTGGTAGTTTGATGGGGATTGCATTAAATCTCTAGATTGCTTTGGGGAGTAGAGTCATTTTCACAATATTCATTCTTCCAATCGAAGGACATGATATATCGCTCCATCTGTGGGTATCATTTTTAATTTCATTCATCAGTGTCTCATAATGTTCTGCATACAGGTCTTTTGTCTCCTTAGGCATTTTTAGTCCTGGACATTTTATTCATTTGGTTGCAGTGGTAACTAGGAGTGTTTCCTTAAGTTCACTTTCAGATTTTTCATCATTAGTGTATAGGAATGCCAGCAATTTCTGTGCATTAATTTTGTATCCCGCTACTTTACCAAATTCACTGAGTAGCTCTACTAGTTTTCAGGTAGCCTCTTTAGGATTCTCTACGTATGGTATCGTGTCACCTGAAAACAGTGACAGCTTTACTTGTCCTTTCCACCGTTGTATTTGAAAGCAACCAAGTTGCCTGGCTCCAGAGTTTACCAGTTTCCGAAGCTATTTACATAAAAGTTGGGACTTAGAGTTGCTGCTAGAATGAGGTTTAGGAAGGGATTGCATGAAGTGAATGCATTTTTCGTGCAGAAAAGAACATGAATTTTGGGCGGTTACAGGAGTCAGTAGTTTGGACTGGATTTTCTTCCTTCAATACAAACAAGTTGCAAATATACTGCACAGTCTTTGGAGATAGGGTCTTTAGGACGATAATCAAGTTAAAATGAGGCCATCAGGTTTTGCCCTCATTCAGTACGATTGGTGTCCTTGGGTTGTAGATGGCTATGTTTGTCGTGTTACTCTCTCTGTATATATCAATGTCCTAATTTCTGTTAAGACAGGTAATCCTTGGTACTTTCTCCTGGCAGCCCTAGCAAAGACCTGCAGCCTGCATCATGTGGGATGAGGCTTTATCTTTTGATCAGTCCACAAGACCTTAAGAGAAAAGACTGCTCTTTCAAGGAAAAACGCGATTCTGCATGCACAGCTGTTTCCTCGGTCTCCAGTCTGTCAGACTGCCCTGAAGAATTTGACTTCCCAGTCCCCACAACACGTTCGGCCAATTCAATAAAATCTCTCAATCTCAATCTCTCTCTCTCTCTCTCTTGCTCCCTTCCCTCCCCTCCCAGCCCCAGGCAGCTAGTGGCTTCTGTTTCTCTGTGGAACCCAGACCAGAACACTTGTGTTATACCCGCTAGTGGAATTATGGGGTCGTGAGGTAACTACCTCTGTAAATGTTGAAGGAAAGATAAGGTATTTTGCAAACTGTTTGCCATATTCTACATTCCCTCCAGCAAAGTATAACATATCCATTTCTTCCATATTGTTTTCATTTCTCTGTATTTTTAACTTCAATTTTATTTTTAGTTTTAATTTCTTAAAAGCAGTCATCAATTTTATACACATCAGTGTATAACTATCACACCCATTGCCCAATACAGCACACCACCATCCCCACCCCACTGTGGTTTTCCCCCCTTGGTGTCCATCCGTCGGTTCTCCACATCTGTGTCTCAGCTTCTGCCTGCAAACCAGTTCGTCTGTACCATTTGTCTAGGTTCCACATACATGCGTTAATGTACGACATTTGTTTTTCTCTTTCTCGCTAAGTTCACTCTGTATGACAGTCTCTAGATCCATCCACGTCTCAACAAGTGACTCAGTTTCGTTCCTTTTAATGGCGGAGTAACATTCCATTGTATATATGTACCACAACTTCTTATCCATTTGTCTGTCGATGGACACGTGGGTTGCTTCCACGACCTGGCTGTTGTAAATAGTGCTGAAATGGATATTGGGGTGCGTGTGTCTTTTTGAATTACGGTGTTCTCTGGGTATATTCCCAGTAGTGGGATTCCTGCGTCATATGGTAGTTCTCGTCTTAGTTTTTGAAGGACCCTCCATACAGTTCTCCATAGTGGCTGTATCAATTTACCTTCCCACCAACAGTGCAAGAGTGTGCCCTTTTCTCCACACCCTCTCCAGCATTGATTGTTTCTTGATTTTTTGATGAGGGCCACTCTGACCGGTGTGAGATGCTATCTCATTGTGCTTTTGATTTGCATTTCTCTAATGGTTAATGAGGTTGAGCATTCTTTCGTGTGTTTGTGGGCAGCGTGGATGTCTTCTTTGGAGAACTGTCTCTTGAGGTCTTCTGCCCAGTTTTGGGTTGGCTTGTTTGTTTTTTTGCTATTGAGCTGCATGGGCCGCCTGTAAGTTTTGGAGAGGAATCCTTTGTCAGCTGCTTCATTTGTAAATATTTTCTCCCATTCTAAGGGTTGTCTTTTCGTCTTGTTTATGGTTTCCTTTGCCGTGCAAAAGCTCTTAAGTTCCCTTGGGTCCCGTTTGCTTCTTTTTGTTTTTATTTCCATTTTTCTAGCATGTGGTTCAAAAAGGATCGTGCAGTGATTTCTCTCCTAGAGCGTTCTGCTTATGCTTTCCTCTAAGAGGTTGAGAGTGTCTGGCCTTACATTTAGGTCTTCAGTCCATTTGGAGTTTATTTTTGTGTGTGGTGTTAGGGAGTCTTCTCCTTTCATCCTTGTACAGGTACCTGTCCAGGTTTCCCGACACCACTTATTGAAGAGGCTGACTTTTCTCCACTCTACATTCTTGCCCCCTTTATCAAAGATAAGGTGACCATATGTGCGTGTGTTTATCTCTGGGCTTTCTAGCCTGTTCCATGGAGCCATATGTCTGTTTTGGTGCCACTACCATACTGTCTTGATTCCTGTAGCTTTGCAGTATCGTCTGAAGTCAGGGAGCCTGATTCCTCCAGCTCCATTTTTCGCTTTCAAGATTGCTTTGGCTATTCGGGGTCTTCTGTGTTTGCATACAAATTGTTAAATTTTTGGTTGGAGTGTTGTAAGAAATGCCAGTGGTAGTTTGATGGGGATTGCATTAAATCTCTAGATTGCTTTGGGGAGTAGAGTCATTTTCACAATATTCATTCTTCCAATCGAAGAACATGATATATCGCTCCATCTGTGGGTATCATTTTTAATTTCATTCATCAGTGTCTCATAATGTTCTGCATACAGGTCTTTTGTCTCCTTAGGCATTTTTAGTCCTGGACATTTTATTCATTTGGTTGCAGTGGTAACTAGGAGTGTTTCCTTAAGTTCACTTTCAGATTTTTCATCATTAGTGTATAGGAATGCCAGCAATTTCTGTGCATTAATTTTGTATCCCGCTACTTTACCAAATTCACTGAGTAGCTCTACTAGTTTTCAGGTAGCCTCTTTAGGATTCTCTACGTATGGTATCGTGTCACCTGAAAACAGTGACAGCTTTACTTGTCCTTTCCACCGTTGTATTTGAAAGCAACCAAGTTGCCTGGCTCCAGAGTTTACCAGTTTCCGAAGCTATTTACATAAAAGTTGGGACTTAGAGTTGCTGCTAGAATGAGGTTTAGGAAGGGATTGCATGAAGTGAATGCATTTTTCGTGCAGAAAAGAACATGAATTTTGGGCGGTTACAGGAGTCAGTAGTTTGGACTGAATTTTCTTCCTTCAATACAAACAAGTTGCAAATATACTGCACAGTCTTTGGAGATAGGGTCTTTAGGACGATAATCAAGTTAAAATGAGGCCATCAGATTTTGCCCTCATTCAGTACGATTGGTGTCCTTGGGTTGTAGATGGCTATGTTTGTCGTGTTACTCTCTCTGTATATATCAATGTCCTAATTTCTGTTAAGACAGGTAATCCTTGGTACTTTCTCCTGGCAGCCCTAGCAAAGACCTGCAGCCTGCATCATGTGGGATGAGGCTTTATCTTTTGATCAGTCCACAAGACCTTAAGAGAAAAGACTGCTCTTTCAAGGAAAAACGCGATTCTGCATGCACAGCTGTTTCCTCGGTCTCCAGTCTGTCAGACTGCCCTGAAGAATTTGACTTCCCAGTCCCCACAACACGTTCGGCCAGTTCAATAAAATCTCTCAATCTCAATCTCTCTCTCTCTCTCTCTTGCTCCCTTCCCTCCCCTCCCAGCCCCAGGCAGCTAGTGGCTTCTGTTTCTCTGTGGAACCCAGACCAGAACACTTGTGTTATACCCGCTAGTGGAATTATGGGTTCGTGAGGTAACTACCTCTGTAAATGTTGAAGGAAAGATAAGGTATTTTGCAAACTGTTTGCCATATTCTACATTCCCTCCAGCAAAGTATAACATATCCATTTCTTCCATATTGTTTTCATTTCTCTATATTTTTAACTTCAATTTTATTTTTAGTTTTAATTTCTTAAAAGCAGTCATCAATTTTATACACATCAGTGTATAACTATCACACCCATTGCCCAATACAGCACACCACCATCCCCACCCCACTGTGGTTTTCCCCCCTTGGTGTCCATCCGTCGGTTCTCCACATCTGTGTCTCAGCTTCTGCCTGCAAACCAGTTCGTCTGTACCATTTGTCTAGGTTCCACATACATGCGTTAATGTACGACATTTGTTTTTCTCTTTCTCGCTAAGTTCACTCTGTATGACAGTCTCTAGATCCATCCACGTCTCAACAAGTGACTCAGTTTCGTTCCTTTTAATGGCGGAGTAACATTCCATTGTATATATGTACCACAACTTCTTATCCATTTGTCTGTCGATGGACACGTGGGTTGCTTCCACGACCTGGCTGTTGTAAATAGTGCTGAAATGGATATTGGGGTGCGTGTGTCTTTTTGAATTACGGTGTTCTCTGGGTATATTCCCAGTAGTGGGATTCCTGCGTCATATGGTAGTTCTCGTCTTAGTTTTTGAAGGACCCTCCATACAGTTCTCCATAGTGGCTGTATCAATTTACCTTCCCACCAACAGTGCAAGAGTGTGCCCTTTTCTCCACACCCTCTCCAGCATTGATTGTTTCTAGATTTTTTGATGAGGGCCACTCTGACCGGTGTGAGATGCTATCTCATTGTGCTTTTGATTTGCATTTCTCTAATGGTTAATGAGGTTGAGCATTCTTTCGTGTGTTTGTGGGCAGCGTGGATGTCTTCTTTGGAGAACTGTCTCTTGAGGTCTTCTGCCCAGTTTTGGGTTGGCTTGTTTGTTTTTTTGCTATTGAGCTGCATGGGCCGCCTGTAAGTTTTGGAGAGGAATCCTTTGTCAGCTGCTTCATTTGTAAATATTTTCTCCCATTCTAAGGGTTGTCTTTTCGTCTTGTTTATGGTTTCCTTTGCCGTGCAAAAGCTCTTAAGTTCCCTTGGGTCCCGTTTGCTTCTTTTTGTTTTTATTTCCATTTTTCTAGCATGTGGTTCAAAAAGGATCGTGCAGTGATTTCTCTCCTAGAGCGTTCTGCTTATGCTTTCCTCTAAGAGGTTGAGAGTGTCTGGCCTTACATTTAGGTCTTCAGTCCATTTGGAGTTTATTTTTGTGTGTGGTGTTAGGGAGTCTTCTCCTTTCATCCTTGTACAGGTACCTGTCCAGGTTTCCCGACACCACTTATTGAAGAGGCTGACTTTTCTCCACTCTACATTCTTGCCCCCTTTATCAAAGATAAGGTGACCATATGTGCGTGTGTTTATCTCTGGGCTTTCTAGCCTGTTCCATGGAGCCATATGTCTGTTTTGGTGCCACTACCATACTGTCTTGATTCCTGTAGCTTTGCAGTATCGTCTGAAGTCAGGGAGCCTGATTCCTCCAGCTCCATTTTTCGCTTTCAAGATTGCTTTGGCTATTCGGGGTCTTCTGTGTTTGCATACAAATTGTTAAATTTTTGGTTGGAGTGTTGTAAGAAATGCCAGTGGTAGTTTGATGGGGATTGCATTAAATCTCTAGATTGCTTTGGGGAGTAGAGTCATTTTCACAATATTCATTCTTCCAATCGAAGGACATGATATATCGCTCCATCTGTGGGTATCATTTTTAATTTCATTCATCAGTGTCTCATAATGTTCTGCATACAGGTCTTTTGTCTCCTTAGGCATTTTTAGTCCTGGACATTTTATTCATTTGGTTGCAGTGGTAACTAGGAGTGTTTCCTTAAGTTCACTTTCAGATTTTTCATCATTAGTGTATAGGAATGCCAGCAATTTCTGTGCATTAATTTTGTATCCCGCTACTTTACCAAATTCACTGAGTAGCTCTACTAGTTTTCAGGTAGCCTCTTTAGGATTCTCTACGTATGGTATCGTGTCACCTGAAAACAGTGACAGCTTTACTTGTCCTTTCCACCGTTGTATTTGAAAGCAACCAAGTTGCCTGGCTCCAGAGTTTACCAGTTTCCGAAGCTATTTACATAAAAGTTGGGACTTAGAGTTGCTGCTAGAATGAGGTTTAGGAAGGGATTGCATGAAGTGAATGCATTTTTCGTGCAGAAAAGAACATGAATTTTGGGCGGTTACAGGAGTCAGTAGTTTGGACTGGATTTTCTTCCTTCAATACAAACAAGTTGCAAATATACTGCACAGTCTTTGGAGATAGGGTCTTTAGGACGATAATCAAGTTAAAATGAGGCCATCAGGTTTTGCCCTCATTCAGTACGATTGGTGTCCTTGGGTTGTAGATGGCTATGTTTGTCGTGTTACTCTCTCTGTATATATCAATGTCCTAATTTCTGTTAAGACAGGTAATCCTTGGTACTTTCTCCTGGCAGCCCTAGCAAAGACCTGCAGCCTGCATCATGTGGGATGAGGCTTTATCTTTTGATCAGTCCACAAGACCTTAAGAGAAAAGACTGCTCTTTCAAGGAAAAACGCGATTCTGCATGCACAGCTGTTTCCTCGGTCTCCAGTCTGTCAGACTGCCCTGAAGAATTTGACTTCCCAGTCCCCACAACACGTTCGGCCAATTCAATAAAATCTCTCAATCTCAATCTCTCTCTCTCTCTCTCTTGCTCCCTTCCCTCCCCTCCCAGCCCCAGGCAGCTAGTGGCTTCTGTTTCTCTGTGGAACCCAGACCAGAACACTTGTGTTATACCCGCTAGTGGAATTATGGGGTCGTGAGGTAACTACCTCTGTAAATGTTGAAGGAAAGATAAGGTATTTTGCAAACTGTTTGCCATATTCTACATTCCCTCCAGCAAAGTATAACATATCCATTTCTTCCATATTGTTTTCATTTCTCTGTATTTTTAACTTCAATTTTATTTTTAGTTTTAATTTCTTAAAAGCAGTCATCAATTTTATACACATCAGTGTATAACTATCACACCCATTGCCCAATACAGCACACCACCATCCCCACCCCACTGTGGTTTTCCCCCCTTGGTGTCCATCCGTCGGTTCTCCACATCTGTGTCTCAGCTTCTGCCTGCAAACCAGTTCGTCTGTACCATTTGTCTAGGTTCCACATACATGCGTTAATGTACGACATTTGTTTTTCTCTTTCTCGCTAAGTTCACTCTGTATGACAGTCTCTAGATCCATCCACGTCTCAACAAGTGACTCAGTTTCGTTCCTTTTAATGGCGGAGTAACATTCCATTGTATATATGTACCACAACTTCTTATCCATTTGTCTGTCGATGGACACGTGGGTTGCTTCCACGACCTGGCTGTTGTAAATAGTGCTGAAATGGATATTGGGGTGCGTGTGTCTTTTTGAATTACGGTGTTCTCTGGGTATATTCCCAGTAGTGGGATTCCTGCGTCATATGGTAGTTCTCGTCTTAGTTTTTGAAGGACCCTCCATACAGTTCTCCATAGTGGCTGTATCAATTTACCTTCCCACCAACAGTGCAAGAGTGTGCCCTTTTCTCCACACCCTCTCCAGCATTGATTGTTTCTTGATTTTTTGATGAGGGCCACTCTGACCGGTGTGAGATGCTATCTCATTGTGCTTTTGATTTGCATTTCTCTAATGGTTAATGAGGTTGAGCATTCTTTCGTGTGTTTGTGGGCAGCGTGGATGTCTTCTTTGGAGAACTGTCTCTTGAGGTCTTCTGCCCAGTTTTGGGTTGGCTTGTTTGTTTTTTTGCTATTGAGCTGCATGGGCCGCCTGTAAGTTTTGGAGAGGAATCCTTTGTCAGCTGCTTCATTTGTAAATATTTTCTCCCATTCTAAGGGTTGTCTTTTCGTCTTGTTTATGGTTTCCTTTGCCGTGCAAAAGCTCTTAAGTTCCCTTGGGTCCCGTTTGCTTCTTTTTGTTTTTATTTCCATTTTTCTAGCATGTGGTTCAAAAAGGATCGTGCAGTGATTTCTCTCCTAGAGCGTTCTGCTTATGCTTTCCTCTAAGAGGTTGAGAGTGTCTGGCCTTACATTTAGGTCTTCAGTCCATTTGGAGTTTATTTTTGTGTGTGGTGTTAGGGAGTCTTCTCCTTTCATCCTTGTACAGGTACCTGTCCAGGTTTCCCGACACCACTTATTGAAGAGGCTGACTTTTCTCCACTCTACATTCTTGCCCCCTTTATCAAAGATAAGGTGACCATATGTGCGTGTGTTTATCTCTGGGCTTTCTAGCCTGTTCCATGGAGCCATATGTCTGTTTTGGTGCCACTACCATACTGTCTTGATTCCTGTAGCTTTGCAGTATCGTCTGAAGTCAGGGAGCCTGATTCCTCCAGCTCCATTTTTCGCTTTCAAGATTGCTTTGGCTATTCGGGGTCTTCTGTGTTTGCATACAAATTGTTAAATTTTTGGTTGGAGTGTTGTAAGAAATGCCAGTGGTAGTTTGATGGGGATTGCATTAAATCTCTAGATTGCTTTGGGGAGTAGAGTCATTTTCACAATATTCATTCTTCCAATCGAAGGACATGATATATCGCTCCATCTGTGGGTATCATTTTTAATTTCATTCATCAGTGTCTCATAATGTTCTGCATACAGGTCTTTTGTCTCCTTAGGCATTTTTAGTCCTGGACATTTTATTCATTTGGTTGCAGTGGTAACTAGGAGTGTTTCCTTAAGTTCACTTTCAGATTTTTCATCATTAGTGTATAGGAATGCCAGCAATTTCTGTGCATTAATTTTGTATCCCGCTACTTTACCAAATTCACTGAGTAGCTCTACTAGTTTTCAGGTAGCCTCTTTAGGATTCTCTACGTATGGTATCGTGTCACCTGAAAACAGTGACAGCTTTACTTGTCCTTTCCACCGTTGTATTTGAAAGCAACCAAGTTGCCTGGCTCCAGAGTTTACCAGTTTCCGAAGCTATTTACATAAAAGTTGGGACTTAGAGTTGCTGCTAGAATGAGGTTTAGGAAGGGATTGCATGAAGTGAATGCATTTTTCGTGCAGAAAAGAACATGAATTTTGGGCGGTTACAGGAGTCAGTAGTTTGGACTGAATTTTCTTCCTTCAATACAAACAAGTTGCAAATATACTGCACAGTCTTTGGAGATAGGGTCTTTAGGACGATAATCAAGTTAAAATGAGGCCATCAGATTTTGCCCTCATTCAGTACGATTGGTGTCCTTGGGTTGTAGATGGCTATGTTTGTCGTGTTACTCTCTCTGTATATATCAATGTCCTAATTTCTGTTAAGACAGGTAATCCTTGGTACTTTCTCCTGGCAGCCCTAGCAAAGACCTGCAGCCTGCATCATGTGGGATGAGGCTTTATCTTTTGATCAGTCCACAAGACCTTAAGAGAAAAGACTGCTCTTTCAAGGAAAAACGCGATTCTGCATGCACAGCTGTTTCCTCGGTCTCCAGTCTGTCAGACTGCCCTGAAGAATTTGACTTCCCAGTCCCCACAACACGTTCGGCCAGTTCAATAAAATCTCTCAATCTCAATCTCTCTCTCTCTCTCTCTTGCTCCCTTCCCTCCCCTCCCAGCCCCAGGCAGCTAGTGGCTTCTGTTTCTCTGTGGAACCCAGACCAGAACACTTGTGTTATACCCGCTAGTGGAATTATGGGTTCGTGAGGTAACTACCTCTGTAAATGTTGAAGGAAAGATAAGGTATTTTGCAAACTGTTTGCCATATTCTACATTCCCTCCAGCAAAGTATAACATATCCATTTCTTCCATATTGTTTTCATTTCTCTATATTTTTAACTTCAATTTTATTTTTAGTTTTAATTTCTTAAAAGCAGTCATCAATTTTATACACATCAGTGTATAACTATCACACCCATTGCCCAATACAGCACACCACCATCCCCACCCCACTGTGGTTTTCCCCCCTTGGTGTCCATCCGTCGGTTCTCCACATCTGTGTCTCAGCTTCTGCCTGCAAACCAGTTCGTCTGTACCATTTGTCTAGGTTCCACATACATGCGTTAATGTACGACATTTGTTTTTCTCTTTCTCGCTAAGTTCACTCTGTATGACAGTCTCTAGATCCATCCACGTCTCAACAAGTGACTCAGTTTCGTTCCTTTTAATGGCGGAGTAACATTCCATTGTATATATGTACCACAACTTCTTATCCATTTGTCTGTCGATGGACACGTGGGTTGCTTCCACGACCTGGCTGTTGTAAATAGTGCTGAAATGGATATTGGGGTGCGTGTGTCTTTTTGAATTACGGTGTTCTCTGGGTATATTCCCAGTAGTGGGATTCCTGCGTCATATGGTAGTTCTCGTCTTAGTTTTTGAAGGACCCTCCATACAGTTCTCCATAGTGGCTGTATCAATTTACCTTCCCACCAACAGTGCAAGAGTGTGCCCTTTTCTCCACACCCTCTCCAGCATTGATTGTTTCTAGATTTTTTGATGAGGGCCACTCTGACCGGTGTGAGATGCTATCTCATTGTGCTTTTGATTTGCATTTCTCTAATGGTTAATGAGGTTGAGCATTCTTTCGTGTGTTTGTGGGCAGCGTGGATGTCTTCTTTGGAGAACTGTCTCTTGAGGTCTTCTGCCCAGTTTTGGGTTGGCTTGTTTGTTTTTTTGCTATTGAGCTGCATGGGCCGCCTGTAAGTTTTGGAGAGGAATCCTTTGTCAGCTGCTTCATTTGTAAATATTTTCTCCCATTCTAAGGGTTGTCTTTTCGTCTTGTTTATGGTTTCCTTTGCCGTGCAAAAGCTCTTAAGTTCCCTTGGGTCCCGTTTGCTTCTTTTTGTTTTTATTTCCATTTTTCTAGCATGTGGTTCAAAAAGGATCGTGCAGTGATTTCTCTCCTAGAGCGTTCTGCTTATGCTTTCCTCTAAGAGGTTGAGAGTGTCTGGCCTTACATTTAGGTCTTCAGTCCATTTGGAGTTTATTTTTGTGTGTGGTGTTAGGGAGTCTTCTCCTTTCATCCTTGTACAGGTACCTGTCCAGGTTTCCCGACACCACTTATTGAAGAGGCTGACTTTTCTCCACTCTACATTCTTGCCCCCTTTATCAAAGATAAGGTGACCATATGTGCGTGTGTTTATCTCTGGGCTTTCTAGCCTGTTCCATGGAGCCATATGTCTGTTTTGGTGCCACTACCATACTGTCTTGATTCCTGTAGCTTTGCAGTATCGTCTGAAGTCAGGGAGCCTGATTCCTCCAGCTCCATTTTTCGCTTTCAAGATTGCTTTGGCTATTCGGGGTCTTCTGTGTTTGCATACAAATTGTTAAATTTTTGGTTGGAGTGTTGTAAGAAATGCCAGTGGTAGTTTGATGGGGATTGCATTAAATCTCTAGATTGCTTTGGGGAGTAGAGTCATTTTCACAATATTCATTCTTCCAATCGAAGAACATGATATATCGCTCCATCTGTGGGTATCATTTTTAATTTCATTCATCAGTGTCTCATAATGTTCTGCATACAGGTCTTTTGTCTCCTTAGGCATTTTTAGTCCTGGACATTTTATTCATTTGGTTGCAGTGGTAACTAGGAGTGTTTCCTTAAGTTCACTTTCAGATTTTTCATCATTAGTGTATAGGAATGCCAGCAATTTCTGTGCATTAATTTTGTATCCCGCTACTTTACCAAATTCACTGAGTAGCTCTACTAGTTTTCAGGTAGCCTCTTTAGGATTCTCTACGTATGGTATCGTGTCACCTGAAAACAGTGACAGCTTTACTTGTCCTTTCCACCGTTGTATTTGAAAGCAACCAAGTTGCCTGGCTCCAGAGTTTACCAGTTTCCGAAGCTATTTACATAAAAGTTGGGACTTAGAGTTGCTGCTAGAATGAGGTTTAGGAAGGGATTGCATGAAGTGAATGCATTTTTCGTGCAGAAAAGAACATGAATTTTGGGCGGTTACAGGAGTCAGTAGTTTGGACTGGATTTTCTTCCTTCAATACAAACAAGTTGCAAATATACTGCACAGTCTTTGGAGATAGGGTCTTTAGGACGATAATCAAGTTAAAATGAGGCCATCAGGTTTTGCCCTCATTCAGTACGATTGGTGTCCTTGGGTTGTAGATGGCTATGTTTGTCGTGTTACTCTCTCTGTATATATCAATGTCCTAATTTCTGTTAAGACAGGTAATCCTTGGTACTTTCTCCTGGCAGCCCTAGCAAAGACCTGCAGCCTGCATCATGTGGGATGAGGCTTTATCTTTTGATCAGTCCACAAGACCTTAAGAGAAAAGACTGCTCTTTCAAGGAAAAACGCGATTCTGCATGCACAGCTGTTTCCTCGGTCTCCAGTCTGTCAGACTGCCCTGAAGAATTTGACTTCCCAGTCCCCACAACACGTTCGGCCAGTTCAATAAAATCTCTCAATCTCAATCTCTCTCTCTCTCTCTCTTGCTCCCTTCCCTCCCCTCCCAGCCCCAGGCAGCTAGTGGCTTCTGTTTCTCTGTGGAACCCAGACCAGAACACTTGTGTTATACCCGCTAGTGGAATTATGGGTTCGTGAGGTAACTACCTCTGTAAATGTTGAAGGAAAGATAAGGTATTTTGCAAACTGTTTGCCATATTCTACATTCCCTCCAGCAAAGTATAACATATCCATTTCTTCCATATTGTTTTCATTTCTCTATATTTTTAACTTCAATTTTATTTTTAGTTTTAATTTCTTAAAAGCAGTCATCAATTTTATACACATCAGTGTATAACTATCACACCCATTGCCCAATACAGCACACCACCATCCCCACCCCACTGTGGTTTTCCCCCCTTGGTGTCCATCCGTCGGTTCTCCACATCTGTGTCTCAGCTTCTGCCTGCAAACCAGTTCGTCTGTACCATTTGTCTAGGTTCCACATACATGCGTTAATGTACGACATTTGTTTTTCTCTTTCTCGCTAAGTTCACTCTGTATGACAGTCTCTAGATCCATCCACGTCTCAACAAGTGACTCAGTTTCGTTCCTTTTAATGGCGGAGTAACATTCCATTGTATATATGTACCACAACTTCTTATCCATTTGTCTGTCGATGGACACGTGGGTTGCTTCCACGACCTGGCTGTTGTAAATAGTGCTGAAATGGATATTGGGGTGCGTGTGTCTTTTTGAATTACGGTGTTCTCTGGGTATATTCCCAGTAGTGGGATTCCTGCGTCATATGGTAGTTCTCGTCTTAGTTTTTGAAGGACCCTCCATACAGTTCTCCATAGTGGCTGTATCAATTTACCTTCCCACCAACAGTGCAAGAGTGTGCCCTTTTCTCCACACCCTCTCCAGCATTGATTGTTTCTAGATTTTTTGATGAGGGCCACTCTGACCGGTGTGAGATGCTATCTCATTGTGCTTTTGATTTGCATTTCTCTAATGGTTAATGAGGTTGAGCATTCTTTCGTGTGTTTGTGGGCAGCGTGGATGTCTTCTTTGGAGAACTGTCTCTTGAGGTCTTCTGCCCAGTTTTGGGTTGGCTTGTTTGTTTTTTTGCTATTGAGCTGCATGGGCCGCCTGTAAGTTTTGGAGAGGAATCCTTTGTCAGCGGCTTCATTTGTAAATATTTTCTCCCATTCTAAGGGTTGTCTTTTCGTCTTGTTTATGGTTTCCTTTGCCGTGCAAAAGCTCTTAAGTTCCCTTGGGTCCCGTTTGCTTCTTTTTGTTTTTATTTCCATTTTTCTAGCATGTGGTTCAAAAAGGATCGTGCAGTGATTTCTCTCCTAGAGCGTTCTGCTTATGCTTTCCTCTAAGAGGTTGAGAGTGTCTGGCCTTACATTTAGGTCTTCAGTCCATTTGGAGTTTATTTTTGTGTGTGGTGTTAGGGAGTCTTCTCCTTTCATCCTTGTACAGGTACCTGTCCAGGTTTCCCGACACCACTTATTGAAGAGGCTGACTTTTCTCCACTCTACATTCTTGCCCCCTTTATCAAAGATAAGGTGACCATATGTGCGTGTGTTTATCTCTGGGCTTTCTAGCCTGTTCCATGGAGCCATATGTCTGTTTTGGTGCCACTACCATACTGTCTTGATTCCTGTAGCTTTGCAGTATCGTCTGAAGTCAGGGAGCCTGATTCCTCCAGCTCCATTTTTCGCTTTCAAGATTGCTTTGGCTATTCGGGGTCTTCTGTGTTTGCATACAAATTGTTAAATTTTTGGTTGGAGTGTTGTAAGAAATGCCAGTGGTAGTTTGATGGGGATTGCATTAAATCTCTAGATTGCTTTGGGGAGTAGAGTCATTTTCACAATATTCATTCTTCCAATCGAAGAACATGATATATCGCTCCATCTGTGGGTATCATTTTTAATTTCATTCATCAGTGTCTCATAATGTTCTGCATACAGGTCTTTTGTCTCCTTAGGCATTTTTAGTCCTGGACATTTTATTCATTTGGTTGCAGTGGTAACTAGGAGTGTTTCCTTAAGTTCACTTTCAGATTTTTCATCATTAGTGTATAGGAATGCCAGCAATTTCTGTGCATTAATTTTGTATCCCGCTACTTTACCAAATTCACTGAGTAGCTCTACTAGTTTTCAGGTAGCCTCTTTAGGATTCTCTACGTATGGTATCGTGTCACCTGAAAACAGTGACAGCTTTACTTGTCCTTTCCACCGTTGTATTTGAAAGCAACCAAGTTGCCTGGCTCCAGAGTTTACCAGTTTCCGAAGCTATTTACATAAAAGTTGGGACTTAGAGTTGCTGCTAGAATGAGGTTTAGGAAGGGATTGCATGAAGTGAATGCATTTTTCGTGCAGAAAAGAACATGAATTTTGGGCGGTTACAGGAGTCAGTAGTTTGGACTGGATTTTCTTCCTTCAATACAAACAAGTTGCAAATATACTGCACAGTCTTTGGAGATAGGGTCTTTAGGACGATAATCAAGTTAAAATGAGGCCATCAGGTTTTGCCCTCATTCAGTACGATTGGTGTCCTTGGGTTGTAGATGGCTATGTTTGTCGTGTTACTCTCTCTGTATATATCAATGTCCTAATTTCTGTTAAGACAGGTAATCCTTGGTACTTTCTCCTGGCAGCCCTAGCAAAGACCTGCAGCCTGCATCATGTGGGATGAGGCTTTATCTTTTGATCAGTCCACAAGACCTTAAGAGAAAAGACTGCTCTTTCAAGGAAAAACGCGATTCTGCATGCACAGCTGTTTCCTCGGTCTCCAGTCTGTCAGACTGCCCTGAAGAATTTGACTTCCCAGTCCCCACAACACGTTCGGCCAATTCAATAAAATCTCTCAATCTCAATCTCTCTCTCTCTCTCTCTTGCTCCCTTCCCTCCCCTCCCAGCCCCAGGCAGCTAGTGGCTTCTGTTTCTCTGTGGAACCCAGACCAGAACACTTGTGTTATACCCGCTAGTGGAATTATGGGGTCGTGAGGTAACTACCTCTGTAAATGTTGAAGGAAAGATAAGGTATTTTGCAAACTGTTTGCCATATTCTACATTCCCTCCAGCAAAGTATAACATATCCATTTCTTCCATATTGTTTTCATTTCTCTGTATTTTTAACTTCAATTTTATTTTTAGTTTTAATTTCTTAAAAGCAGTCATCAATTTTATACACATCAGTGTATAACTATCACACCCATTGCCCAATACAGCACACCACCATCCCCACCCCACTGTGGTTTTCCCCCCTTGGTGTCCATCCGTCGGTTCTCCACATCTGTGTCTCAGCTTCTGCCTGCAAACCAGTTCGTCTGTACCATTTGTCTAGGTTCCACATACATGCGTTAATGTACGACATTTGTTTTTCTCTTTCTCGCTAAGTTCACTCTGTATGACAGTCTCTAGATCCATCCACGTCTCAACAAGTGACTCAGTTTCGTTCCTTTTAATGGCGGAGTAACATTCCATTGTATATATGTACCACAACTTCTTATCCATTTGTCTGTCGATGGACACGTGGGTTGCTTCCACGACCTGGCTGTTGTAAATAGTGCTGAAATGGATATTGGGGTGCGTGTGTCTTTTTGAATTACGGTGTTCTCTGGGTATATTCCCAGTAGTGGGATTCCTGCGTCATATGGTAGTTCTCGTCTTAGTTTTTGAAGGACCCTCCATACAGTTCTCCATAGTGGCTGTATCAATTTACCTTCCCACCAACAGTGCAAGAGTGTGCCCTTTTCTCCACACCCTCTCCAGCATTGATTGTTTCTTGATTTTTTGATGAGGGCCACTCTGACCGGTGTGAGATGCTATCTCATTGTGCTTTTGATTTGCATTTCTCTAATGGTTAATGAGGTTGAGCATTCTTTCGTGTGTTTGTGGGCAGCGTGGATGTCTTCTTTGGAGAACTGTCTCTTGAGGTCTTCTGCCCAGTTTTGGGTTGGCTTGTTTGTTTTTTTGCTATTGAGCTGCATGGGCCGCCTGTAAGTTTTGGAGAGGAATCCTTTGTCAGCTGCTTCATTTGTAAATATTTTCTCCCATTCTAAGGGTTGTCTTTTCGTCTTGTTTATGGTTTCCTTTGCCGTGCAAAAGCTCTTAAGTTCCCTTGGGTCCCGTTTGCTTCTTTTTGTTTTTATTTCCATTTTTCTAGCATGTGGTTCAAAAAGGATCGTGCAGTGATTTCTCTCCTAGAGCGTTCTGCTTATGCTTTCCTCTAAGAGGTTGAGAGTGTCTGGCCTTACATTTAGGTCTTCAGTCCATTTGGAGTTTATTTTTGTGTGTGGTGTTAGGGAGTCTTCTCCTTTCATCCTTGTACAGGTACCTGTCCAGGTTTCCCGACACCACTTATTGAAGAGGCTGACTTTTCTCCACTCTACATTCTTGCCCCCTTTATCAAAGATAAGGTGACCATATGTGCGTGTGTTTATCTCTGGGCTTTCTAGCCTGTTCCATGGAGCCATATGTCTGTTTTGGTGCCACTACCATACTGTCTTGATTCCTGTAGCTTTGCAGTATCGTCTGAAGTCAGGGAGCCTGATTCCTCCAGCTCCATTTTTCGCTTTCAAGATTGCTTTGGCTATTCGGGGTCTTCTGTGTTTGCATACAAATTGTTAAATTTTTGGTTGGAGTGTTGTAAGAAATGCCAGTGGTAGTTTGATGGGGATTGCATTAAATCTCTAGATTGCTTTGGGGAGTAGAGTCATTTTCACAATATTCATTCTTCCAATCGAAGAACATGATATATCGCTCCATCTGTGGGTATCATTTTTAATTTCATTCATCAGTGTCTCATAATGTTCTGCATACAGGTCTTTTGTCTCCTTAGGCATTTTTAGTCCTGGACATTTTATTCATTTGGTTGCAGTGGTAACTAGGAGTGTTTCCTTAAGTTCACTTTCAGATTTTTCATCATTAGTGTATAGGAATGCCAGCAATTTCTGTGCATTAATTTTGTATCCCGCTACTTTACCAAATTCACTGAGTAGCTCTACTAGTTTTCAGGTAGCCTCTTTAGGATTCTCTACGTATGGTATCGTGTCACCTGAAAACAGTGACAGCTTTACTTGTCCTTTCCACCGTTGTATTTGAAAGCAACCAAGTTGCCTGGCTCCAGAGTTTACCAGTTTCCGAAGCTATTTACATAAAAGTTGGGACTTAGAGTTGCTGCTAGAATGAGGTTTAGGAAGGGATTGCATGAAGTGAATGCATTTTTCGTGCAGAAAAGAACATGAATTTTGGGCGGTTACAGGAGTCAGTAGTTTGGACTGAATTTTCTTCCTTCAATACAAACAAGTTGCAAATATACTGCACAGTCTTTGGAGATAGGGTCTTTAGGACGATAATCAAGTTAAAATGAGGCCATCAGATTTTGCCCTCATTCAGTACGATTGGTGTCCTTGGGTTGTAGATGGCTATGTTTGTCGTGTTACTCTCTCTGTATATATCAATGTCCTAATTTCTGTTAAGACAGGTAATCCTTGGTACTTTCTCCTGGCAGCCCTAGCAAAGACCTGCAGCCTGCATCATGTGGGATGAGGCTTTATCTTTTGATCAGTCCACAAGACCTTAAGAGAAAAGACTGCTCTTTCAAGGAAAAACGCGATTCTGCATGCACAGCTGTTTCCTCGGTCTCCAGTCTGTCAGACTGCCCTGAAGAATTTGACTTCCCAGTCCCCACAACACGTTCGGCCAGTTCAATAAAATCTCTCAATCTCAATCTCTCTCTCTCTCTCTCTTGCTCCCTTCCCTCCCCTCCCAGCCCCAGGCAGCTAGTGGCTTCTGTTTCTCTGTGGAACCCAGACCAGAACACTTGTGTTATACCCGCTAGTGGAATTATGGGTTCGTGAGGTAACTACCTCTGTAAATGTTGAAGGAAAGATAAGGTATTTTGCAAACTGTTTGCCATATTCTACATTCCCTCCAGCAAAGTATAACATATCCATTTCTTCCATATTGTTTTCATTTCTCTATATTTTTAACTTCAATTTTATTTTTAGTTTTAATTTCTTAAAAGCAGTCATCAATTTTATACACATCAGTGTATAACTATCACACCCATTGCCCAATACAGCACACCACCATCCCCACCCCACTGTGGTTTTCCCCCCTTGGTGTCCATCCGTCGGTTCTCCACATCTGTGTCTCAGCTTCTGCCTGCAAACCAGTTCGTCTGTACCATTTGTCTAGGTTCCACATACATGCGTTAATGTACGACATTTGTTTTTCTCTTTCTCGCTAAGTTCACTCTGTATGACAGTCTCTAGATCCATCCACGTCTCAACAAGTGACTCAGTTTCGTTCCTTTTAATGGCGGAGTAACATTCCATTGTATATATGTACCACAACTTCTTATCCATTTGTCTGTCGATGGACACGTGGGTTGCTTCCACGACCTGGCTGTTGTAAATAGTGCTGAAATGGATATTGGGGTGCGTGTGTCTTTTTGAATTACGGTGTTCTCTGGGTATATTCCCAGTAGTGGGATTCCTGCGTCATATGGTAGTTCTCGTCTTAGTTTTTGAAGGACCCTCCATACAGTTCTCCATAGTGGCTGTATCAATTTACCTTCCCACCAACAGTGCAAGAGTGTGCCCTTTTCTCCACACCCTCTCCAGCATTGATTGTTTCTAGATTTTTTGATGAGGGCCACTCTGACCGGTGTGAGATGCTATCTCATTGTGCTTTTGATTTGCATTTCTCTAATGGTTAATGAGGTTGAGCATTCTTTCGTGTGTTTGTGGGCAGCGTGGATGTCTTCTTTGGAGAACTGTCTCTTGAGGTCTTCTGCCCAGTTTTGGGTTGGCTTGTTTGTTTTTTTGCTATTGAGCTGCATGGGCCGCCTGTAAGTTTTGGAGAGGAATCCTTTGTCAGCTGCTTCATTTGTAAATATTTTCTCCCATTCTAAGGGTTGTCTTTTCGTCTTGTTTATGGTTTCCTTTGCCGTGCAAAAGCTCTTAAGTTCCCTTGGGTCCCGTTTGCTTCTTTTTGTTTTTATTTCCATTTTTCTAGCATGTGGTTCAAAAAGGATCGTGCAGTGATTTCTCTCCTAGAGCGTTCTGCTTATGCTTTCCTCTAAGAGGTTGAGAGTGTCTGGCCTTACATTTAGGTCTTCAGTCCATTTGGAGTTTATTTTTGTGTGTGGTGTTAGGGAGTCTTCTCCTTTCATCCTTGTACAGGTACCTGTCCAGGTTTCCCGACACCACTTATTGAAGAGGCTGACTTTTCTCCACTCTACATTCTTGCCCCCTTTATCAAAGATAAGGTGACCATATGTGCGTGTGTTTATCTCTGGGCTTTCTAGCCTGTTCCATGGAGCCATATGTCTGTTTTGGTGCCACTACCATACTGTCTTGATTCCTGTAGCTTTGCAGTATCGTCTGAAGTCAGGGAGCCTGATTCCTCCAGCTCCATTTTTCGCTTTCAAGATTGCTTTGGCTATTCGGGGTCTTCTGTGTTTGCATACAAATTGTTAAATTTTTGGTTGGAGTGTTGTAAGAAATGCCAGTGGTAGTTTGATGGGGATTGCATTAAATCTCTAGATTGCTTTGGGGAGTAGAGTCATTTTCACAATATTCATTCTTCCAATCGAAGAACATGATATATCGCTCCATCTGTGGGTATCATTTTTAATTTCATTCATCAGTGTCTCATAATGTTCTGCATACAGGTCTTTTGTCTCCTTAGGCATTTTTAGTCCTGGACATTTTATTCATTTGGTTGCAGTGGTAACTAGGAGTGTTTCCTTAAGTTCACTTTCAGATTTTTCATCATTAGTGTATAGGAATGCCAGCAATTTCTGTGCATTAATTTTGTATCCCGCTACTTTACCAAATTCACTGAGTAGCTCTACTAGTTTTCAGGTAGCCTCTTTAGGATTCTCTACGTATGGTATCGTGTCACCTGAAAACAGTGACAGCTTTACTTGTCCTTTCCACCGTTGTATTTGAAAGCAACCAAGTTGCCTGGCTCCAGAGTTTACCAGTTTCCGAAGCTATTTACATAAAAGTTGGGACTTAGAGTTGCTGCTAGAATGAGGTTTAGGAAGGGATTGCATGAAGTGAATGCATTTTTCGTGCAGAAAAGAACATGAATTTTGGGCGGTTACAGGAGTCAGTAGTTTGGACTGGATTTTCTTCCTTCAATACAAACAAGTTGCAAATATACTGCACAGTCTTTGGAGATAGGGTCTTTAGGACGATAATCAAGTTAAAATGAGGCCATCAGGTTTTGCCCTCATTCAGTACGATTGGTGTCCTTGGGTTGTAGATGGCTATGTTTGTCGTGTTACTCTCTCTGTATATATCAATGTCCTAATTTCTGTTAAGACAGGTAATCCTTGGTACTTTCTCCTGGCAGCCCTAGCAAAGACCTGCAGCCTGCATCATGTGGGATGAGGCTTTATCTTTTGATCAGTCCACAAGACCTTAAGAGAAAAGACTGCTCTTTCAAGGAAAAACGCGATTCTGCATGCACAGCTGTTTCCTCGGTCTCCAGTCTGTCAGACTGCCCTGAAGAATTTGACTTCCCAGTCCCCACAACACGTTCGGCCAATTCAATAAAATCTCTCAATCTCAATCTCTCTCTCTCTCTCTCTTGCTCCCTTCCCTCCCCTCCCAGCCCCAGGCAGCTAGTGGCTTCTGTTTCTCTGTGGAACCCAGACCAGAACACTTGTGTTATACCCGCTAGTGGAATTATGGGGTCGTGAGGTAACTACCTCTGTAAATGTTGAAGGAAAGATAAGGTATTTTGCAAACTGTTTGCCATATTCTACATTCCCTCCAGCAAAGTATAACATATCCATTTCTTCCATATTGTTTTCATTTCTCTATATTTTTAACTTCAATTTTATTTTTAGTTTTAATTTCTTAAAAGCAGTCATCAATTTTATACACATCAGTGTATAACTATCACACCCATTGCCCAATACAGCACACCACCATCCCCACCCCACTGTGGTTTTCCCCCCTTGGTGTCCATCCGTCGGTTCTCCACATCTGTGTCTCAGCTTCTGCCTGCAAACCAGTTCGTCTGTACCATTTGTCTAGGTTCCACATACATGCGTTAATGTACGACATTTGTTTTTCTCTTTCTCGCTAAGTTCACTCTGTATGACAGTCTCTAGATCCATCCACGTCTCAACAAGTGACTCAGTTTCGTTCCTTTTAATGGCGGAGTAACATTCCATTGTATATATGTACCACAACTTCTTATCCATTTGTCTGTCGATGGACACGTGGGTTGCTTCCACGACCTGGCTGTTGTAAATAGTGCTGAAATGGATATTGGGGTGCGTGTGTCTTTTTGAATTACGGTGTTCTCTGGGTATATTCCCAGTAGTGGGATTCCTGCGTCATATGGTAGTTCTCGTCTTAGTTTTTGAAGGACCCTCCATACAGTTCTCCATAGTGGCTGTATCAATTTACCTTCCCACCAACAGTGCAAGAGTGTGCCCTTTTCTCCACACCCTCTCCAGCATTGATTGTTTCTAGATTTTTTGATGAGGGCCACTCTGACCGGTGTGAGATGCTATCTCATTGTGCTTTTGATTTGCATTTCTCTAATGGTTAATGAGGTTGAGCATTCTTTCGTGTGTTTGTGGGCAGCGTGGATGTCTTCTTTGGAGAACTGTCTCTTGAGGTCTTCTGCCCAGTTTTGGGTTGGCTTGTTTGTTTTTTTGCTATTGAGCTGCATGGGCCGCCTGTAAGTTTTGGAGAGGAATCCTTTGTCAGCGGCTTCATTTGTAAATATTTTCTCCCATTCTAAGGGTTGTCTTTTCGTCTTGTTTATGGTTTCCTTTGCCGTGCAAAAGCTCTTAAGTTCCCTTGGGTCCCGTTTGCTTATTTTTGTTTTTATTTCCATTTTTCTAGCATGTGGTTCAAAAAGGATCGTGCAGTGATTTCTCTCCTAGAGCGTTCTGCTTATGCTTTCCTCTAAGAGGTTGAGAGTGTCTGGCCTTACATTTAGGTCTTCAGTCCATTTGGAGTTTATTTTTGTGTGTGGTGTTAGGGAGTCTTCTCCTTTCATCCTTGTACAGGTACCTGTCCAGGTTTCCCGACACCACTTATTGAAGAGGCTGACTTTTCTCCACTCTACATTCTTGCCCCCTTTATCAAAGATAAGGTGACCATATGTGCGTGTGTTTATCTCTGGGTTTTCTAGCCTGTTCCATGGAGCCATATGTCTGTTTTGGTGCCACTACCATACTGTCTTGATTCCTGTAGCTTTGCAGTATCGTCTGAAGTCAGGGAGCCTGATTCCTCCAGCTCCATTTTTCGCTTTCAAGATTGCTTTGGCTATTCGGGGTCTTCTGTGTTTGCATACAAATTGTTAAATTTTTGGTTGGAGTGTTGTAAGAAATGCCAGTGGTAGTTTGATGGGGATTGCATTAAATCTCTAGATTGCTTTGGGGAGTAGAGTCATTTTCACAATATTCATTCTTCCAATCGAAGAACATGATATATCGCTCCATCTGTGGGTATCATTTTTAATTTCATTCATCAGTGTCTCATAATGTTCTGCATACAGGTCTTTTGTCTCCTTAGGCATTTTTAGTCCTGGACATTTTATTCATTTGGTTGCAGTGGTAACTAGGAGTGTTTCCTTAAGTTCACTTTCAGATTTTTCATCATTAGTGTATAGGAATGCCAGCAATTTCTCTGCATTAATTTTGTATCCCGCTACTTTACCAAATTCACTGAGTAGCTCTACTAGTTTTCAGGTAGCCTCTTTAGGATTCTCTACGTATGGTATCGTGTCACCTGAAAACAGTGACAGCTTTACTTGTCCTTTCCACCGTTGTATTTGAAAGCAACCAAGTTGCCTGGCTCCAGAGTTTACCAGTTTCCCAAGCTATTTACATAAAAGTTGGGACTTAGAGTTGCTGCTAGAATGAGGTTTAGGAAGGGATTGCATGAAGTGAATGCATTTTTCGTGCAGAAAAGAACATGAATTTTGGGCGGTTACAGGAGTCAGTAGTTTGGACTGGATTTTCTTCCTTCAATACAAACAAGTTGCAAATATACTGCACAGTCTTTGGAGATAGGGTCTTTAGGACGATAATCAAGTCAAAATGAGGCCATCAGGTTTTGCCCTCATTCAGTACGATTGGTGTCCTTGGGTTGTAGATGGCTATGTTTGTCGTGTTACTCTCTCTGTATATATCAATGTCCTAATTTCTGTTAAGACAGGTAATCCTTGGTACTTTCTCCTGGCAGCCCTAGCAAAGACCTGCAGCCTGCATCATGTGGGATGAGGCTTTATCTTTTGATCAGTCCACAAGACCTTAAGAGAAAAGACTGCTCTTTCAAGGAAAAACGCGATTCTGCATGCACAGCTGTTTCCTCGCTCTCCAGTCTGTCAGACTGCCCTGAAGAATTTGACTTCCCAGTCCCCACAACACGTTCGGCCAATTCAATAAAATCTCTCAATCTCAATCTCTCTCTCTCTCTCTCTCTTGCTCCCTTCCCTCCCCTCCCAGCCCCAGGCAGCTAGTGGCTTCTGTTTCTCTGTGGAACCCAGACCAGAACACTTGTGTTATACCCGCTAGTGGAATTATGGGGTCGTGAGGTAACTACCTCTGTAAATGTTGAAGGAAAGATAAGGTATTTTGCAAACTGTTTGCCATATTCTACATTCCCTCCAGCAAAGTATAACATATCCATTTCTTCCATATTGTTTTCATTTCTCTATATTTTTAACTTCAATTTTATTTTTAGTTTTAATTTCTTAAAAGCAGTCATCAATTTTATACACATCAGTGTATAACTATCACACCCATTGCCCAATACAGCACACCACCATCCCCACCCCACTGTGGTTTTCCCCCCTTGGTGTCCATCCGTCGGTTCTCCACATCTGTGTCTCAGCTTCTGCCTGCAAACCAGTTCGTCTGTACCATTTGTCTAGGTTCCACATACATGCGTTAATGTACGACATTTGTTTTTCTCTTTCTCGCTAAGTTCACTCTGTATGACAGTCTCTAGATCCATCCACGTCTCAACAAGTGACTCAGTTTCGTTCCTTTTAATGGCGGAGTAACATTCCATTGTATATATGTACCACAACTTCTTATCCATTTGTCTGTCGATGGACACGTGGGTTGCTTCCACGACCTGGCTGTTGTAAATAGTGCTGAAATGGATATTGGGGTGCGTGTGTCTTTTTGAATTACGGTGTTCTCTGGGTATATTCCCAGTAGTGGGATTCCTGCGTCATATGGTAGTTCTCGTCTTA
Source organism: Eubalaena glacialis (assembly GCF_028564815.1). NCBI lineage: Eukaryota > Metazoa > Chordata > Mammalia > Artiodactyla > Balaenidae > Eubalaena > Eubalaena glacialis. The sequence continues at coordinate 222,364 of NW_026871143.1, read as the reverse complement.
GTTTTTGAAGGACCCTCCATACAGTTCTCCATAGTGGCTGTATCAATTTACCTTCCCACCAACAGTGCAAGAGTGTGCCCTTTTCTCCACACCCTCTCCAGCATTGATTGTTTCTAGATTTTTTGATGAGGGCCACTCTGACCGGTGTGAGATGCTATCTCATTGTGCTTTTGATTTGCATTTCTCTAATGGTTAATGAGGTTGAGCATTCTTTCGTGTGTTTGTGGGCAGCGTGGATGTCTTCTTTGGAGAACTGTCTCTTGAGGTCTTCTGCCCAGTTTTGGGTTGGCTTGTTTGTTTTTTTGCTATTGAGCTGCATGGGCCGCCTGTAAGTTTTGGAGAGGAATCCTTTGTCAGCGGCTTCATTTGTAAATATTTTCTCCCATTCTAAGGGTTGTCTTTTCGTCTTGTTTATGGTTTCCTTTGCCGTGCAAAAGCTCTTAAGTTCCCTTGGGTCCCGTTTGCTTATTTTTGTTTTTATTTCCATTTTTCTAGCATGTGGTTCAAAAAGGATCGTGCAGTGATTTCTCTCCTAGAGCGTTCTGCTTATGCTTTCCTCTAAGAGGTTGAGAGTGTCTGGCCTTACATTTAGGTCTTCAGTCCATTTGGAGTTTATTTTTGTGTGTGGTGTTAGGGAGTCTTCTCCTTTCATCCTTGTACAGGTACCTGTCCAGGTTTCCCGACACCACTTATTGAAGAGGCTGACTTTTCTCCACTCTACATTCTTGCCCCCTTTATCAAAGATAAGGTGACCATATGTGCGTGTGTTTATCTCTGGGCTTTCTAGCCTGTTCCATGGAGCCATATGTCTGTTTTGGTGCCACTACCATACTGTCTTGATTCCTGTAGCTTTGCAGTATCGTCTGAAGTCAGGGAGCCTGATTCCTCCAGCTCCATTTTTCGCTTTCAAGATTGCTTTGGCTATTCGGGGTCTTCTGTGTTTGCATACAAATTGTTAAATTTTTGGTTGGAGTGTTGTAAGAAATGCCAGTGGTAGTTTGATGGGGATTGCATTAAATCTCTAGATTGCTTTGGGGAGTAGAGTCATTTTCACAATATTCATTCTTCCAATCGAAGAACATGATATATCGCTCCATCTGTGGGTATCATTTTTAATTTCATTCATCAGTGTCTCATAATGTTCTGCATACAGGTCTTTTGTCTCCTTAGGCATTTTTAGTCCTGGACATTTTATTCATTTGGTTGCAGTGGTAACTAGGAGTGTTTCCTTAAGTTCACTTTCAGATTTTTCATCATTAGTGTATAGGAATGCCAGCAATTTCTGTGCATTAATTTTGTATCCCGCTACTTTACCAAATTCACTGAGTAGCTCTACTAGTTTTCAGGTAGCCTCTTTAGGATTCTCTACGTATGGTATCGTGTCACCTGAAAACAGTGACAGCTTTACTTGTCCTTTCCACCGTTGTATTTGAAAGCAACCAAGTTGCCTGGCTCCAGAGTTTACCAGTTTCCCAAGCTATTTACATAAAAGTTGGGACTTAGAGTTGCTGCTAGAATGAGGTTTAGGAAGGGATTGCATGAAGTGAATGCATTTTTCGTGCAGAAAAGAACATGAATTTTGGGCGGTTACAGGAGTCAGTAGTTTGGACTGGATTTTCTTCCTTCAATACAAACAAGTTGCAAATATACTGCACAGTCTTTGGAGATAGGGTCTTTAGGACGATAATCAAGTTAAAATGAGGCCATCAGGTTTTGCCCTCATTCAGTACGATTGGTGTCCTTGGGTTGTAGATGGCTATGTTTGTCGTGTTACTCTCTCTGTATATATCAATGTCCTAATTTCTGTTAAGACAGGTAATCCTTGGTACTTTCTCCTGGCAGCCCTAGCAAAGACCTGCAGCCTGCATCATGTGGGATGAGGCTTTATCTTTTGATCAGTCCACAAGACCTTAAGAGAAAAGACTGCTCTTTCAAGGAAAAACGCGATTCTGCATGCACAGCTGTTTCCTCGGTCTCCAGTCTGTCAGACTGCCCTGAAGAATTTGACTTCCCAGTCCCCACAACACGTTCGGCCAATTCAATAAAATCTCTCAATCTCAATCTCTCTCTCTCTCTCTCTTGCTCCCTTCCCTCCCCTCCCAGCCCCAGGCAGCTAGTGGCTTCTGTTTCTCTGTGGAACCCAGACCAGAACACTTGTGTTATACCCGCTAGTGGAATTATGGGGTCGTGAGGTAACTACCTCTGTAAATGTTGAAGGAAAGATAAGGTATTTTGCAAACTGTTTGCCATATTCTACATTCCCTCCAGCAAAGTATAACATATCCATTTCTTCCATATTGTTTTCATTTCTCTATATTTTTAACTTCAATTTTATTTTTAGTTTTAATTTCTTAAAAGCAGTCATCAATTTTATACACATCAGTGTATAACTATCACACCCATTGCCCAATACAGCACACCACCATCCCCACCCCACTGTGGTTTTCCCCCCTTGGTGTCCATCCGTCGGTTCTCCACATCTGTGTCTCAGCTTCTGCCTGCAAACCAGTTCGTCTGTACCATTTGTCTAGGTTCCACATACATGCGTTAATGTACGACATTTGTTTTTCTCTTTCTCGCTAAGTTCACTCTGTATGACAGTCTCTAGATCCATCCACGTCTCAACAAGTGACTCAGTTTCGTTCCTTTTAATGGCGGAGTAACATTCCATTGTATATATGTACCACAACTTCTTATCCATTTGTCTGTCGATGGACACGTGGGTTGCTTCCACGACCTGGCTGTTGTAAATAGTGCTGAAATGGATATTGGGGTGCGTGTGTCTTTTTGAATTACGGTGTTCTCTGGGTATATTCCCAGTAGTGGGATTCCTGCGTCATATGGTAGTTCTCGTCTTAGTTTTTGAAGGACCCTCCATACAGTTCTCCATAGTGGCTGTATCAATTTACCTTCCCACCAACAGTGCAAGAGTGTGCCCTTTTCTCCACACCCTCTCCAGCATTGATTGTTTCTAGATTTTTTGATGAGGGCCACTCTGACCGGTGTGAGATGCTATCTCATTGTGCTTTTGATTTGCATTTCTCTAATGGTTAATGAGGTTGAGCATTCTTTCGTGTGTTTGTGGGCAGCGTGGATGTCTTCTTTGGAGAACTGTCTCTTGAGGTCTTCTGCCCAGTTTTGGGTTGGCTTGTTTGTTTTTTTGCTATTGAGCTGCATGGGCCGCCTGTAAGTTTTGGAGAGGAATCCTTTGTCAGCGGCTTCATTTGTAAATATTTTCTCCCATTCTAAGGGTTGTCTTTTCGTCTTGTTTATGGTTTCCTTTGCCGTGCAAAAGCTCTTAAGTTCCCTTGGGTCCCGTTTGCTTATTTTTGTTTTTATTTCCATTTTTCTAGCATGTGGTTCAAAAAGGATCGTGCAGTGATTTCTCTCCTAGAGCGTTCTGCTTATGCTTTCCTCTAAGAGGTTGAGAGTGTCTGGCCTTACATTTAGGTCTTCAGTCCATTTGGAGTTTATTTTTGTGTGTGGTGTTAGGGAGTCTTCTCCTTTCATCCTTGTACAGGTACCTGTCCAGGTTTCCCGACACCACTTATTGAAGAGGCTGACTTTTCTCCACTCTACATTCTTGCCCCCTTTATCAAAGATAAGGTGACCATATGTGCGTGTGTTTATCTCTGGGCTTTCTAGCCTGTTCCATGGAGCCATATGTCTGTTTTGGTGCCACTACCATACTGTCTTGATTCCTGTAGCTTTGCAGTATCGTCTGAAGTCAGGGAGCCTGATTCCTCCAGCTCCATTTTTCGCTTTCAAGATTGCTTTGGCTATTCGGGGTCTTCTGTGTTTGCATACAAATTGTTAAATTTTTGGTTGGAGTGTTGTAAGAAATGCCAGTGGTAGTTTGATGGGGATTGCATTAAATCTCTAGATTGCTTTGGGGAGTAGAGTCATTTTCACAATATTCATTCTTCCAATCGAAGAACATGATATATCGCTCCATCTGTGGGTATCATTTTTAATTTCATTCATCAGTGTCTCATAATGTTCTGCATACAGGTCTTTTGTCTCCTTAGGCATTTTTAGTCCTGGACATTTTATTCATTTGGTTGCAGTGGTAACTAGGAGTGTTTCCTTAAGTTCACTTTCAGATTTTTCATCATTAGTGTATAGGAATGCCAGCAATTTCTGTGCATTAATTTTGTATCCCGCTACTTTACCAAATTCACTGAGTAGCTCTACTAGTTTTCAGGTAGCCTCTTTAGGATTCTCTACGTATGGTATCGTGTCACCTGAAAACAGTGACAGCTTTACTTGTCCTTTCCACCGTTGTATTTGAAAGCAACCAAGTTGCCTGGCTCCAGAGTTTACCAGTTTCCCAAGCTATTTACATAAAAGTTGGGACTTAGAGTTGCTGCTAGAATGAGGTTTAGGAAGGGATTGCATGAAGTGAATGCATTTTTCGTGCAGAAAAGAACATGAATTTTGGGCGGTTACAGGAGTCAGTAGTTTGGACTGGATTTTCTTCCTTCAATACAAACAAGTTGCAAATATACTGCACAGTCTTTGGAGATAGGGTCTTTAGGACGATAATCAAGTTAAAATGAGGCCATCAGGTTTTGCCCTCATTCAGTACGATTGGTGTCCTTGGGTTGTAGATGGCTATGTTTGTCGTGTTACTCTCTCTGTATATATCAATGTCCTAATTTCTGTTAAGACAGGTAATCCTTGGTACTTTCTCCTGGCAGCCCTAGCAAAGACCTGCAGCCTGCATCATGTGGGATGAGGCTTTATCTTTTGATCAGTCCACAAGACCTTAAGAGAAAAGACTGCTCTTTCAAGGAAAAACGCGATTCTGCATGCACAGCTGTTTCCTCGCTCTCCAGTCTGTCAGACTGCCCTGAAGAATTTGACTTCCCAGTCCCCACAACACGTTCGGCCAATTCAATAAAATCTCTCAATCTCAATCTCTCTCTCTCTCTCTCTCTTGCTCCCTTCCCTCCCCTCCCAGCCCCAGGCAGCTAGTGGCTTCTGTTTCTCTGTGGAACCCAGACCAGAACACTTGTGTTATACCCGCTAGTGGAATTATGGGGTCGTGAGGTAACTACCTCTGTAAATGTTGAAGGAAAGATAAGGTATTTTGCAAACTGTTTGCCATATTCTACATTCCCTCCAGCAAAGTATAACATATCCATTTCTTCCATATTGTTTTCATTTCTCTATATTTTTAACTTCAATTTTATTTTTAGTTTTAATTTCTTAAAAGCAGTCATCAATTTTATACACATCAGTGTATAACTATCACACCCATTGCCCAATACAGCACACCACCATCCCCACCCCACTGTGGTTTTCCCCCCTTGGTGTCCATCCGTCGGTTCTCCACATCTGTGTCTCAGCTTCTGCCTGCAAACCAGTTCGTCTGTACCATTTGTCTAGGTTCCACATACATGCGTTAATGTACGACATTTGTTTTTCTCTTTCTCGCTAAGTTCACTCTGTATGACAGTCTCTAGATCCATCCACGTCTCAACAAGTGACTCAGTTTCGTTCCTTTTAATGGCGGAGTAACATTCCATTGTATATATGTACCACAACTTCTTATCCATTTGTCTGTCGATGGACACGTGGGTTGCTTCCACGACCTGGCTGTTGTAAATAGTGCTGAAATGGATATTGGGGTGCGTGTGTCTTTTTGAATTACGGTGTTCTCTGGGTATATTCCCAGTAGTGGGATTCCTGCGTCATATGGTAGTTCTCGTCTTAGTTTTTGAAGGACCCTCCATACAGTTCTCCATAGTGGCTGTATCAATTTACCTTCCCACCAACAGTGCAAGAGTGTGCCCTTTTCTCCACACCCTCTCCAGCATTGATTGTTTCTAGATTTTTTGATGAGGGCCACTCTGACCGGTGTGAGATGCTATCTCATTGTGCTTTTGATTTGCATTTCTCTAATGGTTAATGAGGTTGAGCATTCTTTCGTGTGTTTGTGGGCAGCGTGGATGTCTTCTTTGGAGAACTGTCTCTTGAGGTCTTCTGCCCAGTTTTGGGTTGGCTTGTTTGTTTTTTTGCTATTGAGCTGCATGGGCCGCCTGTAAGTTTTGGAGAGGAATCCTTTGTCAGCGGCTTCATTTGTAAATATTTTCTCCCATTCTAAGGGTTGTCTTTTCGTCTTGTTTATGGTTTCCTTTGCCGTGCAAAAGCTCTTAAGTTCCCTTGGGTCCCGTTTGCTTATTTTTGTTTTTATTTCCATTTTTCTAGCATGTGGTTCAAAAAGGATCGTGCAGTGATTTCTCTCCTAGAGCGTTCTGCTTATGCTTTCCTCTAAGAGGTTGAGAGTGTCTGGCCTTACATTTAGGTCTTCAGTCCATTTGGAGTTTATTTTTGTGTGTGGTGTTAGGGAGTCTTCTCCTTTCATCCTTGTACAGGTACCTGTCCAGGTTTCCCGACACCACTTATTGAAGAGGCTGACTTTTCTCCACTCTACATTCTTGCCCCCTTTATCAAAGATAAGGTGACCATATGTGCGTGTGTTTATCTCTGGGCTTTCTAGCCTGTTCCATGGAGCCATATGTCTGTTTTGGTGCCACTACCATACTGTCTTGATTCCTGTAGCTTTGCAGTATCGTCTGAAGTCAGGGAGCCTGATTCCTCCAGCTCCATTTTTCGCTTTCAAGATTGCTTTGGCTATTCGGGGTCTTCTGTGTTTGCATACAAATTGTTAAATTTTTGGTTGGAGTGTTGTAAGAAATGCCAGTGGTAGTTTGATGGGGATTGCATTAAATCTCTAGATTGCTTTGGGGAGTAGAGTCATTTTCACAATATTCATTCTTCCAATCGAAGAACATGATATATCGCTCCATCTGTGGGTATCATTTTTAATTTCATTCATCAGTGTCTCATAATGTTCTGCATACAGGTCTTTTGTCTCCTTAGGCATTTTTAGTCCTGGACATTTTATTCATTTGGTTGCAGTGGTAACTAGGAGTGTTTCCTTAAGTTCACTTTCAGATTTTTCATCATTAGTGTATAGGAATGCCAGCAATTTCTGTGCATTAATTTTGTATCCCGCTACTTTACCAAATTCACTGAGTAGCTCTACTAGTTTTCAGGTAGCCTCTTTAGGATTCTCTACGTATGGTATCGTGTCACCTGAAAACAGTGACAGCTTTACTTGTCCTTTCCACCGTTGTATTTGAAAGCAACCAAGTTGCCTGGCTCCAGAGTTTACCAGTTTCCCAAGCTATTTACATAAAAGTTGGGACTTAGAGTTGCTGCTAGAATGAGGTTTAGGAAGGGATTGCATGAAGTGAATGCATTTTTCGTGCAGAAAAGAACATGAATTTTGGGCGGTTACAGGAGTCAGTAGTTTGGACTGGATTTTCTTCCTTCAATACAAACAAGTTGCAAATATACTGCACAGTCTTTGGAGATAGGGTCTTTAGGACGATAATCAAGTCAAAATGAGGCCATCAGGTTTTGCCCTCATTCAGTACGATTGGTGTCCTTGGGTTGTAGATGGCTATGTTTGTCGTGTTACTCTCTCTGTATATATCAATGTCCTAATTTCTGTTAAGACAGGTAATCCTTGGTACTTTCTCCTGGCAGCCCTAGCAAAGACCTGCAGCCTGCATCATGTGGGATGAGGCTTTATCTTTTGATCAGTCCACAAGACCTTAAGAGAAAAGACTGCTCTTTCAAGGAAAAACGCGATTCTGCATGCACAGCTGTTTCCTCGCTCTCCAGTCTGTCAGACTGCCCTGAAGAATTTGACTTCCCAGTCCCCACAACACGTTCGGCCAATTCAATAAAATCTCTCAATCTCAATCTCTCTCTCTCTCTCTCTCTTGCTCCCTTCCCTCCCCTCCCAGCCCCAGGCAGCTAGTGGCTTCTGTTTCTCTGTGGAACCCAGACCAGAACACTTGTGTTATACCCGCTAGTGGAATTATGGGGTCGTGAGGTAACTACCTCTGTAAATGTTGAAGGAAAGATAAGGTATTTTGCAAACTGTTTGCCATATTCTACATTCCCTCCAGCAAAGTATAACATATCCATTTCTTCCATATTGTTTTCATTTCTCTATATTTTTAACTTCAATTTTATTTTTAGTTTTAATTTCTTAAAAGCAGTCATCAATTTTATACACATCAGTGTATAACTATCACACCCATTGCCCAATACAGCACACCACCATCCCCACCCCACTGTGGTTTTCCCCCCTTGGTGTCCATCCGTCGGTTCTCCACATCTGTGTCTCAGCTTCTGCCTGCAAACCAGTTCGTCTGTACCATTTGTCTAGGTTCCACATACATGCGTTAATGTACGACATTTGTTTTTCTCTTTCTCGCTAAGTTCACTCTGTATGACAGTCTCTAGATCCATCCACGTCTCAACAAGTGACTCAGTTTCGTTCCTTTTAATGGCGGAGTAACATTCCATTGTATATATGTACCACAACTTCTTATCCATTTGTCTGTCGATGGACACGTGGGTTGCTTCCACGACCTGGCTGTTGTAAATAGTGCTGAAATGGATATTGGGGTGCGTGTGTCTTTTTGAATTACGGTGTTCTCTGGGTATATTCCCAGTAGTGGGATTCCTGCGTCATATGGTAGTTCTCGTCTTAGTTTTTGAAGGACCCTCCATACAGTTCTCCATAGTGGCTGTATCAATTTACCTTCCCACCAACAGTGCAAGAGTGTGCCCTTTTCTCCACACCCTCTCCAGCATTGATTGTTTCTAGATTTTTTGATGAGGGCCACTCTGACCGGTGTGAGATGCTATCTCATTGTGCTTTTGATTTGCATTTCTCTAATGGTTAATGAGGTTGAGCATTCTTTCGTGTGTTTGTGGGCAGCGTGGATGTCTTCTTTGGAGAACTGTCTCTTGAGGTCTTCTGCCCAGTTTTGGGTTGGCTTGTTTGTTTTTTTGCTATTGAGCTGCATGGGCCGCCTGTAAGTTTTGGAGAGGAATCCTTTGTCAGCGGCTTCATTTGTAAATATTTTCTCCCATTCTAAGGGTTGTCTTTTCGTCTTGTTTATGGTTTCCTTTGCCGTGCAAAAGCTCTTAAGTTCCCTTGGGTCCCGTTTGCTTATTTTTGTTTTTATTTCCATTTTTCTAGCATGTGGTTCAAAAAGGATCGTGCAGTGATTTCTCTCCTAGAGCGTTCTGCTTATGCTTTCCTCTAAGAGGTTGAGAGTGTCTGGCCTTACATTTAGGTCTTCAGTCCATTTGGAGTTTATTTTTGTGTGTGGTGTTAGGGAGTCTTCTCCTTTCATCCTTGTACAGGTACCTGTCCAGGTTTCCCGACACCACTTATTGAAGAGGCTGACTTTTCTCCACTCTACATTCTTGCCCCCTTTATCAAAGATAAGGTGACCATATGTGCGTGTGTTTATCTCTGGGCTTTCTAGCCTGTTCCATGGAGCCATATGTCTGTTTTGGTGCCACTACCATACTGTCTTGATTCCTGTAGCTTTGCAGTATCGTCTGAAGTCAGGGAGCCTGATTCCTCCAGCTCCATTTTTCGCTTTCAAGATTGCTTTGGCTATTCGGGGTCTTCTGTGTTTGCATACAAATTGTTAAATTTTTGGTTGGAGTGTTGTAAGAAATGCCAGTGGTAGTTTGATGGGGATTGCATTAAATCTCTAGATTGCTTTGGGGAGTAGAGTCATTTTCACAATATTCATTCTTCCAATCGAAGAACATGATATATCGCTCCATCTGTGGGTATCATTTTTAATTTCATTCATCAGTGTCTCATAATGTTCTGCATACAGGTCTTTTGTCTCCTTAGGCATTTTTAGTCCTGGACATTTTATTCATTTGGTTGCAGTGGTAACTAGGAGTGTTTCCTTAAGTTCACTTTCAGATTTTTCATCATTAGTGTATAGGAATGCCAGCAATTTCTGTGCATTAATTTTGTATCCCGCTACTTTACCAAATTCACTGAGTAGCTCTACTAGTTTTCAGGTAGCCTCTTTAGGATTCTCTACGTATGGTATCGTGTCACCTGAAAACAGTGACAGCTTTACTTGTCCTTTCCACCGTTGTATTTGAAAGCAACCAAGTTGCCTGGCTCCAGAGTTTACCAGTTTCCCAAGCTATTTACATAAAAGTTGGGACTTAGAGTTGCTGCTAGAATGAGGTTTAGGAAGGGATTGCATGAAGTGAATGCATTTTTCGTGCAGAAAAGAACATGAATTTTGGGCGGTTACAGGAGTCAGTAGTTTGGACTGGATTTTCTTCCTTCAATACAAACAAGTTGCAAATATACTGCACAGTCTTTGGAGATAGGGTCTTTAGGACGATAATCAAGTTAAAATGAGGCCATCAGGTTTTGCCCTCATTCAGTACGATTGGTGTCCTTGGGTTGTAGATGGCTATGTTTGTCGTGTTACTCTCTCTGTATATATCAATGTCCTAATTTCTGTTAAGACAGGTAATCCTTGGTACTTTCTCCTGGCAGCCCTAGCAAAGACCTGCAGCCTGCATCATGTGGGATGAGGCTTTATCTTTTGATCAGTCCACAAGACCTTAAGAGAAAAGACTGCTCTTTCAAGGAAAAACGCGATTCTGCATGCACAGCTGTTTCCTCGCTCTCCAGTCTGTCAGACTGCCCTGAAGAATTTGACTTCCCAGTCCCCACAACACGTTCGGCCAATTCAATAAAATCTCTCAATCTCAATCTCTCTCTCTCTCTCTCTCTTGCTCCCTTCCCTCCCCTCCCAGCCCCAGGCAGCTAGTGGCTTCTGTTTCTCTGTGGAACCCAGACCAGAACACTTGTGTTATACCCGCTAGTGGAATTATGGGGTCGTGAGGTAACTACCTCTGTAAATGTTGAAGGAAAGATAAGGTATTTTGCAAACTGTTTGCCATATTCTACATTCCCTCCAGCAAAGTATAACATATCCATTTCTTCCATATTGTTTTCATTTCTCTATATTTTTAACTTCAATTTTATTTTTAGTTTTAATTTCTTAAAAGCAGTCATCAATTTTATACACATCAGTGTATAACTATCACACCCATTGCCCAATACAGCACACCACCATCCCCACCCCACTGTGGTTTTCCCCCCTTGGTGTCCATCCGTCGGTTCTCCACATCTGTGTCTCAGCTTCTGCCTGCAAACCAGTTCGTCTGTACCATTTGTCTAGGTTCCACATACATGCGTTAATGTACGACATTTGTTTTTCTCTTTCTCGCTAAGTTCACTCTGTATGACAGTCTCTAGATCCATCCACGTCTCAACAAGTGACTCAGTTTCGTTCCTTTTAATGGCGGAGTAACATTCCATTGTATATATGTACCACAACTTCTTATCCATTTGTCTGTCGATGGACACGTGGGTTGCTTCCACGACCTGGCTGTTGTAAATAGTGCTGAAATGGATATTGGGGTGCGTGTGTCTTTTTGAATTACGGTGTTCTCTGGGTATATTCCCAGTAGTGGGATTCCTGCGTCATATGGTAGTTCTCGTCTTAGTTTTTGAAGGACCCTCCATACAGTTCTCCATAGTGGCTGTATCAATTTACCTTCCCACCAACAGTGCAAGAGTGTGCCCTTTTCTCCACACCCTCTCCAGCATTGATTGTTTCTAGATTTTTTGATGAGGGCCACTCTGACCGGTGTGAGATGCTATCTCATTGTGCTTTTGATTTGCATTTCTCTAATGGTTAATGAGGTTGAGCATTCTTTCGTGTGTTTGTGGGCAGCGTGGATGTCTTCTTTGGAGAACTGTCTCTTGAGGTCTTCTGCCCAGTTTTGGGTTGGCTTGTTTGTTTTTTTGCTATTGAGCTGCATGGGCCGCCTGTAAGTTTTGGAGAGGAATCCTTTGTCAGCGGCTTCATTTGTAAATATTTTCTCCCATTCTAAGGGTTGTCTTTTCGTCTTGTTTATGGTTTCCTTTGCCGTGCAAAAGCTCTTAAGTTCCCTTGGGTCCCGTTTGCTTATTTTTGTTTTTATTTCCATTTTTCTAGCATGTGGTTCAAAAAGGATCGTGCAGTGATTTCTCTCCTAGAGCGTTCTGCTTATGCTTTCCTCTAAGAGGTTGAGAGTGTCTGGCCTTACATTTAGGTCTTCAGTCCATTTGGAGTTTATTTTTGTGTGTGGTGTTAGGGAGTCTTCTCCTTTCATCCTTGTACAGGTACCTGTCCAGGTTTCCCGACACCACTTATTGAAGAGGCTGACTTTTCTCCACTCTACATTCTTGCCCCCTTTATCAAAGATAAGGTGACCATATGTGCGTGTGTTTATCTCTGGGCTTTCTAGCCTGTTCCATGGAGCCATATGTCTGTTTTGGTGCCACTACCATACTGTCTTGATTCCTGTAGCTTTGCAGTATCGTCTGAAGTCAGGGAGCCTGATTCCTCCAGCTCCATTTTTCGCTTTCAAGATTGCTTTGGCTATTCGGGGTCTTCTGTGTTTGCATACAAATTGTTAAATTTTTGGTTGGAGTGTTGTAAGAAATGCCAGTGGTAGTTTGATGGGGATTGCATTAAATCTCTAGATTGCTTTGGGGAGTAGAGTCATTTTCACAATATTCATTCTTCCAATCGAAGAACATGATATATCGCTCCATCTGTGGGTATCATTTTTAATTTCATTCATCAGTGTCTCATAATGTTCTGCATACAGGTCTTTTGTCTCCTTAGGCATTTTTAGTCCTGGACATTTTATTCATTTGGTTGCAGTGGTAACTAGGAGTGTTTCCTTAAGTTCACTTTCAGATTTTTCATCATTAGTGTATAGGAATGCCAGCAATTTCTCTGCATTAATTTTGTATCCCGCTACTTTACCAAATTCACTGAGTAGCTCTACTAGTTTTCAGGTAGCCTCTTTAGGATTCTCTACGTATGGTATCGTGTCACCTGAAAACAGTGACAGCTTTACTTGTCCTTTCCACCGTTGTATTTGAAAGCAACCAAGTTGCCTGGCTCCAGAGTTTACCAGTTTCCGAAGCTATTTACATAAAAGTTGGGACTTAGAGTTGCTGCTAGAATGAGGTTTAGGAAGGGATTGCATGAAGTGAATGCATTTTTCGTGCAGAAAAGAACATGAATTTTGGGCGGTTACAGGAGTCAGTAGTTTGGACTGGATTTTCTTCCTTCAATACAAACAAGTTGCAAATATACTGCACAGTCTTTGGAGATAGGGTCTTTAGGACGATAATCAAGTTAAAATGAGGCCATCAGGTTTTGCCCTCATTCAGTACGATTGGTGTCCTTGGGTTGTAGATGGCTATGTTTGTCGTGTTACTCTCTCTGTATATATCAATGTCCTAATTTCTGTTAAGACAGGTAATCCTTGGTACTTTCTCCTGGCAGCCCTAGCAAAGACCTGCAGCCTGCATCATGTGGGATGAGGCTTTATCTTTTGATCAGTCCACAAGACCTTAAGAGAAAAGACTGCTCTTTCAAGGAAAAACGCGATTCTGCATGCACAGCTGTTTCCTCGCTCTCCAGTCTGTCAGACTGCCCTGAAGAATTTGACTTCCCAGTCCCCACAACACGTTCGGCCAATTCAATAAAATCTCTCAATCTCAATCTCTCTCTCTCTCTCTCTCTTGCTCCCTTCCCTCCCCTCCCACCCCCAGGCAGCTAGTGGCTTCTGTTTCTCTGTGGAACCCAGACCAGAACACTTGTGTTATACCCGCTAGTGGAATTATGGGGTCGTGAGGTAACTACCTCTGTAAATGTTGAAGGAAAGATAAGGTATTTTGCAAACTGTTTGCCATATTCTACATTCCCTCCAGCAAAGTATAACATATCCATTTCTTCCATATTGTTTTCATTTCTCTATATTTTTAACTTCAATTTTATTTTTAGTTTTAATTTCTTAAAAGCAGTCATCAATTTTATACACATCAGTGTATAACTATCACACCCATTGCCCAATACAGCACACCACCATCCCCACCCCACTGTGGTTTTCCCCCCTTGGTGTCCATCCGTCGGTTCTCCACATCTGTGTCTCAGCTTCTGCCTGCAAACCAGTTCGTCTGTACCATTTGTCTAGGTTCCACATACATGCGTTAATGTACGACATTTGTTTTTCTCTTTCTCGCTAAGTTCACTCTGTATGACAGTCTCTAGATCCATCCACGTCTCAACAAGTGACTCAGTTTCGTTCCTTTTAATGGCGGAGTAACATTCCATTGTATATATGTACCACAACTTCTTATCCATTTGTCTGTCGATGGACACGTGGGTTGCTTCCACGACCTGGCTGTTGTAAATAGTGCTGAAATGGATATTGGGGTGCGTGTGTCTTTTTGAATTACGGTGTTCTCTGGGTATATTCCCAGTAGTGGGATTCCTGCGTCATATGGTAGTTCTCGTCTTAGTTTTTGAAGGACCCTCCATACAGTTCTCCATAGTGGCTGTATCAATTTACCTTCCCACCAACAGTGCAAGAGTGTGCCCTTTTCTCCACACCCTCTCCAGCATTGATTGTTTCTAGATTTTTTGATGAGGGCCACCCTGACCGGTGTGAGATGCTATCTCATTGTGCTTTTGATTTGCATTTCTCTAATGGTTAATGAGGTTGAGCATTCTTTCGTGTGTTTGTGGGCAGCGTGGATGTCTTCTTTGGAGAACTGTCTCTTGAGGTCTTCTGCCCAGTTTTGGGTTGGCTTGTTTGTTTTTTTGCTATTGAGCTGCATGGGCCGCCTGTAAGTTTTGGAGAGGAATCCTTTGTCAGCGGCTTCATTTGTAAATATTTTCTCCCATTCTAAGGGTTGTCTTTTCGTCTTGTTTATGGTTTCCTTTGCCGTGCAAAAGCTCTTAAGTTCCCTTGGGTCCCGTTTGCTTATTTTTGTTTTTATTTCCATTTTTCTAGCATGTGGTTCAAAAAGGATCGTGCAGTGATTTCTCTCCTAGAGCGTTCTGCTTATGCTTTCCTCTAAGAGGTTGAGAGTGTCTGGCCTTACATTTAGGTCTTCAGTCCATTTGGAGTTTATTTTTGTGTGTGGTGTTAGGGAGTCTTCTCCTTTCATCCTTGTACAGGTACCTGTCCAGGTTTCCCGACACCACTTATTGAAGAGGCTGACTTTTCTCCACTCTACATTCTTGCCCCCTTTATCAAAGATAAGGTGACCATATGTGCGTGTGTTTATCTCTGGGCTTTCTAGCCTGTTCCATGGAGCCATATGTCTGTTTTGGTGCCACTACCATACTGTCTTGATTCCTGTAGCTTTGCAGTATCGTCTGAAGTCAGGGAGCCTGATTCCTCCAGCTCCATTTTTCGCTTTCAAGATTGCTTTGGCTATTCGGGGTCTTCTGTGTTTGCATACAAATTGTTAAATTTTTGGTTGGAGTGTTGTAAGAAATGCCAGTGGTAGTTTGATGGGGATTGCATTAAATCTCTAGATTGCTTTGGGGAGTAGAGTCATTTTCACAATATTCATTCTTCCAATCGAAGAACATGATATATCGCTCCATCTGTGGGTATCATTTTTAATTTCATTCATCAGTGTCTCATAATGTTCTGCATACAGGTCTTTTGTCTCCTTAGGCATTTTTAGTCCTGGACATTTTATTCATTTGGTTGCAGTGGTAACTAGGAGTGTTTCCTTAAGTTCACTTTCAGATTTTTCATCATTAGTGTATAGGAATGCCAGCAATTTCTCTGCATTAATTTTGTATCCCGCTACTTTACCAAATTCACTGAGTAGCTCTACTAGTTTTCAGGTAGCCTCTTTAGGATTCTCTACGTATGGTATCGTGTCACCTGAAAACAGTGACAGCTTTACTTGTCCTTTCCACCGTTGTATTTGAAAGCAACCAAGTTGCCTGGCTCCAGAGTTTACCAGTTTCCCAAGCTATTTACATAAAAGTTGGGACTTAGAGTTGCTGCTAGAATGAGGTTTAGGAAGGGATTGCATGAAGTGAATGCATTTTTCGTGCAGAAAAGAACATGAATTTTGGGCGGTTACAGGAGTCAGTAGTTTGGACTGGATTTTCTTCCTTCAATACAAACAAGTTGCAAATATACTGCACAGTCTTTGGAGATAGGGTCTTTAGGACGATAATCAAGTTAAAATGAGGCCATCAGGTTTTGCCCTCATTCAGTACGATTGGTGTCCTTGGGTTGTAGATGGCTATGTTTGTCGTGTTACTCTCTCTGTATATATCAATGTCCTAATTTCTGTTAAGACAGGTAATCCTTGGTACTTTCTCCTGGCAGCCCTAGCAAAGACCTGCAGCCTGCATCATGTGGGATGAGGCTTTATCTTTTGATCAGTCCACAAGACCTTAAGAGAAAAGACTGCTCTTTCAAGGAAAAACGCGATTCTGCATGCACAGCTGTTTCCTCGCTCTCCAGTCTGTCAGACTGCCCTGAAGAATTTGACTTCCCAGTCCCCACAACACGTTCGGCCAATTCAATAAAATCTCTCAATCTCAATCTCTCTCTCTCTCTCTCTCTTGCTCCCTTCCCTCCCCTCCCACCCCCAGGCAGCTAGTGGCTTCTGTTTCTCTGTGGAACCCAGACCAGAACACTTGTGTTATACCCGCTAGTGGAATTATGGGGTCGTGAGGTAACTACCTCTGTAAATGTTGAAGGAAAGATAAGGTATTTTGCAAACTGTTTGCCATATTCTACATTCCCTCCAGCAAAGTATAACATATCCATTTCTTCCATATTGTTTTCATTTCTCTATATTTTTAACTTCAATTTTATTTTTAGTTTTAATTTCTTAAAAGCAGTCATCAATTTTATACACATCAGTGTATAACTATCACACCCATTGCCCAATACAGCACACCACCATCCCCACCCCACTGTGGTTTTCCCCCCTTGGTGTCCATCCGTCGGTTCTCCACATCTGTGTCTCAGCTTCTGCCTGCAAACCAGTTCGTCTGTACCATTTGTCTAGGTTCCACATACATGCGTTAATGTACGACATTTGTTTTTCTCTTTCTCGTTAAGTTCACTCTGTATGACAGTCTCCAGATCCATCCACGTCTCAACAAGTGACTCAGTTTCGTTCCTTTTAATGGCGGAGTAACATTCCATTGTATATATGTACCACAACTTCTTATCCATTTGTCTGTCGATGGACACGTGGGTTGCTTCCACGACCTGGCTGTTGTAAATAGTGCTGAAATGAATATTGGGGTGCGTGTGTCTTTTTGAATTACGGTGTTCTCTGGGTATATTCCCAGTAGTGGGATTCCTGCGTCATATGGTAGTTCTCGTCTTAGTTTTTGAAGGACCCTCCATACAGTTCTCCATAGTGGCTGTATCAATTTACCTTCCCACCAACAGTGCAAGAGTGTGCCCTTTTCTCCACACCCTCTCCAGCATTGATTGTTTCTAGATTTTTTGATGAGGGCCACTCTGACCGGTGTGAGATGCTATCTCATTGTGCTTTTGATTTGCATTTCTCTAATGGTTAATGAGGTTGAGCATTCTTTCGTGTGTTTGTGGGCAGCGTGGATGTCTTCTTTGGAGAACTGTCTCTTGAGGTCTTCTGCCCAGTTTTGGGTTGGCTTGTTTGTTTTTTTGCTATTGAGCTGCATGGGCCGCCTGTAAGTTTTGGAGAGGAATCCTTTGTCAGCTGCTTCATTTGTAAATATTTTCTCCCATTCTAAGGGTTGTCTTTTCGTCTTGTTTATGGTTTCCTTTGCCGTGCAAAAGCTCTTAAGTTCCCTTGCGTCCCGTTTGCTTCTTTTTGTTTTTATTTCCATTTTTCTAGCATGTGGTTCAAAAAGGATCGTGCAGTGATTTCTCTCCTAGAGCGTTCTGCTTATCCTTTCCTCTAAGAGGTTGAGAGTGTCTGGCCTTACATTTAGGTCTTCAGTCCATTTGGAGTTTATTTTTGTGTGTGGTGTTAGGGAGTCTTCTCCTTTCATCCTTGTACAGGTACCTGTCCAGGTTTCCCGACACCACTTATTGAAGAGGCTGACTTTTCTCCACTCTACGTTCTTGCCCCCTTTATCAAAGATAAGGTGACCATATGTGCGTGTGTTTATCTCTGGGCTTTCTAGCCTGTTCCATGGAGCCATATGTCTGTTTTGGTGCCACTACCATACTGTCTTGATTCCTGTAGCTTTGCAGTATCGTCTGAAGTCAGGGAGCCTGATTCCTCCAGCTCCATTTTTCGCTTTCAAGATTGCTTTGGCTATTCGGGGTCTTCTGTGTTTGCATACAAATTGTTAAATTTTTGGTTGGAGTGTTGTAAGAAATGCCAGTGGTAGTTTGATGGGGATTGCATTAAATCTCTAGATTGCTTTGGGGAGTAGAGTCATTTTCACAATATTCATTCTTCCAATCGAAGAACATGATATATCGCTCCATCTGTGGGTATCATTTTTAATTTCATTCATCAGTGTCTCATAATGTTCTGCATACAGGTCTTTTGTCTCCTTAGGCATTTTTAGTCCTGGACATTTTATTCATTTGGTTGCAGTGGTAACTAGGAGTGTTTCCTTAAGTTCACTTTCAGATTTTTCATCATTAGTGTATAGGAATGCCAGCAATTTCTCTGCATTAATTTTGTATCCCGCTACTTTACCAAATTCACTGAGTAGCTCTACTAGTTTTCAGGTAGCCTCTTTAGGATTCTCTACGTATGGTATCGTGTCACCTGAAAACAGTGACAGCTTTACTTGTCCTTTCCACCGTTGTATTTGAAAGCAACCAAGTTGCCTGGCTCCAGAGTTTACCAGTTTCCCAAGCTATTTACATAAAAGTTGGGACGTAGAGTTGCTGCTAGAATGAGGTTTAGGAAGGGATTGCATGAAGTGAATGCATTTTTCGTGCAGAAAAGAACATGAATTTTGGGCGGTTACAGGAGTCAGTAGTTTGGACTGGATTTTCTTCCTTCAATACAAACAAGTTGCAAATATACTGCACAGTCTTTGGAGATAGGGTCTTTAGGACGATAATCAAGTTAAAATGAGGCCATCAGGTTTTGCCCTCATTCAGTACGATTGGTGTCCTTGGGTGGTAGATGGCTATGTTTGTCGTGTTACTCTCTCTGTATATATCAATGTCCTAATTTCTGTTAAGACAGGTAATCCTTGGTACTTTCTCCTGGCAGCCCTAGCAAAGACCTGCAGCCTGCATCATGTGGGATGATGCTTTATCTTTTGATCAGTCCACAAGACCTTAAGAGAAAAGACTGCTCTTTCAAGGAAAAACGCGATTCTGCATGCACAGCTGTTTCCTCGGTCTCCAGTCTGTCAGACTGCCCTGAAGAATTTGACTTCCCAGTCCCCACAACACGTTAGGCCAATTCAATAAAATCTCTCAATCTCAATCTCTCTCTCTCTCTCTCTTGCTCCCTTCCCTCCCCTCCCAGCCCCAGGCAGCTAGTGGCTTCTGTTTCTCTGTGGAACCCAGACCAGAACACTTGTGTTATACCCGCTAGTGGAATTATGGGGTCGTGAGGTAACTACCTCTGTAAATGTTGAAGGAAAGATAAGGTATTTTGCAAACTGTTTGCCATATTCTACATTCCCTCCAGCAAAGTATAACATATCCATTTCTTCCATATTGTTTTCATTTCTCTATATTTTTAACTTCAATTTTATTTTTAGTTTTAATTTCTTAAAAGCAGTCATCAATTTTATACACATCAGTGTATAACTATCACACCCATTGCCCAATACAGCACACCACCATCCCCACCCCACTGTGGTTTTCCCCCCTTGGTGTCCATCCGTCGGTTCTCCACATCTGTGTCTCAGCTTCTGCCTGCAAACCAGTTCGTCTGTACCATTTGTCTAGGTTCCGCATACATGCGTTAATGTACGACATTTGTTTTTCTCTTTCTCGCTAAGTTCACTCTGTATGACAGTCTCTAGATCCATCCACGTCTCAACAAGTGACTCAGTTTCGTTCCTTTTAATGGCGGAGTAACATTCCATTGTATATATGTACCACAACTTCTTATCCATTTGTCTGTCGATGGACACGTGGGTTGCTTCCACGACCTGGCTGTTGTAAATAGTGCTGAAATGGATATTGGGGTGCGTGTGTCTTTTTGAATTACGGTGTTCTCTGGGTATATTCCCAGTAGTGGGATTCCTGCGTCATATGGTAGTTCTCGTCTTAGTTTTTGAAGGACCCTCCATACAGTTCTCCATAGTGGCTGTATCAATTTACCTTCCCACTAACAGTGCAAGAGTGTGCCCTTTTCTCCACACCCTCTCCAGCATTGATTGTTTCTAGATTTTTTGATGAGGGCCACTCTGACCGGTGTGAGATGCTATCTCATTGTGCTTTTGATTTGCATTTCTCTAATGGTTAATGAGGTTGAGCATTCTTTCGTGTGTTTGTGGGCAGCGTGGATGTCTTCTTTGGAGAACTGTCTCTTGAGGTCTTCTGCCCAGTTTTGGGTTGGCTTGTTTGTTTTTTTGCTATTGAGCTGCATGGGCCGCCTGTAAGTTTTGGAGAGGAATCCTTTGTCAGCTGCTTCATTTGTAAATATTTTCTCCCATTCTAAGGGTTGTCTTTTCGTCTTGTTTATGGTTTCCTGTGCCGTGCAAAAGCTCTTAAGTTCCCTTGGGTCCCGTTTGCTTATTTTTGTTTTTATTTCCATTTTTCTAGCATGTGGTTCACAAAGGATCGTGCAGTGATTTCTCTCCTAGAGCGTTCTGCTTATGCTTTCCTCTAAGAGGTTGAGAGTGTCTGGCCTTACATTTAGGTCTTCAGTCCATTTGGAGTTTATTTTTGTGTGTGGTGTTAGGGAGTCTTCTCCTTTCATCCTTGTACAGGTACCTGTCCAGGTTTCCCGACACCACTTATTGAAGAGGCTGACTTTTCTCCACTCTACATTCTTGCCCCCTTTATCAAAGATAAGGTGACCATATGTGCGTGTGTTTATCTCTGGGCTTTCTAGCCTGTTCCATGGAGCCATATGTCTGTTTTGGTGCCACTACCATACTGTCTTGATTCCTGTAGCTTTGCAGTATCGTCTGAAGTCAGGGAGCCTGATTCCTCCAGCTCCATTTTTCGCTTTCAAGATTGCTTTGGCTATTCGGGGTCTTCTGTGTTTGCATACAAATTGTTAAATTTTTGGTTGGAGTGTTGTAAGAAATGCCAGTGGTAGTTTGATGGGGATTGCATTAAATCTCTAGATTGCTTTGGGGAGTAGAGTCATTTTCACAATATTCATTCTTCCAATCGAAGAACATGATATATCGCTCCATCTGTGGGTATCATTTTTAATTTCATTCATCAGTGTCTCATAATGTTCTGCATACAGGTCTTTTGTCTCCTTAGGCATTTTTAGTCCTGGACATTTTATTCATTTGGTTGCAGTGGTAACTAGGAGTGTTTCCTTAAGTTCACTTTCAGATTTTTCATCATTAGTGTATAGGAATGCCAGCAATTTCTGTGCATTAATTTTGTATCCCGCTACTTTACCAAATTCACTGAGTAGCTCTACTAGTTTTCAGGTAGCCTCTTTAGGATTCTCTACGTATGGTATCGTGTCACCTGAAAACAGTGACAGCTTTACTTGTCCTTTCCACCGTTGTATTTGAAAGCAACCAAGTTGCCTGGCTCCAGAGTTTACCAGTTTCCCAAGCTATTTACATAAAAGTTGGGACTTAGAGTTGCTGCTAGAATGAGGTTTAGGAAGGGATTGCATGAAGTGAATGCATTTTTCGTGCAGAAAAGAACATGAATTTTGGGCGGTTACAGGAGTCAGTAGTTTGGACTGGATTTTCTTCCTTCAATACAAACAAGTTGCAAATATACTGCACAGTCTTTGGAGATAGGGTCTTTAGGACGATAATCAAGTTAAAATGAGGCCATCAGGTTTTGCCCTCATTCAGTACGATTGGTGTCCTTGGGTGGTAGATGGCTATGTTTGTCGTGTTACTCTCTCTGTATATATCAATGTCCTAATTTCTGTTAAGACAGGTAATCCTTGGTACTTTCTCCTGGCAGCCCTAGCAAATACAGGCAGCCTGCATCATGTGGGATGAGGCTTTATCTTTTGATCAGTCCACAAGACCTTAAGAGAAAAGACTGCTCTTTCAAGGAAAAACGCGATTCTGCATGCACAGCTGTTTCCTCGGTCTCCAGTCTGTCAGACTGCCCTGAAGAATTTGACTTCCCAGTCCCCACAACACGTTAGGCCAATTCAATAAAATCTCTCAATCTCAATCTCTCTCTCTCTCTCTCTTGCTCCCTTCCCTCCCCTCCCAGCCCCAGGCAGCTAGTGGCTTCTGTTTCTCTGTGGAACCCAGACCAGAACACTTGTGTTATACCCGCTAGTGGAATTATGGGGTCGTGAGGTAACTACCTCTGTAAATGTTGAAGGAAAGATAAGGTATTTTGCAAACTGTTTGCCATATTCTACATTCCCTCCAGCAAAGTATAACATATCCATTTCTTCCATATTGTTTTCATTTCTCTATATTTTTAACTTCAATTTTATTTTTAGTTTTAATTTCTTAAAAGCAGTCATCAATTTTATACACATCAGTGTATAACTATCACACCCATTGCCCAATACAGCACACCACCATCCCCACCCCACTGTGGTTTTCCCCCCTTGGTGTCCATCCGTCGGTTCTCCACATCTGTGTCTCAGCTTCTGCCTGCAAACCAGTTCGTCTGTACCATTTGTCTAGGTTCCGCATACATGCGTTAATGTACGACATTTGTTTTTCTCTTTCTCGCTAAGTTCACTCTGTATGACAGTCTCTAGATCCATCCACGTCTCAACAAGTGACTCAGTTTCGTTCCTTTTAATGGCGGAGTAACATTCCATTGTATATATGTACCACAACTTCTTATCCATTTGTCTGTCGATGGACACGTGGGTTGCTTCCACGACCTGGCTGTTGTAAATAGTGCTGAAATGAATATTGGGGTGCGTGTGTCTTTTTGAATTACGGTGTTCTCTGGGTATATTCCCAGTAGTGGGATTCCTGCGTCATATGGTAGTTCTCGTCTTAGTTTTTGAAGGACCCTCCATACAGTTCTCCATAGTGGCTGTATCAATTTACCTTCCCACCAACAGTGCAAGAGTGTGCCCTTTTCTCCACACCCTCTCCAGCATTGATTGTTTCTAGATTTTTTGATGAGGGCCACTCTGACCGGTGTGAGATGCTATCTCATTGTGCTTTTGATTTGCATTTCTCTAATGGTTAATGAGGTTGAGCATTCTTTCGTGTGTTTGTGGGCAGCGTGGATGTCTTCTTTGGAGAACTGTCTCTTGAGGTCTTCTGCCCAGTTTTGGGTTGGCTTGTTTGTTTTTTTGCTATTGAGCTGCATGGGCCGCCTGTAAGTTTTGGAGAGGAATCCTTTGTCAGCTGCTTCATTTGTAAATATTTTCTCCCATTCTAAGGGTTGTCTTTTCATCTTGTTTATGGTTTCCTGTGCCGTGCAAAAGCTCTTAAGTTCCCTTGGGTCCCGTTTGCTTATTTTTGTTTTTATTTCCATTTTTCTAGCATGTGGTTCACAAAGGATCGTGCAGTGATTTCTCTCCTAGAGCGTTCTGCTTATGCTTTCCTCTAAGAGGTTGAGAGTGTCTGGCCTTACATTTAGGTCTTCAGTCCATTTGGAGTTTATTTTTGTGTGTGGTGTTAGGCAGTCTTCTCCTTTCATCCTTGTACAGGTACCTGTCCAGGTTTCCCGACACCACTTATTGAAGAGGCTGACTTTTCTCCACTCTACGTTCTTGCCCCCTTTATCAAAGATAAGGTGACCATATGTGCGTGTGTTTATCTCTGGGCTTTCTAGCCTGTTCCATGGAGCCATATGTCTGTTTTGGTGCCACTACCATACTGTCTTGATTCCTGTAGCTTTGCAGTATCGTCTGAAGTCAGGGAGCCTGATTCCTCCAGCTCCATTTTTCGCTTTCAAGATTGCTTTGGCTATTCGGGGTCTTCTGTGTTTGCATACAAATTGTTAAATTTTTGGTTGGAGTGTTGTAAGAAATGCCAGTGGTAGTTTGCTGGGGATTGCATTAAATCTCTAGATTGCTTTGGGGAGTAGAGTCATTTTCACAATATTCATTCTTCCAATCGAAGAACATGATATATCGCTCCATCTGTGGGTATCATTTTTAATTTCATTCATCAGTGTCTCATAATGTTCTGCATACAGGTCTTTTGTCTCCTTAGGCATTTTTAGTCCTGGACATTTTATTCATTTGGTTGCAGTGGTAACTAGGAGTGTTTCCTTAAGTTCACTTTCAGATTTTTCATCATTAGTGTATAGGAATGCCAGCAATTTCTCTGCATTAATTTTGTATCCCGCTACTTTACCAAATTCACTGAGTAGCTCTACTAGTTTTCAGGTAGCCTCTTTAGGATTCTCTACGTATGGTATCGTGTCACCTGAAAACAGTGACAGCTTTACTTGTCCTTTCCACCGTTGTATTTGAAAGCAACCAAGTTGCCTGGCTCCAGAGTTTACCAGTTTCCCAAGCTATTTACATAAAAGTTGGGACTTAGAGTTGCTGCTAGAATGAGGTTTAGGAAGGGATTGCATGAAGTGAATGCATTTTTCGTGCAGAAAAGAACATGAATTTTGGGCGGTTACAGGAGTCAGTAGTTTGGACTGGATTTTCTTCCTTCAATACAAACAAGTTGCAAATATACTGCACAGTCTTTGGAGATAGGGTCTTTAGGACGATAATCAAGTTAAAATGAGGCCATCAGGTTTTGCCCTCATTCAGTACGATTGGTGTCCTTGGGTGGTAGATGGCTATGTTTGTCGTGTTACTCTCTCTGTATATATCAATGTCCTAATTTCTGTTAAGACAGGTAATCCTTGGTACTTTCTCCTGGCAGCCCTAGCAAAGACCTGCAGCCTGCATCATGTGGGATGAGGCTTTATCTTTTGATCAGTCCATAAGACCTTAAGAGAAAAGACTGCTCTTTCAAGGAAAAACGCGATTCTGCATGCACAGCTGTTTCCTCGGTCTCCAGTCTGTCAGACTGCCCTGAAGAATTTGACTTCCCAGTCCCCACAACACGTTAGGCCAATTCAATAAAATCTCTCAATCTCAATCTCTCTCTCTCTCTCTCTTGCTCCCTTCCCTCCCCTCCCAGCCCCAGGCAGCTAGTGGCTTCTGTTTCTCTGTGGAACCCAGACCAGAACACTTGTGTTATACCCGCTAGTGGAATTATGGGGTCGTGAGGTAACTACCTCTGTAAATGTTGAAGGAAAGATAAGGTATTTTGCAAACTGTTTGCCATATTCTACATTCCCTCCAGCAAAGTATAACATATCCATTTCTTCCATATTGTTTTCATTTCTCTATATTTTTAACTTCAATTTTATTTTTAGTTTTAATTTCTTAAAAGCAGTCATCAATTTTATACACATCAGTGTATAACTATCACACCCATTGCCCAATACAGCACACCACCATCCCCACCCCACTGTGGTTTTCCCCCCTTGGTGTCCATCCGTCGGTTCTCCACATCTGTGTCTCAGCTTCTGCCTGCAAACCAGTTCGTCTGTACCATTTGTCTAGGTTCCGCATACATGCGTTAATGTACGACATTTGTTTTTCTCTTTCTCGCTAAGTTCACTCTGTATGACAGTCTCTAGATCCATCCACGTCTTAACAAGTGACTCAGTTTCGTTCCTTTTAATGGCGGAGTAACATTCCATTGTATATATGTACCACAACTTCTTATCCATTTGTCTGTCGATGGACACGTGGGTTGCTTCCACGACCTGGCTGTTGTAAATAGTGCTGAAATGGATATTGGGGTGCGTGTGTCTTTTTGAATTACGGTGTTCTCTGGGTATATTCCCAGTAGTGGGATTCCTGCGTCATATGGTAGTTCTCGTCTTAGTTTTTGAAGGACCCTCCATACAGTTCTCCATAGTGGCTGTATCAATTTACCTTCCCACCAACAGTGCAAGAGTGTGCCCTTTTCTCCACACCCTCTCCAGCATTGATTGTTTCTAGATTTTTTGATGAGGGCCACTCTGACCGGTGTGAGATGCTATCTCATTGTGCTTTTGATTTGCATTTCTCTAATGGTTAATGAGGTTGAGCATTCTTTCGTGTGTTTGTGGGCAGCGTGGATGTCTTCTTTGGAGAACTGTCTCTTGAGGTCTTCTGCCCAGTTTTGGGTTGGCTTGTTTGTTTTTTTGCTATTGAGCTGCATGGGCCGCCTGTAAGTTTTGGAGAGGAATCCTTTGTCAGCTGCTTCATTTGTAAATATTTTCTCCCATTCTAAGGGTTGTCTTTTCGTCTTGTTTATGGTTTCCTGTGCCGTGCAAAAGCTCTTAAGTTCCCTTGGGTCCCGTTTGCTTCTTTTTGTTTTTATTTCCATTTTTCTAGCATGTGGTTCACAAAGGATCGTGCAGTGATTTCTCTCCTAGAGCGTTCTGCTTATGCTTTCCTCTAAGAGGTTGAGAGTGTCTGGCCTTACATTTAGGTCTTCAGTCCATTTGGAGTTTATTTTTGTGTGTGGTGTTAGGCAGTCTTCTCCTTTCATCCTTGTACAGGTACCTGTCCAGGTTTCCCGACACCACTTATTGAAGAGGCTGACTTTTCTCCACTCTACGTTCTTGCCCCCTTTATCAAAGATAAGGTGACCATATGTGCGTGTGTTTATCTCTGGGCTTTCTAGCCTGTTCCATGGAGCCATATGTCTGTTTTGGTGCCACTACCATACTGTCTTGATTCCTGTAGCTTTGCAGTATCGTCTGAAGTCAGGGAGCCTGATTCCTCCAGCTCCATTTTTCGCTTTCAAGATTGCTTTGGCTATTCGGGGTCTTCTGTGTTTGCATACAAATTGTTAAATTTTTCGTTGGAGTGTTGTAAGAAATGCCAGTGGTAGTTTGATGGGGATTGCATTAAATCTCGAGATTGCTTTGGGGAGTAGAGTCATTTTCACAATATTCATTCTTCCAATCGAAGAACATGATATATCGCTCCATCTGTGGGTATCATTTTTAATTTCATTCATCAGTGTCTCATAATGTTCTGCATACAGGTCTTTTGTCTCCTTAGGCATTTTTAGTCCTGGACATTTTATTCATTTGGTTGCAGTGGTAACTAGGAGTGTTTCCTTAAGTTCACTTTCAGATTTTTCATCATTAGTGTATAGGAATGCCAGCAATTTCTGTGCATTAATTTTGTATCCCGCTACTTTACCAAATTCACTGAGTAGCTCTACTAGTTTTCAGGTAGCCTCTTTAGGATTCTCTACGTATGGTATCGTGTCACCTGAAAACAGTGACAGCTTTACTTGTCCTTTCCACCGTTGTATTTGAAAGCAACCAAGTTGCCTGGCTCCAGAGTTTACCAGTTTCCGAAGCTATTTACATAAAAGTTGGGACTTAGAGTTGCTGCTAGAATGAGGTTTAGGAAGGGATTGCATGAAGTGAATGCATTTTTCGTGCAGAAAAGAACATGAATTTTGGGCGGTTACAGGAGTCAGTAGTTTGGACTGGATTTTCTTCCTTCAATACAAACAAGTTGCAAATATACTGCACAGTCTTTGGAGATAGGGTCTTTAGGACGATAATCAAGTTAAAATGAGGCCATCAGGTTTTGCCCTCATTCAGTACGATTGGTGTCCTTGGGTGGTAGATGGCTATGTTTGTCGTGTTACTCTCTCTGTATATATCAATGTCCTAATTTCTGTTAAGACAGGTAATCCTTGGTACTTTCTCCTGGCAGCCCTAGCAAAGACCTGCAGCCTGCATCATGTGGGATGAGGCTTTATCTTTTGATCAGTCCACAAGACCTTAAGAGAGAAGACTGCTCTTTCAAGGAAAAACGCGATTCTGCATGCACAGCTGTTTCCTCGCTCTCCAGTCTGTCAGACTGCCCTGAAGAATTTGACTTCCCAGTCCCCACAACACGTTAGGCCAATTCAATAAAATCTCTCAATCTCAATCTCTCTCTCTCTCTCTCTTGCTCCCTTCCCTCCCCTCCCAGCCCCAGGCAGCTAGTGGCTTCTGTTTCTCTGTGGAACCCAGACCAGAACACTTGTGTTATACCCGCTAGTGGAATTATGGGGTCGTGAGGTAACTACCTCTGTAAATGTTGAAGGAAAGATAAGGTATTTTGCAAACTGTTTGCCATATTCTACATTCCCTCCAGCAAAGTATAACATATCCATTTCTTCCATATTGTTTTCATTTCTCTATATTTTTAACTTCAATTTTATTTTTAGTTTTAATTTCTTAAAAGCAGTCATCAATTTTATACACATCAGTGTATAACTATCACACCCATTGCCCAATACAGCACACCACCATCCCCACCCCACTGTGGTTTTCCCCCCTTGGTGTCCATCCGTCGGTTCTCCACATCTGTGTCTCAGCTTCTGCCTGCAAACCAGTTCGTCTGTACCATTTGTCTAGGTTCCACATACATGCGTTAATGTACGACATTTGTTTTTCTCTTTCTCGCTAAGTTCACTCTGTATGACAGTCTCTAGATCCATCCACGTCTCAACAAGTGACTCAGTTTCGTTCCTTTTAATGGCGGAGTAACATTCCATTGTATATATGTACCACAACTTCTTATCCATTTGTCTGTCGATGGACACGTGGGTTGCTTCCACGACCTGGCTGTTGTAAATAGTGCTGAAATGAATATTGGGGTGCGTGTGTCTTTTTGAATTACGGTGTTCTCTGGGTATATTCCCAGTAGTGGGATTCCTGCGTCATATGGTAGTTCTCGTCTTAGTTTTTGAAGGACCCTCCATACAGTTCTCCATAGTGGCTGTATCAATTTACCTTCCCACCAACAGTGCAAGAGTGTGCCCTTTTCTCCACACCCTCTCCAGCATTGATTGTTTCTAGATTTTTTGATGAGGGCCACTCTGACCGGTGTGAGATGCTATCTCATTGTGCTTTTGATTTGCATTTCTCTAATGGTTAATGAGGTTGAGCATTCTTTCGTGTGTTTGTGGGCAGCGTGGATGTCTTCTTTGGAGAACTGTCTCTTGAGGTCTTCTGCCCAGTTTTGGGTTGGCTTGTTTGTTTTTTTGCTATTGAGCTGCATGGGCCGCCTGTAAGTTTTGGAGAGGAATCCTTTGTCAGCTGCTTCATTTGTAAATATTTTCTCCCATTCTAAGGGTTGTCTTTTCGTCTTGTTTATGGTTTCCTGTGCCGTGCAAAAGCTCTTAAGTTCCCTTGGGTCCCGTTTGCTTATTTTTGTTTTTATTTCCATTTTTCTAGCATGTGGTTCAAAAAGGATCGTGCAGTGATTTCTCTCCTAGAGCGTTCTGCTTATGCTTTCCTCTAAGAGGTTGAGAGTGTCTGGCCTTACATTTAGGTCTTCAGTCCATTTGGAGTTTATTTTTGTGTGTGGTGTTAGGGAGTCTTCTCCTTTCATCCTTGTACAGGTACCTGTCCAGGTTTCCCGACACCACTTATTGAAGAGGCTGACTTTTCTCCACTCTACGTTCTTGCCCCCTTTATCAAAGATAAGGTGACCATATGTGCGTGTGTTTATCTCTGGGCTTTCTAGCCTGTTCCATGGAGCCATATGTCTGTTTTGGTGCCACTACCATACTGTCTTGATTCCTGTAGCTTTGCAGTATCGTCTGAAGTCAGGGAGCCTGATTCCTCCAGCTCCATTTTTCGCTTTCAAGATTGCTTTGGCTATTCGGGGTCTTCTGTGTTTGCATACAAATTGTTAAATTTTTCGTTGGAGTGTTGTAAGAAATGCCAGTGGTAGTTTGATGGGGATTGCATTAAATCTCGAGATTGCTTTGGGGAGTAGAGTCATTTTCACAATATTCATTCTTCCAATCGAAGAACATGATATATCGCTCCATCTGTGGGTATCATTTTTAATTTCATTCATCAGTGTCTCATAATGTTCTGCATACAGGTCTTTTGTCTCCTTAGGCATTTTTAGTCCTGGACATTTTATTCATTTGGTTGCAGTGGTAACTAGGAGTGTTTCCTTAAGTTCACTTTCAGATTTTTCATCATTAGTGTATAGGAATGCCAGCAATTTCTCTGCATTAATTTTGTATCCCGCTACTTTACCAAATTCACTGAGTAGCTCTACTAGTTTTCAGGTAGCCTCTTTAGGATTCTCTACGTATGGTATCGTGTCACCTGAAAACAGTGACAGCTTTACTTGTCCTTTCCACCGTTGTATTTGAAAGCAACCAAGTTGCCTGGCTCCAGAGTTTACCAGTTTCCGAAGCTATTTACATAAAAGTTGGGACTTAGAGTTGCTGCTAGAATGAGGTTTAGGAAGGGATTGCATGAAGTGAATGCATTTTTCGTGCAGAAAAGAACATGAATTTTGGGCGGTTACAGGAGTCAGTAGTTTGGACTGGATTTTCTTCCTTCAATACAAACAAGTTGCAAATATACTGCACAGTCTTTGGAGATAGGGTCTTTAGGACGATAATCAAGTTAAAATGAGGCCATCAGGTTTTGCCCTCATTCAGTACGATTGGTGTCCTTGGGTTGTAGATGGCTATGTTTGTCGTGTTACTCTCTCTGTATATATCAATGTCCTAATTTCTGTTAAGACAGGTAATCCTTGGTACTTTCTCCTGGCAGCCCTAGCAAAGACCTGCAGCCTGCATCATGTGGGATGAGGCTTTATCTTTTGATCAGTCCACAAGACCTTAAGAGAGAAGACTGCTCTTTCAAGGAAAAACGCGATTCTGCATGCACAGCTGTTTCCTCGGTCTCCAGTCTGTCAGACTGCCCTGAAGAATTTGACTTCCCAGTCCCCACAACACGTTCGGCCAATTCAATAAAATCTCTCAATCTCAATCTCTCTCTCTCTCTCTCTTGCTCCCTTCCCTCCCCTCCCAGCCCCAGGCAGCTAGTGGCTTCTGTTTCTCTGTGGAACCCAGACCAGAACACTTGTGTTATACCCGCTAGTGGAATTATGGGGTCGTGAGGTAACTACCTCTGTAAATGTTGAAGGAAAGATAAGGTATTTTGCAAACTGTTTGCCATATTCTACAGTCCCTCCAGCAAAGTATAACATATCCATTTCTTCCATATTGTTTTCATTTCTCTATATTTTTAACTTCAATTTTATTTTTAGTTTTAATTTCTTAAAAGCAGTCATCAATTTTATACACATCAGTGTATAACTATCACACCCATTGCCCAATACAGCACACCACCATCCCCACCCCACTGTGGTTTTCCCCCCTTGGTGTCCATCCGTCGGTTCTCCACATCTGTGTCTCAGCTTCTGCCTGCAAACCAGTTCGTCTGTACCATTTGTCTAGGTTCCACATACATGCGTTAATGTACGACATTTGTTTTTCTCTTTCTCGCTAAGTTCACTCTGTATGACAGTCTCTAGATCCATCCACGTCTCAACAAGTGACTCAGTTTCGTTCCTTTTAATGGCGGAGTAACATTCCATTGTATATATGTACCACAACTTCTTATCCATTTGTCTGTCGATGGACACGTGGGTTGCTTCCACGACCTGGCTGTTGTAAATAGTGCTGAAATGAATATTGGGGTGCGTGTGTCTTTTTGAATTACGGTGTTCTCTGGGTATATTCCCAGTAGTGGGATTCCTGCGTCATATGGTAGTTCTCGTCTTAGTTTTTGAAGGACCCTCCATACAGTTCTCCATAGTGGCTGTATCAATTTACCTTCCCACCAACAGTGCAAGAGTGTGCCCTTTTCTCCACACCCTCTCCAGCATTGATTGTTTCTAGATTTTTTGATGAGGGCCACTCTGACCGGTGTGAGATGCTATCTCATTGTGCTTTTGATTTGCATTTCTCTAATGGTTAATGAGGTTGAGCATTCTTTCGTGTGTTTGTGGGCAGCGTGGATGTCTTCTTTGGAGAACTGTCTCTTGAGGTCTTCTGCCCAGTTTTGGGTTGGCTTGTTTGTTTTTTTGCTATTGAGCTGCATGGGCCGCCTGTAAGTTTTGGAGAGGAATCCTTTGTCAGCTGCTTCATTTGTAAATATTTTCTCCCATTCTAAGGGTTGTCTTTTCGTCTTGTTTATGGTTTCCTGTGCCGTGCAAAAGCTCTTAAGTTCCCTTGGGTCCCGTTTGCTTATTTTTGTTTTTATTTCCATTTTTCTAGCATGTGGTTCAAAAAGGATCGTGCAGTGATTTCTCTCCTAGAGCGTTCTGCTTATGCTTTCCTCTAAGAGGTTGAGAGTGTCTGGCCTTACATTTAGGTCTTCAGTCCATTTGGAGTTTATTTTTGTGTGTGGTGTTAGGGAGTCTTCTCCTTTCATCCTTGTACAGGTACCTGTCCAGGTTTCCCGACACCACTTATTGAAGAGGCTGACTTTTCTCCACTCTACGTTCTTGCCCCCTTTATCAAAGATAAGGTGACCATATGTGCGTGTGTTTATCTCTGGGCTTTCTAGCCTGTTCCATGGAGCCATATGTCTGTTTTGGTGCCACTACCATACTGTCTTGATTCCTGTAGCTTTGCAGTATCGTCTGAAGTCAGGGAGCCTGATTCCTCCAGCTCCATTTTTCGCTTTCAAGATTGCTTTGGCTATTCGGGGTCTTCTGTGTTTGCATACAAATTGTTAAATTTTTGGTTGGAGTGTTGTAAGAAATGCCAGTGGTAGTTTGATGGGGATTGCATTAAATCTCGAGATTGCCTTGGGGAGTAGAGTCATTTTCACAATATTCATTCTTCCAATCGAAGAACATGATATATCGCTCCATCTGTGGGTATCATTTTTAATTTCATTCATCAGTGTCTCATAATGTTCTGCATACAGGTCTTTTGTCTCCTTAGGCATTTTTAGTCCTGGACATTTTATTCATTTGGTTGCAGTGGTAACTAGGAGTGTTTCCTTAAGTTCACTTTCAGATTTTTCATCATTAGTGTATAGGAATGCCAGCAATTTCTCTGCATTAATTTTGTATCCCGCTACTTTACCAAATTCACTGAGTAGCTCTACTAGTTTTCAGGTAGCCTCTTTAGGATTCTCTACGTATGGTATCGTGTCACCTGAAAACAGTGACAGCTTTACTTGTCCTTTCCACCGTTGTATTTGAAAGCAACCAAGTTGCCTGGCTCCAGAGTTTACCAGTTTCCGAAGTTATTTACATAAAAGTTGGGACTTAGAGTTGCTGCTAGAATGAGGTTTAGGAAGGGATTGCATGAAGTGAATGCATTTTTCGTGCAGAAAAGAACATGAATTTTGGGCGGTTACAGGAGTCAGTAGTTTGGACTGGATTTTCTTCCTTCAATACAAACAAGTTGCAAATATACTGCACAGTCTTTGGAGATAGGGTCTTTAGGACGATAATCAAGTTAAAATGAGGCCATCAGGTTTTGCCCTCATTCAGTACGATTGGTGTCCTTGGGTGGTAGATGGCTATGTTTGTCGTGTTACTCTCTCTGTATATATCAATGTCCTAATTTCTGTTAAGACAGGTAATCCTTGGTACTTTCTCCTGGCAGCCCTAGCAAAGACCTGCAGCCTGCATCATGTGGGATGAGGCTTTATCTTTTGATCAGTCCACAAGACCTTAAGAGAGAAGACTGCTCTTTCAAGGAAAAACGCGATTCTGCATGCACAGCTGTTTCCTCGCTCTCCAGTCTGTCAGACTGCCCTGAAGAATTTGACTTCCCAGTCCCCACAACACGTTAGGCCAATTCAATAAAATCTCTCAATCTCAATCTCTCTCTCTCTCTCTCTCTTGCTCCCTTCCCTCCCCTCCCAGCCCCAGGCAGCTAGTGGCTTCTGTTTCTCTGTGGAACCCAGACCAGAACACTTGTGTTATACCCGCTAGTGGAATTATGGGGTCGTGAGGTAACTACCTCTGTAAATGTTGAAGGAAAGATAAGGTATTTTGCAAACTGTTTGCCATATTCTACATTCCCTCCAGCAAAGTATAACATATCCATTTCTTCCATATTGTTTTCATTTCTCTATATTTTTAACTTCAATTTTATTTTTAGTTTTAATTTCTTAAAAGCAGTCATCAATTTTATACACATCAGTGTATAACTATCACACCCATTGCCCAATACAGCACACCACCATCCCCACCCCACTGTGGTTTTCCCCCCTTGGTGTCCATCCGTCGGTTCTCCACATCTGTGTCTCAGCTTCTGCCTGCAAACCAGTTCGTCTGTACCATTTGTCTAGGTTCCGCATACATGCGTTAATGTACGACATTTGTTTTTCTCTTTCTCGCTAAGTTCACTCTGTATGACAGTCTCTAGATCCATCCACGTCTCAACAAGTGACTCAGTTTCGTTCCTTTTAATGGCGGAGTAACATTCCATTGTATATATGTACCACAACTTCTTATCCATTTGTCTGTCGATGGACACGTGGGTTGCTTCCACGACCTGGCTGTTGTAAATAGTGCTGAAATGAATATTGGGGTGCGTGTGTCTTTTTGAATTATGGTGTTCTCTGGGTACATTCCCAGTAGTGGGATTCCTGCGTCATATGGTAGTTCTCGTCTTAGTTTTTGAAGGACCCTCCATACAGTTCTCCATAGTGGCTGTATCAATTTACCTTCCCACCAACAGTGCAAGAGTGTGCCCTTTTCTCCACACCCTCTCCAGCATTGATTGTTTCTAGATTTTTTGATGAGGGCCACTCTGACCGGTGTGAGATGCTATCTCATTGTGCTTTTGATTTGCATTTCTCTAATGGTTAATGAGGTTGAGCATTCTTTCGTGTGTTTGTGGGCAGCGTGGATGTCTTCTTTGGAGAACTGTCTCTTGAGGTCTTCTGCCCAGTTTTGGGTTGGCTTGTTTGTTTTTTTGCTATTGAGCTGCATGGGCCGCCTGTAAGTTTTGGAGAGGAATCCTTTGTCAGCTGCTTCATTTGTAAATATTTTCTCCCATTCTAAGGGTTGTCTTTTCGTCTTGTTTATGGTTTCCTGTGCCGTGCAAAAGCTCTTAAGTTCCCTTGGGTCCCGTTTGCTTATTTTTGTTTTTATTTCCATTTTTCTAGCATGTGGTTCAAAAAGGATCGTGCAGTGATTTCTCTCCTAGAGCGTTCTGCTTATGCTTTCCTCTAAGAGGTTGAGAGTGTCTGGCCTTACATTTAGGTCTTCAGTCCATTTGGAGTTTATTTTTGTGTGTGGTGTTAGGGAGTCTTCTCCTTTCATCCTTGTACAGGTACCTGTCCAGGTTTCCCGACACCACTTATTGAAGAGGCTGACTTTTCTCCACTCTACGTTCTTGCCCCCTTTATCAAAGATAAGGCGACCATATGTGCGTGTGTTTATCTCTGGGCTTTCTAGCCTGTTCCATGGAGCCATATGTCTGTTTTGGTGCCACTACCATACTGTCTTGATTCCTGTAGCTTTGCAGTATCGTCTGAAGTCAGGGAGCCTGATTCCTCCAGCTCCATTTTTCGCTTTCAAGATTGCTTTGGCTATTCGGGGTCTTCTGTGTTTGCATACAAATTGTTAAATTTTTGGTTGGAGTGTTGTAAGAAATGCCAGTGGTAGTTTGCTGGGGATTGCATTAAATCTCTAGATTGCTTTGGGGAGTAGAGTCATTTTCACAATATTCATTCTTCCAATCGAAGAACATGATATATCGCTCCATCTGTGGGTATCATTTTTAATTTCATTCATCAGTGTCTCATAATGTTCTGCATACAGGTCTTTTGTCTCCTTAGGCATTTTTAGTCCTGGACATTTTATTCATTTGGTTGCAGTGGTAACTAGGAGTGTTTCCTTAAGTTCACTTTCAGATTTTTCATCATTAGTGTATAGGAATGCCAGCAATTTCTCTGCATTAATTTTGTATCCCGCTACTTTACCAAATTCACTGAGTAGCTCTACTAGTTTTCAGGTAGCCTCTTTAGGATTCTCTACGTATGGTATCGTGTCACCTGAAAACAGTGACAGCTTTACTTGTCCTTTCCACCGTTGTATTTGAAAGCAACCAAGTTGCCTGGCTCCAGAGTTTACCAGTTTCCGAAGCTATTTACATAAAAGTTGGGACTTAGAGTTGCTGCTAGAATGAGGTTTAGGAAGGGATTGCATGAAGTGAATGCATTTTTCGTGCAGAAAAGAACATGAATTTTGGGCGGTTACAGGAGTCAGTAGTTTGGACTGGATTTTCTTCCTTCAATACAAACAAGTTGCAAATATACTGCACAGTCTTTGGAGATAGGGTCTTTAGGACGATAATCAAGTTAAAATGAGGCCATCAGGTTTTGCCCTCATTCAGTACGATTGGTGTCCTTGGGTGGTAGATGGCTATGTTTGTCGTGTTACTCTCTCTGTATATATCAATGTCCTAATTTCTGTTAAGACAGGTAATCCTTGGTACTTTCTCCTGGCAGCCCTAGCAAAGACCTGCAGCCTGCATCATGTGGGATGAGGCTTTATCTTTTGATCAGTCCACAAGACCTTAAGAGAGAAGACTGCTCTTTCAAGGAAAAACGCGATTCTGCATGCACAGCTGTTTCCTCGGTCTCCAGTCTGTCAGACTGCCCTGAAGAA
Organism: Eubalaena glacialis; assembly: GCF_028564815.1. NCBI lineage: Eukaryota > Metazoa > Chordata > Mammalia > Artiodactyla > Balaenidae > Eubalaena > Eubalaena glacialis. Next base: position 186,054 of record NW_026871143.1, on the reverse strand, counting down.
TTTGACTTCCCAGTCCCCACAACACGTTCGGCCAATTCAATAAAATCTCTCAATCTCAATCTCTCTCTCTCTCTCTCTTGCTCCCTTCCCTCCCCTCCCAGCCCCAGGCAGCTAGTGGCTTCTGTTTCTCTGTGGAACCCAGACCAGAACACTTGTGTTATACCCGCTAGTGGAATTATGGGGTCGTGAGGTAACTACCTCTGTAAATGTTGAAGGAAAGATAAGGTATTTTGCAAACTGTTTGCCATATTCTACAGTCCCTCCAGCAAAGTATAACATATCCATTTCTTCCATATTGTTTTCATTTCTCTATATTTTTAACTTTAATTTTATTTTTAGTTTTAATTTCTTAAAAGCAGTCATCAATTTTATACACATCAGTGTATAACTATCACACCCATTGCCCAATTCAGCACACCACCATCCCCAACCCACTGTGGTTTTCCCCCCTTGGTGTCCATCCGTCGGTTCTCCACATCTGTGTCTCAGCTTCTGCCTGCAAACCAGTTCGTCTGTACCATTTGTCTAGGTTCCACATACATGCGTTAATGTACGACATTTGTTTTTCTCTTTCTCGCTAAGTTCACTCTGTATGACAGTCTCTAGATCCATCCACGTCTCAACAAGTGACTCAGTTTCGTTCCTTTTAATGGCGGAGTAACATTCCATTGTATATATGTACCACAACTTCTTATCCATTTGTCTGTCGATGGACACGTGGGTTGCTTCCACGACCTGGCTGTTGTAAATAGTGCTGAAATGAATATTGGGGTGCGTGTGTCTTTTTGAATTACGGTGTTCTCTGGGTATATTCCCAGTAGTGGGATTCCTGCGTCATATGGTAGTTCTCGTCTTAGTTTTTGAAGGACCCTCCATACAGTTCTCCATAGTGGCTGTATCAATTTACCTTCCCACCAACAGTGCAAGAGTGTGCCCTTTTCTCCACACCCTCTCCAGCATTGATTGTTTCTAGATTTTTTGATGAGGGCCACTCTGACCGGTGTGAGATGCTATCTCATTGTGCTTTTGATTTGCATTTCTCTAATGGTTAATGAGGTTGAGCATTCTTTCGTGTGTTTGTGGGCAGCGTGGATGTCTTCTTTGGAGAACTGTCTCTTGAGGTCTTCTGCCCAGTTTTGGGTTGGCTTGTTTGTTTTTTTGCTATTGAGCTGCATGGGCCGCCTGTAAGTTTTGGAGAGGAATCCTTTGTCAGCTGCTTCATTTGTAAATATTTTCTCCCATTCTAAGGGTTGTCTTTTCGTCTTGTTTATGGTTTCCTGTGCCGTGCAAAAGCTCTTAAGTTCCCTTGGGTCCCGTTTGCTTATTTTTGTTTTTATTTCCATTTTTCTAGCATGTGGTTCAAAAAGGATCGTGCAGTGATTTCTCTCCTAGAGCGTTCTGCTTATGCTTTCCTCTAAGAGGTTGAGAGTGTCTGGCCTTACATTTAGGTCTTCAGTCCATTTGGAGTTTATTTTTGTGTGTGGTGTTAGGGAGTCTTCTCCTTTCATCCTTGTACATGTACCTGTCCAGGTTTCCCGACACCACTTATTGAAGAGGCTGACTTTTCTCCACTCTACGTTCTTGCCCCCTTTATCAAAGATAAGGCGACCATATGTGCGTGTGTTTATCTCTGGGCTTTCTAGCCTGTTCCATGGAGCCATATGTCTGTTTTGGTGCCACTACCATACTGTCTTGATTCCTGTAGCTTTGCAGTATCGTCTGAAGTCAGGGAGCCTGATTCCTCCAGCTCCATTTTTCGCTTTCAAGATTGCTTTGGCTATTCGGGGTCTTCTGTGTTTGCATACAAATTGTTAAATTTTTCGTTGGAGTGTTGTAAGAAATGCCAGTGGTAGTTTGATGGGGATTGCATTAAATCTCGAGATTGCTTTGGGGAGTAGAGTCATTTTCACAATATTCATTCTTCCAATCGAAGAACATGATATATCGCTCCATCTGTGGGTATCATTTTTAATTTCATTCATCAGTGTCTCATAATGTTCTGCATACAGGTCTTTTGTCTCCTTAGGCATTTTTAGTCCTGGACATTTTATTCATTTGGTTGCAGTGGTAACTAGGAGTGTTTCCTTAAGTTCACTTTCAGATTTTTCATCATTAGTGTATAGGAATGCCAGCAATTTCTCTGCATTAATTTTGTATCCCGCTACTTTACCAAATTCACTGAGTAGCTCTACTAGTTTTCAGGTAGCCTCTTTAGGATTCTCTACGTATGGTATCGTGTCACCTGAAAACAGTGACAGCTTTACTTGTCCTTTCCACCGTTGTATTTGAAAGCAACCAAGTTGCCTGGCTCCAGAGTTTACCAGTTTCCGAAGCTATTTACATAAAAGTTGGGACTTAGAGTTGCTGCTAGAATGAGGTTTAGGAAGGGATTGCATGAAGTGAATGCATTTTTCGTGCAGAAAAGAACATGAATTTTGGGCGGTTACAGGAGTCAGTAGTTTGGACTGGATTTTCTTCCTTCAATACAAACAAGTTGCAAATATACTGCACAGTCTTTGGAGATAGGGTCTTTAGGACGATAATCAAGTTAAAATGAGGCCATCAGGTTTTGCCCTCATTCAGTACGATTGGTGTCCTTGGGTGGTAGATGGCTATGTTTGTCGTGTTACTCTCTCTGTATATATCAATGTCCTAATTTCTGTTAAGACAGGTAATCCTTGGTACTTTCTCCTGGCAGCCCTAGCAAAGACCTGCAGCCTGCATCATGTGGGATGAGGCTTTATCTTTTGATCAGTCCACAAGACCTTAAGAGAGAAGACTGCTCTTTCAAGGAAAAACGCGATTCTGCATGCACAGCTGTTTCCTCGGTCTCCAGTCTGTCAGACTGCCCTGAAGAATTTGACTTCCCAGTCCCCACAACACGTTCGGCCAATTCAATAAAATCTCTCAATCTCAATCTCTCTCTCTCTCTCTCTTGCTCCCTTCCCTCCCCTCCCAGCCCCAGGCAGCTAGTGGCTTCTGTTTCTCTGTGGAACCCAGACCAGAACACTTGTGTTATACCCGCTAGTGGAATTATGGGGTCGTGAGGTAACTACCTCTGTAAATGTTGAAGGAAAGATAAGGTATTTTGCAAACTGTTTGCCATATTCTACAGTCCCTCCAGCAAAGTATAACATATCCATTTCTTCCATATTGTTTTCATTTCTCTATATTTTTAACTTCAATTTTATTTTTAGTTTTAATTTCTTAAAAGCAGTCATCAATTTTATACACATCAGTGTATAACTATCACACCCATTGCCCAATACAGCACACCACCATCCCCACCCCACTGTGGTTTTCCCCCCTTGGTGTCCATCCGTCGGTTCTCCACATCTGTGTCTCAGCTTCTGCCTGCAAACCAGTTCGTCTGTACCATTTGTCTAGGTTCCACATACATGCGTTAATGTACGACATTTGTTTTTCTCTTTCTCGCTAAGTTCACTCTGTATGACAGTCTCTAGATCCATCCACGTCTCAACAAGTGACTCAGTTTCGTTCCTTTTAATGGCGGAGTAACATTCCATTGTATATATGTACCACAACTTCTTATCCATTTGTCTGTCGATGGACACGTGGGTTGCTTCCACGACCTGGCTGTTGTAAATAGTGCTGAAATGAATATTGGGGTGCGTGTGTCTTTTTGAATTACGGTGTTCTCTGGGTATATTCCCAGTAGTGGGATTCCTGCGTCATATGGTAGTTCTCGTCTTAGTTTTTGAAGGACCCTCCATACAGTTCTCCATAGTGGCTGTATCAATTTACCTTCCCACCAACAGTGCAAGAGTGTGCCCTTTTCTCCACACCCTCTCCAGCATTGATTGTTTCTAGATTTTTTGATGAGGGCCACTCTGACCGGTGTGAGATGCTATCTCATTGTGCTTTTGATTTGCATTTCTCTAATGGTTAATGAGGTTGAGCATTCTTTCGTGTGTTTGTGGGCAGCGTGGATGTCTTCTTTGGAGAACTGTCTCTTGAGGTCTTCTGCCCAGTTTTGGGTTGGCTTGTTTGTTTTTTTGCTATTGAGCTGCATGGGCCGCCTGTAAGTTTTGGAGAGGAATCCTTTGTCAGCTGCTTCATTTGTAAATATTTTCTCCCATTCTAAGGGTTGTCTTTTCGTCTTGTTTATGGTTTCCTGTGCCGTGCAAAAGCTCTTAAGTTCCCTTGGGTCCCGTTTGCTTATTTTTGTTTTTATTTCCATTTTTCTAGCATGTGGTTCACAAAGGATCGTGCAGTGATTTCTCTCCTAGAGCGTTCTGCTTATGCTTTCCTCTAAGAGGTTGAGAGTGTCTGGCCTTACATTTAGGTCTTCAGTCCATTTGGAGTTTATTTTTGTGTGTGGTGTTAGGGAGTCTTCTCCTTTCATCCTTGTACAGGTACCTGTCCAGGTTTCCCGACACCACTTATTGAAGAGGCTGACTTTTCTCCACTCTACGTTCTTGCCCCCTTTATCAAAGATAAGGTGACCATATGTGCGTGTGTTTATCTCTGGGCTTTCTAGCCTGTTCCATGGAGCCATATGTCTGTTTTGGTGCCACTACCATACTGTCTTGATTCCTGTAGCTTTGCAGTATCGTCTGAAGTCAGGGAGCCTGATTCCTCCAGCTCCATTTTTCGCTTTCAAGATTGCTTTGGCTATTCGGGGTCTTCTGTGTTTGCATACAAATTGTTAAATTTTTCGTTGGAGTGTTGTAAGAAATGCCAGTGGTAGTTTGCTGGGGATTGCATTAAATCTCGAGATTGCTTTGGGGAGTAGAGTCATTTTCACAATATTCATTCTTCCAATCGAAGAACATGATATATCGCTCCATCTGTGGGTATCATTTTTAATTTCATTCATCAGTGTCTCATAATGTTCTGCATACAGGTCTTTTGTCTCCTTAGGCATTTTTAGTCCTGGACATTTTATTCATTTGGTTGCAGTGGTAACTAGGAGTGTTTCCTTAAGTTCACTTTCAGATTTTTCATCATTAGTGTATAGGAATGCCAGCAATTTCTCTGCATTAATTTTGTATCCCGCTACTTTACCAAATTCACTGAGTAGCTCTACTAGTTTTCAGGTAGCCTCTTTAGGATTCTCTACGTATGGTATCGTGTCACCTGAAAACAGTGACAGCTTTACTTGTCCTTTCCACCGTTGTATTTGAAAGCAACCAAGTTGCCTGGCTCCAGAGTTTACCAGTTTCCGAAGCTATTTACATAAAAGTTGGGACTTAGAGTTGCTGCTAGAATGAGGTTTAGGAAGGGATTGCATGAAGTGAATGCATTTTTCGTGCAGAAAAGAACATGAATTTTGGGCGGTTACAGGAGTCAGTAGTTTGGACTGGATTTTCTTCCTTCAATACAAACAAGTTGCAAATATACTGCACAGTCTTTGGAGATAGGGTCTTTAGGACGATAATCAAGTTAAAATGAGGCCATCAGGTTTTGCCCTCATTCAGTACGATTGGTGTCCTTGGGTGGTAGATGGCTATGTTTGTCGTGTTACTCTCTCTGTATATATCAATGTCCTAATTTCTGTTAAGACAGGTAATCCTTGGTACTTTCTCCTGGCAGCCCTAGCAAAGACCTGCAGCCTGCATCATGTGGGATGAGGCTTTATCTTTTGATCAGTCCACAAGACCTTAAGAGAGAAGACTGCTCTTTCAAGGAAAAACGCGATTCTGCATGCACAGCAGTTTCCTCGGTCTCCAGTCTGTCAGACTGCCCTGAAGAATTTGACTTGCCAGTCCCCACAACACGTTAGGCCAATTCAATAAAATCTCTCAATCTCAATCTCTCTCTCTCTCTCTCTTGCTCCCTTCCCTCCCCTCCCAGCCCCAGGCAGCTAGTGGCTTCTGTTTCTCTGTGGAACCCAGACCAGAACACTTGTGTTATACCCGCTAGTGGAATTATGGGGTCGTGAGGTAACTACCTCTGTAAATGTTGAAGGAAAGATAAGGTATTTTGCAAACTGTTTGCCATATTCTACATTCCCTCCAGCAAAGTATAACATATCCATTTCTTCCATATTGTTTTCATTTCTCTATATTTTTAACTTCAATTTTATTTTTAGTTTTAATTTCTTAAAAGCAGTCATCAATTTTATACACATCAGTGTATAACTATCACACCCATTGCCCAATACAGCACACCACCATCCCCACCCCACTGTGGTTTTCCCCCCTTGGTGTCCATCCGTCGGTTCTCCACATCTGTGTCTCAGCTTCTGCCTGCAAACCAGTTCGTCTGTACCATTTGTCTAGGTTCCGCATACATGCGTTAATGTACGACATTTGTTTTTCTCTTTCTCGCTAAGTTCACTCTGTATGACAGTCTCTAGATCCATCCACGTCTCAACAAGTGACTCAGTTTCGTTCCTTTTAATGGCGGAGTAACATTCCATTGTATATATGTACCACAACTTCTTATCCATTTGTCTGTCGATGGACACGTGGGTTGCTTCCACGACCTGGCTGTTGTAAATAGTGCTGAAATGAATATTGGGGTGCGTGTGTCTTTTTGAATTACGGTGTTCTCTGGGTATATTCCCAGTAGTGGGATTCCTGCGTCATATGGTAGTTCTCGTCTTAGTTTTTGAAGGACCCTCCATACAGTTCTCCATAGTGGCTGTATCAATTTACCTTCCCACCAACAGTGCAAGAGTGTGCCCTTTTCTCCACACCCTCTCCAGCATTGATTGTTTCTAGATTTTTTGATGAGGGCCACTCTGACCGGTGTGAGATGCTATCTCATTGTGCTTTTGATTTGCATTTCTCTAATGGTTAATGAGGTTGAGCATTCTTTCGTGTGTTTGTGGGCAGCGTGGATGTCTTCTTTGGAGAACTGTCTCTTGAGGTCTTCTGCCCAGTTTTGGGTTGGCTTGTTTGTTTTTTTGCTATTGAGCTGCATGGGCCGCCTGTAAGTTTTGGAGAGGAATCCTTTGTCAGCTGCTTCATTTGTAAATATTTTCTCCCATTCTAAGGGTTGTCTTTTCGTCTTGTTTATGGTTTCCTTTGCCGTGCAAAAGCTCTTAAGTTCCCTTGGGTCCCGTTTGCTTATTTTTGTTTTTATTTCCATTTTTCTAGCATGTGGTTCAAAAAGGATCGTGCAGTGATTTCTCTCCTAGAGCGTTCTGCTTATGCTTTCCTCTAAGAGGTTGAGAGTGTCTGGCCTTACATTTAGGTCTTCAGTCCATTTGGAGTTTATTTTTGTGTGTGGTGTTAGGGAGTCTTCTCCTTTCATCCTTGTACAGGTACCTGTCCAGGTTTCCCGACACCACTTATTGAAGAGGCTGACTTTTCTCCACTCTACATTCTTGCCCCCTTTATCAAAGATAAGGTGACCATATGTGCGTGTGTTTATCTCTGGGCTTTCTAGCCTGTTCCATGGAGCCATATGTCTGTTTTGGTGCCACTACCATACTGTCTTGATTCCTGTAGCTTTGCAGTATCGTGTGAAGTCAGGGAGCCTGATTCCTCCAGCTCCATTTTTCGCTTTCAAGATTGCTTTGGCTATTCGGGGTCTTCTGTGTTTGCATACAAATTGTTAAATTTTTCGTTGGAGTGTTGTAAGAAATGCCAGTGGTAGTTTGATGGGGATTGCATTAAATCTCTAGATTGCTTTGGGGAGTAGAGTCATTTTCACAATATTCATTCTTCCAATCGAAGAACATGATATATCGCTCCATCTGTGGGTATCATTTTTAATTTCATTCATCAGTGTCTCATAATGTTCTGCATACAGGTCTTTTGTCTCCTTAGGCATTTTTAGTCCTGGACATTTTATTCATTTGGTTGCAGTGGTAACTAGGAGTGTTTCCTTAAGTTCACTTTCAGATTTTTCATCATTAGTGTATAGGAATGCCAGCAATTTCTCTGCATTAATTTTGTATCCCGCTACTTTACCAAATTCACTGAGTAGCTCTACTAGTTTTCAGGTAGCCTCTTTAGGATTCTCTACGTATGGTATCGTGTCACCTGAAAACAGTGACAGCTTTACTTGTCCTTTCCACCGTTGTATTTGAAAGCAACCAAGTTGCCTGGCTCCAGAGTTTACCAGTTTCCGAAGCTATTTACATAAAAGTTGGGACTTAGAGTTGCTGCTAGAATGAGGTTTAGGAAGGGATTGCATGAAGTGAATGCATTTTTCGTGCAGAAAAGAACATGAATTTTGGGCGGTTACAGGAGTCAGTAGTTTGGACTGGATTTTCTTCCTTCAATACAAACAAGTTGCAAATATACTGCACAGTCTTTGGAGATAGGGTCTTTAGGACGATAATCAAGTTAAAATGAGGCCATCAGGTTTTGCCCTCATTCAGTACGATTGGTGTCCTTGGGTTGTAGATGGCTATGTTTGTCGTGTTACTCTCTCTGTATATATCAATGTCCTAATTTCTGTTAAGACAGGTAATCCTTGGTACTTTCTCCTGGCAGCCCTAGCAAAGACCTGCAGCCTGCATCATGTGGGATGAGGCTTTATCTTTTGATCAGTCCACAAGACCTTAAGAGAGAAGACTGCTCTTTCAAGGAAAAACGCGATTCTGCATGCACAGCAGTTTCCTCGGTCTCCAGTCTGTCAGACTGCCCTGAAGAATTTGACTTCCCAGTCCCCACAACACGTTAGGCCAATTCAATAAAATCTCTCAATCTCAATCTCTCTCTCTCTCTCTCTCTTGCTCCCTTCCCTCCCCTCCCAGCCCCAGGCAGCTAGTGGCTTCTGTTTCTCTGTGGAACCCAGACCAGAACACTTGTGTTATACCCGCTAGTGGAATTATGGGGTCGTGAGGTAACTACCTCTGTAAATGTTGAAGGAAAGATAAGGTATTTTGCAAACTGTTTGCCATATTCTACATTCCCTCCAGCAAAGTATAACATATCCATTTCTTCCATATTGTTTTCATTTCTCTATATTTTTAACTTCAATTTTATTTTTAGTTTTAATTTCTTAAAAGCAGTCATCAATTTTATACACATCAGTGTATAACTATCACACCCATTGCCCAATACAGCACACCACCATCCCCACCCCACTGTGGTTTTCCCCCCTTGGTGTCCATCCGTCGGTTCTCCACATCTGTGTCTCAGCTTCTGCCTGCAAACCAGTTCGTCTGTACCATTTGTCTAGGTTCCGCATACATGCGTTAATGTACGACATTTGTTTTTCTCTTTCTCGCTAAGTTCACTCTGTATGACAGTCTCTAGATCCATCCACGTCTCAACAAGTGACTCAGTTTCGTTCCTTTTAATGGCGGAGTAACATTCCATTGTATATATGTACCACAACTTCTTATCCATTTGTCTGTCGATGGACACGTGGGTTGCTTCCACGACCTGGCTGTTGTAAATAGTGCTGAAATGAATATTGGGGTGCGTGTGTCTTTTTGAATTACGGTGTTCTCTGGGTATATTCCCAGTAGTGGGATTCCTGCGTCATATGGTAGTTCTCGTCTTAGTTTTTGAAGGACCCTCCATACAGTTCTCCATAGTGGCTGTATCAATTTACCTTCCCACCAACAGTGCAAGAGTGTGCCCTTTTCTCCACACCCTCTCCAGCATTGATTGTTTCTAGATTTTTTGATGAGGGCCACTCTGACCGGTGTGAGATGCTATCTCATTGTGCTTTTGATTTGCATTTCTCTAATGGTTAATGAGGTTGAGCATTCTTTCGTGTGTTTGTGGGCAGCGTGGATGTCTTCTTTGGAGAACTGTCTCTTGAGGTCTTCTGCCCAGTTTTGGGTTGGCTTGTTTGTTTTTTTGCTATTGAGCTGCATGGGCCGCCTGTAAGTTTTGGAGAGGAATCCTTTGTCAGCTGCTTCATTTGTAAATATTTTCTCCCATTCTAAGGGTTGTCTTTTCGTCTTGTTTATGGTTTCCTTTGCCGTGCAAAAGCTCTTAAGTTCCCTTGGGTCCCGTTTGCTTATTTTTGTTTTTATTTCCATTTTTCTAGCATGTGGTTCAAAAAGGATCGTGCAGTGATTTCTCTCCTAGAGCGTTCTGCTTATGCTTTCCTCTAAGAGGTTGAGAGTGTCTGGCCTTACATTTAGGTCTTCAGTCCATTTGGAGTTTATTTTTGTGTGTGGTGTTAGGGAGTCTTCTCCTTTCATCCTTGTACAGGTACCTGTCCAGGATTCCCGACACCACTTATTGAAGAGGCTGACTTTTCTCCACTCTACATTCTTGCCCCCTTTATCAAAGATAAGGTGACCATATGTGCGTGTGTTTATCTCTGGGCTTTCTATCCTGTTCCATGGAGCCATATGTCTGTTTTGGTGCCACTACCATACTGTCTTGATTCCTGTAGCTTTGCAGTATCGTCTGAAGTCAGGGAGCCTGATTCCTCCAGCTCCATTTTTCGCTTTCAAGATTGCTTTGGCTATTCGGGGTCTTCTGTGTTTGCATACAAATTGTTAAATTTTTCGTTGGAGTGTTGTAAGAAATGCCAGTGGTAGTTTGATGGGGATTGCATTAAATCTCGAGATTGCTTTGGGGAGTAGAGTCATTTTCACAATATTCATTCTTCCAATCGAAGAACATGATATATCGCTCCATCTGTGGGTATCATTTTTAATTTCATTCATCAGTGTCTCATAATGTTCTGCATACAGGTCTTTTGTCTCCTTAGGCATTTTTAGTCCTGGACATTTTATTCATTTGGTTGCAGTGGTAACTAGGAGTGTTTCCTTAAGTTCACTTTCAGATTTTTCATCATTAGTGTATAGGAATGCCAGCAATTTCTCTGCATTAATTTTGTATCCCGCTACTTTACCAAATTCACTGAGTAGCTCTACTAGTTTTCAGGTAGCCTCTTTAGGATTCTCTACGTATGGTATCGTGTCACCTGAAAACAGTGAAAGCTTTACTTGTCCTTTCCACCGTTGTATTTGAAAGCAACCAAGTTGCCTGGCTCCAGAGTTTACCAGTTTCCGAAGCTATTTACATAAAAGTTGGGACTTAGAGTTGCTGCTAGAATGAGGTTTAGGAAGGGATTGCATGAAGTGAATGCATTTTTCGTGCAGAAAAGAACATGAATTTTGGGCGGTTACAGGAGTCAGTAGTTTGGACTGGATTTTCTTCCTTCAATACAAACAAGTTGCAAATATACTGCACAGTCTTTGGAGATAGGGTCTTTAGGACGATAATCAAGTTAAAATGAGGCCATCAGGTTTTGCCCTCATTCAGTACGATTGGTGTCCTTGGGTTGTAGATGGCTATGTTTGTCGTGTTACTCTCTCTGTATATATCAATGTCCTAATTTCTGTTAAGACAGGTAATCCTTGGTACTTTCTCCTGGCAGCCCTAGCAAAGACCTGCAGCCTGCATCATGTGGGATGAGGCTTTATCTTTTGATCAGTCCACAAGACCTTAAGAGAGAAGACTGCTCTTTCAAGGAAAAACGCGATTCTGCATGCACAGCAGTTTCCTCGGTCTCCAGTCTGTCAGACTGCCTTGAAGAATTTGACTTGCCAGTCCCCACAACACGTTAGGCCAATTCAATAAAATCTCTCAATCTCAATCTCTCTCTCTCTCTCTCTTGCTCCCTTCCCTCCCCTCCCAGCCCCAGGCAGCTAGTGGCTTCTGTTTCTCTGTGGAACCCAGACCAGAACACTTGTGTTATACCCGCTAGTGGAATTATGGGGTCGTGAGGTAACTACCTCTGTAAATGTTGAAGGAAAGATAAGGTATTTTGCAAACTGTTTGCCATATTCTACATTCCCTCCAGCAAAGTATAACATATCCATTTCTTCCATATTGTTTTCATTTCTCTATATTTTTAACTTCAATTTTATTTTTAGTTTTAATTTCTTAAAAGCAGTCATCAATTTTATACACATCAGTGTATAACTATCACACCCATTGCCCAATACAGCACACCACCATCCCCACCCCACTGTGGTTTTCCCCCCTTGGTGTCCATCCGTCGGTTCTCCACATCTGTGTCTCAGCTTCTGCCTGCAAACCAGTTCGTCTGTACCATTTGTCTAGGTTCCGCATACATGCGTTAATGTACGACATTTGTTTTTCTCTTTCTCGCTAAGTTCACTCTGTATGACAGTCTCTAGATCCATCCACGTCTCAACAAGTGACTCAGTTTCGTTCCTTTTAATGGCGGAGTAACATTCCATTGTATATATGTACCACAACTTCTTATCCATTTGTCTGTCGATGGACACGTGGGTTGCTTCCACGACCTGGCTGTTGTAAATAGTGCTGAAATGAATATTGGGGTGCGTGTGTCTTTTTGAATTACGGTGTTCTCTGGGTATATTCCCAGTAGTGGGATTCCTGCGTCATATGGTAGTTCTCGTCTTAGTTTTTGAAGGACCCTCCATACAGTTCTCCATAGTGGCTGTATCAATTTACCTTCCCACCAACAGTGCAAGAGTGTGCCCTTTTCTCCACACCCTCTCCAGCATTGATTGTTTCTAGATTTTTTGATGAGGGCCACTCTGACCGGTGTGAGATGCTATCTCATTGTGCTTTTGATTTGCATTTCTCTAATGGTTAATGAGGTTGAGCATTCTTTCGTGTGTTTGTGGGCAGCGTGGATGTCTTCTTTGGAGAACTGTCTCTTGAGGTCTTCTGCCCAGTTTTGGGTTGGCTTGTTTGTTTTTTTGCTATTGAGCTGCATGGGCCGCCTGTAAGTTTTGGAGAGGAATCCTTTGTCAGCTGCTTCATTTGTAAATATTTTCTCCCATTCTAAGGGTTGTCTTTTCGTCTTGTTTATGGTTTCCTTTGCCGTGCAAAAGCTCTTAAGTTCCCTTGGGTCCTGTTTGCTTCTTTTTGTTTTTATTTCCATTTTTCTAGCATGTGGTTCAAAAAGGATCTTGCAGTGATTTCTGTCATAGAGCGTTCTGCTTATGCTTTCCTCTAAGAGTTTGAGAGTGTCTGGCCTTACATTTAGGTCTTCAGTCCATTTGGAGTTTATTTTTGTGTGTGGTGTTAGGGAGTCTTCTCCTTTCATCCTTGTACAGGTACCTGTCCAGGTTTCCCGACACCACTTATTGAAGAGGCTGACTTTTCTCCACTCTACATTCTTGCCCCCTTTATCAAATATAAGGTGACCATATGTGCGTGTGTTTATCTCTGGGCTTTCTAGCCTGTTCCATGGAGCCATATGTCTGTTTTGGTGCCACTACCATACTGTCTTGATTCCTGTAGCTTTGCAGTATCGTGTGAAGTCAGGGAGCCTGATTCCTCCAGCTCCATTTTTCGCTTTCAAGATTGCTTTGGCTATTCGGGGTCTTCTGTGTTTTCATACAAATTGTTAAATTTTTGGTTGGAGTGTTGTAAGAAATGCCAGTGGTAGTTTGCTGGGGATTGCATTAAATCTCTAGATTGCTTTGGGGAGTAGAGTCATTTTCACAATATTCATTCTTCCAATCGAAGAACATGATATATCGCTCCATCTGTGGGTATCATTTTTAATTTCATTCATCAGTGTCTCATAATGTTCTGCATACAGGTCTTTTGTCTCCTTAGGCATTTTTAGTCCTGGACATTTTATTCATTTGGTTGCAGTGGTAACTAGGAGTGTTTCCTTAAGTTCACTTTCAGATTTTTCATCATTAGTGTATAGGAATGCCAGCAATTTCTGTGCATTAATTTTGTATCCCGCTACTTTACCAAATTCACTGAGTAGCTCTACTAGTTTTCAGGTAGCCTCTTTAGGATTCTCTACGTATGGTATCGTGTCACCTGAAAACAGTGACAGCTTTACTTGTCCTTTCCACCGTTGTATTTGAAAGCAACCAAGTTGCCTGGCTCCAGAGTTTACCAGTTTCCGAAGCTATTTACATAAAAGTTGGGACTTAGAGTTGCTGCTAGAATGAGGTTTAGGAAGGGATTGCATGAAGTGAATGCATTTTTCGTGCAGAAAAGAACATGAATTTTGGGCGGTTACAGGAGTCAGTAGTTTGGACTGGATTTTCTTCCTTCAATACAAACAAGTTGCAAATATACTGCACAGTCTTTGGAGATAGGGTCTTTAGGACGATAATCAAGTTAAAATGAGGCCATCAGGTTTTGCCCTCATTCAGTACGATTGGTGTCCTTGGGTGGTAGATGGCTATGTTTGTCGTGTTACTCTCTCTGTATATATCAATGTCCTAATTTCTGTTAAGACAGGTAATCCTTGGTACTTTCTCCTGGCAGCCCTAGCAAAGACCTGCAGCCTGCATCATGTGGGATGAGGCTTTATCTTTTGATCAGTCCACAAGACCTTAAGAGAGAAGACTGCTCTTTCAAGGAAAAACGCGATTCTGCATGCACAGCAGTTTCCTCGGTCTCCAGTCTGTCAGACTGCCCTGAAGAATTTGACTTGCCAGTCCCCACAACACGTTAGGCCAATTCAATAAAATCTCTCAATCTCAATCTCTCTCTCTCTCTCTCTTGCTCCCTTCCCTCCCCTCCCAGCCCCAGGCAGCTAGTGGCTTCTGTTTCTCTGTGGAACCCAGACCAGAACACTTGTGTTATACCCGCTAGTGGAATTATGGGGTCGTGAGGTAACTACCTCTGTAAATGTTGAAGGAAAGATAAGGTATTTTGCAAACTGTTTGCCATATTCTACATTCCCTCCAGCAAAGTATAACATATCCATTTCTTCCATATTGTTTTCATTTCTCTATATTTTTAACTTCAATTTTATTTTTAGTTTTAATTTCTTAAAAGCAGTCATCAATTTTATACACATCAGTGTATAACTATCACACCCATTGCCCAATACAGCACACCACCATCCCCACCCCACTGTGGTTTTCCCCCCTTGGTGTCCATCCGTCGGTTCTCCACATCTGTGTCTCAGCTTCTGCCTGCAAACCAGTTCGTCTGTACCATTTGTCTAGGTTCCGCATACATGCGTTAATGTACGACATTTGTTTTTCTCTTTCTCGCTAAGTTCACTCTGTATGACAGTCTCTAGATCCATCCACGTCTCAACAAGTGACTCAGTTTCGTTCCTTTTAATGGCGGAGTAACATTCCATTGTATATATGTACCACAACTTCTTATCCATTTGTCTGTCGATGGACACGTGGGTTGCTTCCACGACCTGGCTGTTGTAAATAGTGCTGAAATGAATATTGGGGTGCGTGTGTCTTTTTGAATTACGGTGTTCTCTGGGTATATTCCCAGTAGTGGGATTCCTGCGTCATATGGTAGTTCTCGTCTTAGTTTTTGAAGGACCCTCCATACAGTTCTCCATAGTGGCTGTATCAATTTACCTTCCCACCAACAGTGCAAGAGTGTGCCCTTTTCTCCACACCCTCTCCAGCATTGATTGTTTCTAGATTTTTTGATGAGGGCCACTCTGACCGGTGTGAGATGCTATCTCATTGTGCTTTTGATTTGCATTTCTCTAATGGTTAATGAGGTTGAGCATTCTTTCGTGTGTTTGTGGGCAGCGTGGATGTCTTCTTTGGAGAACTGTCTCTTGAGGTCTTCTGCCCAGTTTTGGGTTGGCTTGTTTGTTTTTTTGCTATTGAGCTGCATGGGCCGCCTGTAAGTTTTGGAGAGGAATCCTTTGTCAGCTGCTTCATTTGTAAATATTTTCTCCCATTCTAAGGGTTGTCTTTTCGTCTTGTTTATGGTTTCCTGTGCCGTGCAAAAGCTCTTAAGTTCCCTTGGGTCCCGTTTGCTTATTTTTGTTTTTATTTCCATTTTTCTAGCATGTGGTTCAAAAAGGATCGTGCAGTGATTTCTCTCCTAGAGCGTTCTGCTTATGCTTTCCTCTAAGAGGTTGAGAGTGTCTGGCCTTACATTTAGGTCTTCAGTCCATTTGGAGTTTATTTTTGTGTGTGGTGTTAGGGAGTCTTCTCCTTTCATCCTTGTACAGGTACCTGTCCAGGTTTCCCGACACCACTTATTGAAGAGGCTGACTTTTCTCCACTCTACATTCTTGCCCCCTTTATCAAAGATAAGGTGACCATATGTGCGTGTGTTTATCTCTGGGCTTTCTAGCCTGTTCCATGGAGCCATATGTCTGTTTTGGTGCCACTACCATACTGTCTTGATTCCTGTAGCTTTGCAGTATCGTCTGAAGTCAGGGAGCCTGATTCCTCCAGCTCCATTTTTCGCTTTCAAGATTGCTTTGGCTATTCGGGGTCTTCTGTGTTTGCATACAAATTGTTAAATTTTTCGTTGGAGTGTTGTAAGAAATGCCAGTGGTAGTTTGATGGGGATTGCATTAAATCTCTAGATTGCTTTGGGGAGTAGAGTCATTTTCACAATATTCATTCTTCCAATCGAAGAACATGATATATCGCTCCATCTGTGGGTATCATTTTTAATTTCATTCATCAGTGTCTCATAATGTTCTGCATACAGGTCTTTTGTCTCCTTAGGCATTTTTAGTCCTGGACATTTTATTCATTTGGTTGCAGTGGTAACTAGGAGTGTTTCCTTAAGTTCACTTTCAGATTTTTCATCATTAGTGTATAGGAATGCCAGCAATTTCTCTGCATTAATTTTGTATCCCGCTACTTTACCAAATTCACTGAGTAGCTCTACTAGTTTTCAGGTAGCCTCTTTAGGATTCTCTACGTATGGTATCGTGTCACCTGAAAACAGTGACAGCTTTACTTGTCCTTTCCACCGTTGTATTTGAAAGCAACCAAGTTGCCTGGCTCCAGAGTTTACCAGTTTCCGAAGCTATTTACATAAAAGTTGGGACTTAGAGTTGCTGCTAGAATGAGGTTTAGGAAGGGATTGCATGAAGTGAATGCATTTTTCGTGCAGAAAAGAACATGAATTTTGGGCGGTTACAGGAGTCAGTAGTTTGGACTGGATTTTCTTCCTTCAATACAAACAAGTTGCAAATATACTGCACAGTCTTTGGAGATAGGGTCTTTAGGACGATAATCAAGTTAAAATGAGGCCATCAGGTTTTGCCCTCATTCAGTACGATT
Organism: Eubalaena glacialis; assembly: GCF_028564815.1. Lineage (NCBI taxonomy): Eukaryota > Metazoa > Chordata > Mammalia > Artiodactyla > Balaenidae > Eubalaena > Eubalaena glacialis. Next base: position 169,172 of record NW_026871143.1, on the reverse strand, counting down.
GGTGTCCTTGGGTTGTAGATGGCTATGTTTGTCGTGTTACTCTCTCTGTATATATCAATGTCCTAATTTCTGTTAAGACAGGTAATCCTTGGTACTTTCTCCTGGCAGCCCTAGCAAAGACCTGCAGCCTGCATCATGTGGGATGAGGCTTTATCTTTTGATCAGTCCACAAGACCTTAAGAGAGAAGACTGCTCTTTCAAGGAAAAACGCGATTCTGCATGCACAGCAGTTTCCTCGGTCTCCAGTCTGTCAGACTGCCCTGAAGAATTTGACTTCCCAGTCCCCACAACACGTTAGGCCAATTCAATAAAATCTCTCAATCTCAATCTCTCTCTCTCTCTCTCTCTTGCTCCCTTCCCTCCCCTCCCAGCCCCAGGCAGCTAGTGGCTTCTGTTTCTCTGTGGAACCCAGACCAGAACACTTGTGTTATACCCGCTAGTGGAATTATGGGGTCGTGAGGTAACTACCTCTGTAAATGTTGAAGGAAAGATAAGGTATTTTGCAAACTGTTTGCCATATTCTACATTCCCTCCAGCAAAGTATAACATATCCATTTCTTCCATATTGTTTTCATTTCTCTATATTTTTAACTTCAATTTTATTTTTAGTTTTAATTTCTTAAAAGCAGTCATCAATTTTATACACATCAGTGTATAACTATCACACCCATTGCCCAATACAGCACACCACCATCCCCACCCCACTGTGGTTTTCCCCCCTTGGTGTCCATCCGTCGGTTCTCCACATCTGTGTCTCAGCTTCTGCCTGCAAACCAGTTCGTCTGTACCATTTGTCTAGGTTCCGCATACATGCGTTAATGTACGACATTTGTTTTTCTCTTTCTCGCTAAGTTCACTCTGTATGACAGTCTCTAGATCCATCCACGTCTCAACAAGTGACTCAGTTTCGTTCCTTTTAATGGCGGAGTAACATTCCATTGTATATATGTACCACAACTTCTTATCCATTTGTCTGTCGATGGACACGTGGGTTGCTTCCACGACCTGGCTGTTGTAAATAGTGCTGAAATGAATATTGGGGTGCGTGTGTCTTTTTGAATTACGGTGTTCTCTGGGTATATTCCCAGTAGTGGGATTCCTGCGTCATATGGTAGTTCTCGTCTTAGTTTTTGAAGGACCCTCCATACAGTTCTCCATAGTGGCTGTATCAATTTACCTTCCCACCAACAGTGCAAGAGTGTGCCCTTTTCTCCACACCCTCTCCAGCATTGATTGTTTCTAGATTTTTTGATGAGGGCCACTCTGACCGGTGTGAGATGCTATCTCATTGTGCTTTTGATTTGCATTTCTCTAATGGTTAATGAGGTTGAGCATTCTTTCGTGTGTTTGTGGGCAGCGTGGATGTCTTCTTTGGAGAACTGTCTCTTGAGGTCTTCTGCCCAGTTTTGGGTTGGCTTGTTTGTTTTTTTGCTATTGAGCTGCATGGGCCGCCTGTAAGTTTTGGAGAGGAATCCTTTGTCAGCTGCTTCATTTGTAAATATTTTCTCCCATTCTAAGGGTTGTCTTTTCGTCTTGTTTAATGGTTTCCTTTGCCGTGCAAAAGCTCTTAAGTTCCCTTGGGTCCCGTTTGCTTATTTTTGTTTTTATTTCCATTTTTCTAGCATGTGGTTCAAAAAGGATCGTGCAGTGATTTCTCTCCTAGAGCGTTCTGCTTATGCTTTCCTCTAAGAGGTTGAGAGTGTCTGGCCTTACATTTAGGTCTTCAGTCCATTTGGAGTTTATTTTTGTGTGTGGTGTTAGGGAGTCTTCTCCTTTCATCCTTGTACAGGTACCTGTCCAGGTTTCCCGACACCACTTATTGAAGAGGCTGACTTTTCTCCACTCTACATTCTTGCCCCCTTTATCAAATATAAGGTGACCATATGTGCGTGTGTTTATCTCTGGGCTTTCTAGCCTGTTCCATGGAGCCATATGTCTGTTTTGGTGCCACTACCATACTGTCTTGATTCCTGTAGCTTTGCAGTATCGTGTGAAGTCAGGGAGCCTGATTCCTCCAGCTCCATTTTTCGCTTTCAAGATTGCTTTGGCTATTCGGGGTCTTCTGTGTTTTCATACAAATTGTTAAATTTTTGGTTGGAGTGTTGTAAGAAATGCCAGTGGTAGTTTGCTGGGGATTGCATTAAATCTCTAGATTGCTTTGGGGAGTAGAGTCATTTTCACAATATTCATTCTTCCAATCGAAGAACATGATATATCGCTCCATCTGTGGGTATCATTTTTAATTTCATTCATCAGTGTCTCATAATGTTCTGCATACAGGTCTTTTGTCTCCTTAGGCATTTTTAGTCCTGGACATTTTATTCATTTGGTTGCAGTGGTAACTAGGAGTGTTTCCTTAAGTTCACTTTCAGATTTTTCATCATTAGTGTATAGGAATGCCAGCAATTTCTGTGCATTAATTTTGTATCCCGCTACTTTACCAAATTCACTGAGTAGCTCTACTAGTTTTCAGGTAGCCTCTTTAGGATTCTCTACGTATGGTATCGTGTCACCTGAAAACAGTGACAGCTTTACTTGTCCTTTCCACCGTTGTATTTGAAAGCAACCAAGTTGCATGGCTCCAGAGTTTACCAGTTTCCGAAGCTATTTGCATAAAAGTTGGGACTTAGAGTTGCTGCTAGAATGAGGTTTAGGAAGGGATTGCATGAAGTGAATGCATTTTTCGTGCAGAAAAGAACATGAATTTTGGGCGGTTACAGGAGTCAGTAGTTTGGACTGGATTTTCTTCCTTCAATACAAACAAGTTGCAAATATACTGCACAGTCTTTGGAGATAGGGTCTTTAGGACGATAATCAAGTTAAAATGAGGCCATCAGGTTTTGCCCTCATTCAGTACGATTGGTGTCCTTGGGTTGTAGATGGCTATGTTTGTCGTGTTACTCTCTCTGTATATATCAATGTCCTAATTTCTGTTAAGACAGGTAATCCTTGGTACTTTCTCCTGGCAGCCCTAGCAAAGACCTGCAGCCTGCATCATGTGGGATGAGGCTTTATCTTTTGATCAGTCCACAAGACCTTAAGAGAGAAGACTGCTCTTTCAAGGAAAAACGCGATTCTGCATGCACAGCTGTTTCCTCGGTCTCCAGTCTGTCAGACTGCCCTGAAGAATTTGACTTCCCAGTCCCCACAACACGTTAGGCCAATTCAATAAAATCTCTCAATCTCAATCTCTCTCTCTCTCTCTCTCTTGCTCCCTTCCCTCCCCTCCCAGCCCCAGGCAGCTAGTGGCTTCTGTTTCTCTGTGGAACCCAGACCAGAACACTTGTGTTATACCCGCTAGTGGAATTATGGGGTCGTGAGGTAACTACCTCTGTAAATGTTGAAGGAAAGATAAGGTATTTTGCAAACTGTTTGCCATATTCTACATTCCCTCCAGCAAAGTATAACATATCCATTTCTTCCATATTGTTTTCATTTCTCTATATTTTTAACTTCAATTTTATTTTTAGTTTTAATTTCTTAAAAGCAGTCATCAATTTTATACACATCAGTGTATAACTATCACACCCATTGCCCAATACAGCACACCACCATCCCCACCCCACTGTGGTTTTCCCCCCTTGGTGTCCATCCGTCGGTTCTCCACATCTGTGTCTCAGCTTCTGCCTGCAAACCAGTTCGTCTGTACCATTTGTCTAGGTTCCACATACATGCGTTAATGTACGACATTTGTTTTTCTCTTTCTCGCTAAGTTCACTCTGTATGACAGTCTCTAGATCCATCCACGTCTCAACAAGTGACTCAGTTTCGTTCCTTTTAATGGCGGAGTAACATTCCATTGTATATATGTACCACAACTTCTTATCCATTTGTCTGTCGATGGACACATGGGTTGCTTCCACGACCTGGCTGTTGTAAATAGTGCTGAAATGAATATTGGGGTGCGTGTGTCTTTTTGAATTACGGTGTTCTCTGGGTATATTCCCAGTAGTGGGATTCCTGCGTCATATGGTAGTTCTCGTCTTAGTTTTTGAAGGACCCTCCATACAGTTCTCCATAGTGGCTGTATCAATTTACCTTCCCACCAACAGTGCAAGAGTGTGCCCTTTTCTCCACACCCTCTCCAGCATTGATTGTTTCTAGATTTTTTGATGAGGGCCACTCTGACCGGTGTGAGATGCTATCTCATTGTGCTTTTGATTTGCATTTCTCTAATGGTTAATGAGGTTGAGCATTCTTTCGTGTGTTTGTGGGCAGCGTGGATGTCTTCTTTGGAGAACTGTCTCTTGAGGTCTTCTGCCCAGTTTTGGGTTGGCTTGTTTGTTTTTTTGCTATTGAGCTGCATGGGCCGCCTGTAAGTTTTGGAGAGGAATCCTTTGTCAGCTGCTTCATTTGTAAATATTTTCTCCCATTCTAAGGGTTGTCTTTTCGTCTTGTTTAATGGTTTCCTTTGCCGTGCAAAAGCTCTTAAGTTCCCTTGGGTCCCGTTTGCTTATTTTTGTTTTTATTTCCATTTTTCTAGCATGTGGTTCAAAAAGGATCGTGCAGTGATTTCTCTCCTAGAGCGTTCTGCTTATGCTTTCCTCTAAGAGGTTGAGAGTGTCTGGCCTTACATTTAGGTCTTCAGTCCATTTGGAGTTTATTTTTGTGTGTGGTGTTAGGGAGTCTTCTCCTTTCATCCTTGTACATGTACCTGTCCAGGTTTCCCGACACCACTTATTGAAGAGGCTGACTTTTCTCCACTCTACATTCTTGCCCCCTTTATCAAAGAAAAGGTGACCATATGTGCGTGTGTTTATCTCTGGGCTTTCTAGCCTGTTCCATGGAGCCATATGTCTGTTTTGGTGCCACTACCATACTGTCTTGATTCCTGTAGCTTTGCAGTATCGTCTGAAGTCAGGGAGCCTGATTCCTCCAGCTCCATTTTTCGCTTTCAAGATTGCTTTGGCTATTCGGGGTCTTCTGTGTTTGCATACAAATTGTTAAATTTTTGGTTGGAGTGTTGTAAGAAATGCCAGTGGTAGTTTGCTGGGGATTGCATTAAATCTCTAGATTGCTTTGGGGAGTAGAGTCATTTTCACAATATTCATTCTTCCAATCGAAGAACATGATATATCGCTCCATCTGTGCGTATCATTTTTAATTTCATTCATCAGTGTCTCATAATGTTCTGCATACAGGTCTTTTGTCTCCTTAGGCATTTTTAGTCCTGGACATTTTATTCATTTGGTTGCAGTGGTAACTAGGAGTGTTTCCTTAAGTTCACTTTCAGATTTTTCATCATTAGTGTATAGGAATGCCAGCAATTTCTGTGCATTAATTTTGTATCCCGCTACTTTACCAAATTCACTGAGTAGCTCTACTAGTTTTCAGGTAGCCTCTTTAGGATTCTCTACGTATGGTATCGTGTCACCTGAAAACAGTGACAGCTTTACTTGTCCTTTCCACCGTTGTATTTGAAAGCAACCAAGTTGCCTGGCTCCAGAGTTTACCAGTTTCCGAAGCTATTTGCATAAAAGTTGGGACTTAGAGTTGCTGCTAGAATGAGGTTTAGGAAGGGATTGCATGAAGTGAATGCATTTTTCGTGCAGAAAAGAACATGAATTTTGGGCGGTTACAGGAGTCAGTAGTTTGGACTGGATTTTCTTCCTTCAATACAAACAAGTTGCAAATATACTGCACAGTCTTTGGAGATAGGGTCTTTAGGACGATAATCAAGTTAAAATGAGGCCATCAGGTTTTGCCCTCATTCAGTACGATTGGTGTCCTTGGGTTGTAGATGGCTATGTTTGTCGTGTTACTCTCTCTGTATATATCAATGTCCTAATTTCTGTTAAGACAGGTAATCCTTGGTACTTTCTCCTGGCAGCCCTAGCAAAGACCTGCAGCCTGCATCATGTGGGATGAGGCTTTATCTTTTGATCAGTCCACAAGACCTTAAGAGAAAAGACTGCTCTTTCAAGGAAAAACGCGATTCTGCATGCACAGCTGTTTCCTCGGTCTCCAGTCTGTCAGACTGCCCTGAAGAATTTGACTTCCCAGTCCCCACAACACGTTAGGCCAATTCAATAAAATCTCTCAATCTCAATCTCTCTCTCTCTCTCTCTCTTGCTCCCTTCCCTCCCCTCCCAGCCCCAGGCAGCTAGTGGCTTCTGTTTCTCTGTGGAACCCAGACCAGAACACTTGTGTTATACCCGCTAGTGGAATTATGGGGTCGTGAGGTAACTACCTCTGTAAATGTTGAAGGAAAGATAAGGTATTTTGCAAACTGTTTGCCATATTCTACATTCCCTCCAGCAAAGTATAACATATCCATTTCTTCCATATTGTTTTCATTTCTCTATATTTTTAACTTCAATTTTATTTTTAGTTTTAATTTCTTAAAAGCAGTCATCAATTTTATACACATCAGTGTATAACTATCACACCCATTGCCCAATACAGCACACCACCATCCCCACCCCACTGTGGTTTTCCCCCCTTGGTGTCCATCCGTCGGTTCTCCACATCTGTGTCTCAGCTTCTGCCTGCAAACCAGTTCGTCTGTACCATTTGTCTAGGTTCCACATACATGCGTTAATGTACGACATTTGTTTTTCTCTTTCTCGCTAAGTTCACTCTGTATGACAGTCTCTAGATCCATCCACGTCTCAACAAGTGACTCAGTTTCGTTCCTTTTAATGGCGGAGTAACATTCCATTGTATATATGTACCACAACTTCTTATCCATTTGTCTGTCGATGGACACGTGGGTTGCTTCCACGACCTGGCTGTTGTAAGTAGTGCTGAAATGAATATTGGGGTGCGTGTGTCTTTTTGAATTACGGTGTTCTCTGGGTATATTCCCAGTAGTGGGATTCCTGCGTCATATGGTAGTTCTCGTCTTAGTTTTTGAAGGACCCTCCATACAGTTCTCCATAGTGGCTGTATCAATTTACCTTCCCACCAACAGTGCAAGAGTGTGCCCTTTTCTCCACACCCTCTCCAGCATTGATTGTTTCTAGATTTTTTGATGAGGGCCACTCTGACCGGTGTGAGATGCTATCTCATTGTGCTTTTGATTTGCATTTCTCTAATGGTTAATGAGGTTGAGCATTCTTTCGTGTGTTTGTGGGCAGCGTGGATGTCTTCTTTGGAGAACTGTCTCTTGAGGTCTTCTGCCCAGTTTTGGGTTGGCTTGTTTGTTTTTTTGCTATTGAGCTGCATGGGCCGCCTGTAAGTTTTGGAGAGGAATCCTTTGTCAGCTGCTTCATTTGTAAATATTTTCTCCCATTCTAAGGGTTGTCTTTTCGTCTTGTTTAATGGTTTCCTTTGCCGTGCAAAAGCTCTTAAGTTCCCTTGGGTCCCGTTTGCTTATTTTTGTTTTTATTTCCATTTTTCTAGCATGTGGTTCAAAAAGGATCGTGCAGTGATTTCTCTCCTAGAGCGTTCTGCTTATGCTTTCCTCTAAGAGGTTGAGAGTGTCTGGCCTTACATTTAGGTCTTCAGTCCATTTGGAGTTTATTTTTGTGTGTGGTGTTAGGGAGTCTTCTCCTTTCATCCTTGTACATGTACCTGTCCAGGTTTCCCGACACCACTTATTGAAGAGGCTGACTTTTCTCCACTCTACATTCTTGCCCCCTTTATCAAAGATAAGGCGACCATATGTGCGTGTGTTTATCTCTGGGCTTTCTAGCCTGTTCCATGGATCCATATGTCTGTTTTGGTGCCACTACCATACTGTCTTGATTCCTGTAGCTTTGCAGTATCGTCTGAAGTCAGGGAGCCTGATTCCTCCAGCTCCATTTTTCGCTTTCAAGATTGCTTTGGCTATTCGGGGTCTTCTGTGTTTGCATACAAATTGTTAAATTTTTGGTTGGAGTGTTGTAAGAAATGCCAGTGGTAGTTTGCTGGGGATTGCATTAAATCTCTAGATTGCTTTGGGGAGTAGAGTCATTTTCACAATATTCATTCTTCCAATCGAAGAACATGATATATCGCTCCATCTGTGGGTATCATTTTTAATTTCATTCATCAGTGTCTCATAATGTTCTGCATACAGGTCTTTTGTCTCCTTAGGCATTTTTAGTCCTGGACATTTTATTCATTTGGTTGCAGTGGTAACTAGGAGTGTTTCCTTAAGTTCACTTTCAGATTTTTCATCATTAGTGTATAGGAATGCCAGCAATTTCTCTGCATTAATTTTGTATCCCGCTACTTTACCAAATTCACTGAGTAGCTCTACTAGTTTTCAGGTAGCCTCTTTAGGATTCTCTACGTATGGTATCGTGTCACCTGAAAACAGTGACAGCTTTACTTGTCCTTTCCACCGTTGTATTTGAAAGCAACCAAGTTGCCTGGCTCCAGAGTTTACCAGTTTCCGAAGCTATTTACATAAAAGTTGGGACTTAGAGTTGCTGCTAGAATGAGGTTTAGGAAGGGATTGCATGAAGTGAATGCATTTTTCGTGCAGAAAAGAACATGAATTTTGGGCGGTTACAGGAGTCAGTAGTTTGGACTGGATTTTCTTCCTTCAATACAAACAAGTTGCAAATATACTGCACAGTCTTTGGAGATAGGGTCTTTAGGACGATAATCAAGTTAAAATGAGGCCATCAGGTTTTGCCCTCATTCAGTACGATTGGTGTCCTTGGGTTGTAGATGGCTATGTTTGTCGTGTTACTCTCTCTGTATATATCAATGTCCTAATTTCTGTTAAGACAGGTAATCCTTGGTACTTTCTCCTGGCAGCCCTAGCAAAGACCTGCAGCCTGCATCATGTGGGATGAGGCTTTATCTTTTGATCAGTCCACAAGACCTTAAGAGAGAAGACTGCTCTTTCAAGGAAAAACGCGATTCTGCATGCACAGCTGTTTCCTCGCTCTCCAGTCTGTCAGACTGCCCTGAAGAATTTGACTTCCCAGTCCCCACAACACGTTAGGCCAATTCAATAAAATCTCTCAATCTCAATCTCTCTCTCTCTCTCTCTCTTGCTCCCTTCCCTCCCCTCCCAGCCCCAGGCAGCTAGTGGCTTCTGTTTCTCTGTGGAACCCAGACCAGAACACTTGTGTTATACCCGCTAGTGGAATTATGGGGTCGTGAGGTAACTACCTCTGTAAATGTTGAAGGAAAGATAAGGTATTTTGCAAACTGTTTGCCATATTCTACATTCCCTCCAGCAAAGTATAACATATCCATTTCTTCCATATTGTTTTCATTTCTCTATATTTTTAACTTCAATTTTATTTTTAGTTTTAATTTCTTAAAAGCAGTCATCAATTTTATACACATCAGTGTATAACTATCACACCCATTGCCCAATACAGCACACCACCATCCCCACCCCACTGTGGTTTTCCCCCCTTGGTGTCCATCCGTCGGTTCTCCACATCTGTGTCTCAGCTTCTGCCTGCAAACCAGTTCGTCTGTACCATTTGTCTAGGTTCCACATACATGCGTTAATGTACGACATTTGTTTTTCTCTTTCTCGCTAAGTTCACTCTGTATGACAGTCTCTAGATCCATCCACGTCTCAACAAGTGACTCAGTTTCGTTCCTTTTAATGGCGGAGTAACATTCCATTGTATATATGTACCACAACTTCTTATCCATTTGTCTGTCGATGGACACGTGGGTTGCTTCCACGACCTGGCTGTTGTAAATAGTGCTGAAATGAATATTGGGGTGCGTGTGTCTTTTTGAATTACGGTGTTCTCTGGGTATATTCCCAGTAGTGGGATTCCTGCGTCATATGGTAGTTCTCGTCTTAGTTTTTGAAGGACCCTCCATACAGTTCTCCATAGTGGCTGTATCAATTTACCTTCCCACCAACAGTGCAAGAGTGTGCCCTTTTCTCCACACCCTCTCCAGCATTGATTGTTTCTAGATTTTTTGATGAGGGCCACTCTGACCGGTGTGAGATGCTATCTCATTGTGCTTTTGATTTGCATTTCTCTAATGGTTAATGAGGTTGAGCATTCTTTCGTGTGTTTGTGGGCAGCGTGGATGTCTTCTTTGGAGAACTGTCTCTTGAGGTCTTCTGCCCAGTTTTGGGTTGGCTTGTTTGTTTTTTTGCTATTGAGCTGCATGGGCCGCCTGTAAGTTTTGGAGAGGAATCCTTTGTCAGCTGCTTCATTTGTAAATATTTTCTCCCATTCTAAGGGTTGTCTTTTCGTCTTGTTTAATGGTTTCCTTTGCCGTGCAAAAGCTCTTAAGTTCCCTTGGGTCCCGTTTGCTTATTTTTGTTTTTATTTCCATTTTTCTAGCATGTGGTTCAAAAAGGATCGTGCAGTGATTTCTCTCCTGGAGCGTTCTGCTTATGCTTTCCTCTAAGAGGTTGAGAGTGTCTGGCCTTACATTTAGGTCTTCAGTCCATTTGGAGTTTATTTTTGTGTGTGGTGTTAGGGAGTCTTCTCCTTTCATCCTTGTACATGTACCTGTCCAGGTTTCCCGACACCACTTATTGAAGAGGCTGACTTTTCTCCACTCTACATTCTTGCCCCCTTTATCAAAGATAAGGTGACCATATGTGCGTGTGTTTATCTCTGGGCTTTCTAGCCTGTTCCATGGAGCCATATGTCTGTTTTGGTGCCACTACCATACTGTCTTGATTCCTGTAGCTTTGCAGTATCGTCTGAAGTCAGGGAGCCTGATTCCTCCAGCTCCATTTTTTGCTTTCAAGATTGCTTTGGCTATTCGGGGTCTTCTGTGTTTGCATACAAATTGTTAAATTTTTGGTTGGAGTGTTGTAAGAAATGCCAGTGGTAGTTTGCTGGGGATTGCATTAAATCTCTAGATTGCTTTGGGGAGTAGAGTCATTTTCACAATATTCATTCTTCCAATCGAAGAACATGATATATCGCTCCATCTGTGGGTATCATTTTTAATTTCATTCATCAGTGTCTCATAATGTTCTGCATACAGGTCTTTTGTCTCCTTAGGCATTTTTAGTCCTGGACATTTTATTCATTTGGTTGCAGTGGTAACTAGGAGTGTTTCCTTAAGTTCACTTTCAGATTTTTCATCATTAGTGTATAGGAATGCCAGCAATTTCTGTGCATTAATTTTGTATCCCGCTACTTTACCAAATTCACTGAGTAGCTCTACTAGTTTTCAGGTAGCCTCTTTAGGATTCTCTACGTATGGTATCGTGTCACCTGAAAACAGTGACAGCTTTACTTGTCCTTTCCACCGTTGTATTTGAAAGCAACCAAGTTGCCTGGCTCCAGAGTTTACCAGTTTCCGAAGCTATTTACATAAAAGTTGGGACTTAGAGTTGCTGCTAGAATGAGGTTTAGGAAGGGATTGCATGAAGTGAATGCATTTTTCGTGCAGAAAAGAACATGAATTTTGGGCGGTTACAGGAGTCAGTAGTTTGGACTGGATTTTCTTCCTTCAATACAAACAAGTTGCAAATATACTGCACAGTCTTTGGAGATAGGGTCTTTAGGACGATAATCAAGTTAAAATGAGGCCATCAGGTTTTGCCCTCATTCAGTACGATTGGTGTCCTTGGGTTGTAGATGGCTATGTTTGTCGTGTTACTCTCTCTGTATATATCAATGTCCTAATTTCTGTTAAGACAGGTAATCCTTGGTACTTTCTCCTGGCAGCCCTAGCAAAGACCTGCAGCCTGCATCATGTGGGATGAGGCTTTATCTTTTGATCAGTCCACAAGACCTTAAGAGAGAAGACTGCTCTTTCAAGGAAAAACGCGATTCTGCATGCACAGCTGTTTCCTCGCTCTCCAGTCTGTCAGACTGCCCTGAAGAATTTGACTTCCCAGTCCCCACAACACGTTAGGCCAATTCAATAAAATCTCTCAATCTCAATCTCTCTCTCTCTCTCTCTCTTGCTCCCTTCCCTCCCCTCCCAGCCCCAGGCAGCTAGTGGCTTCTGTTTCTCTGTGGAACCCAGACCAGAACACTTGTGTTATACCCGCTAGTGGAATTATGGGGTCGTGAGGTAACTACCTCTGTAAATGTTGAAGGAAAGATAAGGTATTTTGCAAACTGTTTGCCATATTCTACATTCCCTCCAGCAAAGTATAACATATCCATTTCTTCCATATTGTTTTCATTTCTCTATATTTTTAACTTCAATTTTATTTTTAGTTTTAATTTCTTAAAAGCAGTCATCAATTTTATACACATCAGTGTATAACTATCACACCCATTGCCCAATACAGCACACCACCATCCCCACCCCACTGTGGTTTTCCCCCCTTGGTGTCCATCCGTCGGTTCTCCACATCTGTGTCTCAGCTTCTGCCTGCAAACCAGTTCGTCTGTACCATTTGTCTAGGTTCCACATACATGCGTTAATGTACGACATTTGTTTTTCTCTTTCTCGCTAAGTTCACTCTGTATGACAGTCTCTAGATCCATCCACGTCTCAACAAGTGACTCAGTTTCGTTCCTTTTAATGGCGGAGTAACATTCCATTGTATATATGTACCACAACTTCTTATCCATTTGTCTGTCGATGGACACGTGGGTTGCTTCCACGACCTGGCTGTTGTAAATAGTGCTGAAATGAATATTGGGGTGCGTGTGTCTTTTTGAATTACGGTGTTCTCTGGGTATATTCCCAGTAGTGGGATTCCTGCGTCATATGGTAGTTCTCGTCTTAGTTTTTGAAGGACCCTCCATACAGTTCTCCATAGTGGCTGTATCAATTTACCTTCCCACCAACAGTGCAAGAGTGTGCCCTTTTCTCCACACCCTCTCCAGCATTGATTGTTTCTAGATTTTTTGATGAGGGCCACTCTGACCGGTGTGAGATGCTATCTCATTGTGCTTTTGATTTGCATTTCTCTAATGGTTAATGAGGTTGAGCATTCTTTCGTGTGTTTGTGGGCAGCGTGGATGTCTTCTTTGGAGAACTGTCTCTTGAGGTCTTCTGCCCAGTTTTGGGTTGGCTTGTTTGTTTTTTTGCTATTGAGCTGCATGGGCCGCCTGTAAGTTTTGGAGAGGAATCCTTTGTCAGCTGCTTCATTTGTAAATATTTTCTCCCATTCTAAGGGTTGTCTTTTCGTCTTGTTTAATGGTTTCCTTTGCCGTGCAAAAGCTCTTAAGTTCCCTTGGGTCCCGTTTGCTTATTTTTGTTTTTATTTCCATTTTTCTAGCATGTGGTTCAAAAAGGATCGTGCAGTGATTTCTCTCCTGGAGCGTTCTGCTTATGCTTTCCTCTAAGAGGTTGAGAGTGTCTGGCCTTACATTTAGGTCTTCAGTCCATTTGGAGTTTATTTTTGTGTGTGGTGTTAGGGAGTCTTCTCCTTTCATCCTTGTACATGTACCTGTCCAGGTTTCCCGACACCACTTATTGAAGAGGCTGACTTTTCTCCACTCTACATTCTTGCCCCCTTTATCAAAGAAAAGGTGACCATATGTGCGTGTGTTTATCTCTGGGCTTTCTAGCCTGTTCCATGGAGCCATATGTCTGTTTTGGTGCCACTACCATACTGTCTTGATTCCTGTAGCTTTGCAGTATCGTCTGAAGTCAGGGAGCCTGATTCCTCCAGCTCCATTTTTCGCTTTCAAGATTGCTTTGGCTATTCGGGGTCTTCTGTGTTTGCATACAAATTGTTAAATTTTTGGTTGGAGTGTTGTAAGAAATGCCAGTGGTAGTTTGCTGGGGATTGCATTAAATCTCTAGATTGCTTTGGGGAGTAGAGTCATTTTCACAATATTCATTCTTCCAATCGAAGAACATGATATATCGCTCCATCTGTGGGTATCATTTTTAATTTCATTCATCAGTGTCTCATAATGTTCTGCATACAGGTCTTTTGTCTCCTTAGGCATTTTTAGTCCTGGACATTTTATTCATTTGGTTGCAGTGGTAACTAGGAGTGTTTCCTTAAGTTCACTTTCAGATTTTTCATCATTAGTGTATAGGAATGCCAGCAATTTCTGTGCATTAATTTTGTATCCCGCTACTTTACCAAATTCACTGAGTAGCTCTACTAGTTTTCAGGTAGCCTCTTTAGGATTCTCTACGTATGGTATCGTGTCACCTGAAAACAGTGACAGCTTTACTTGTCCTTTCCACCGTTGTATTTGAAAGCAACCAAGTTGCCTGGCTCCAGAGTTTACCAGTTTCCCAAGCTATTTACATAAAAGTTGGGACTTAGAGTTGCTGCTAGAATGAGGTTTAGGAAGGGATTGCATGAAGTGAATGCATTTTTCGTGCAGAAAAGAACATGAATTTTGGGCGGTTACAGGAGTCAGTAGTTTGGACTGGATTTTCTTCCTTCAATACAAACAAGTTGCAAATATACTGCACAGTCTTTGGAGATAGGGTCTTTAGGACGATAATCAAGTTAAAATGAGGCCATCAGGTTTTGCCCTCATTCAGTACGATTGGTGTCCTTGGGTTGTAGATGGCTATGTTTGTCGTGTTACTCTCTCTGTATATATCAATGTCCTAATTTCTGTTAAGACAGGTAATCCTTGGTACTTTCTCCTGGCAGCCCTAGCAAAGACCTGCAGCCTGCATCATGTGGGATGAGGCTTTATCTTTTGATCAGTCCACAAGACTTTAAGAGAGAAGACTGCTCTTTCAAGGAAAAACGCGATTCTGCATGCACAGCTGTTTCCTCGCTCTCCAGTCTGTCAGACTGCCCTGAAGAATTTGACTTCCCAGTCCCCACAACACGTTAGGCCAATTCAATAAAATCTCTCAATCTCAATCTCTCTCTCTCTCTCTCTCTTGCTCCCTTCCCTCCCCTCCCAGCCCCAGGCAGCTAGTGGCTTCTGTTTCTCTGTGGAACCCAGACCAGAACACTTGTGTTATACCCGCTAGTGGAATTATGGGGTCGTGAGGTAACTACCTCTGTAAATGTTGAAGGAAAGATAAGGTATTTTGCAAACTGTTTGCCATATTCTACATTCCCTCCAGCAAAGTATAACATATCCATTTCTTCCATATTGTTTTCATTTCTCTATATTTTTAACTTCAATTTTATTTTTAGTTTTAATTTCTTAAAAGCAGTCATCAATTTTATACACATCAGTGTATAACTATCACACCCATTGCCCAATACAGCACACCACCATCCCCACCCCACTGTGGTTTTCCCCCCTTGGTGTCCATCCGTCGGTTCTCCACATCTGTGTCTCAGCTTCTGCCTGCAAACCAGTTCGTCTGTACCATTTGTCTAGGTTCCGCATACATGCGTTAATGTACGACATTTGTTTTTCTCTTTCTCGCTAAGTTCACTCTGTATGACAGTCTCTAGATCCATCCACGTCTCAACAAGTGACTCAGTTTCGTTCCTTTTAATGGCGGAGTAACATTCCATTGTATATATGTACCACAACTTCTTATCCATTTGTCTGTCGATGGACACGTGGGTTGCTTCCACGACCTGGCTGTTGTAAATAGTGCTGAAATGAATATTGGGGTGCGTGTGTCTTTTTGAATTACGGTGTTCTCTGGGTACATTCCCAGTAGTGGGATTCCTGCGTCATATGGTAGTTCTCGTCTTAGTTTTTGAAGGACCCTCCATACAGTTCTCCATAGTGGCTGTATCAATTTACCTTCCCACCAACAGTGCAAGAGTGTGCCCTTTTCTCCACACCCTCTCCAGCATTGATTGTTTCTAGATTTTTTGATGAGGGCCACTCTGACCGGTGTGAGATGCTATCTCATTGTGCTTTTGATTTGCATTTCTCTAATGGTTAATGAGGTTGAGCATTCTTTCGTGTGTTTGTGGGCAGCGTGGATGTCTTCTTTGGAGAACTGTCTCTTGAGGTCTTCTGCCCAGTTTTGGGTTGGCTTGTTTGTTTTTTTGCTATTGAGCTGCATGGGCCGCCTGTAAGTTTTGGAGAGGAATCCTTTGTCAGCTGCTTCATTTGTAAATATTTTCTCCCATTCTAAGGGTTGTCTTTTCATCTTGTTTATGGTTTCCTGTGCCGTGCAAAAGCTCTTAAGTTCCCTTGGGTCCCGTTTGCTTATTTTTGTTTTTATTTCCATTTTTCTAGCATGTGGTTCAAAAAGGATCGTGCAGTGATTTCTCTCCTAGAGCGTTCTGCTTATGCTTTCCTCTAAGAGGTTGAGAGTGTCTGGCCTTACATGTAGGTCTTCAGTCCATTTGGAGTTTATTTTTGTGTGTGGTGTTAGGGAGTCTTCTCCTTTCATCCTTGTACAGGTACCTGTCCAGGTTTCCCGACACCACTTATTGAAGAGGCTGACTTTTCTCCACTCTACATTCTTGCCCCCTTTATCAAAGATAAGGTGACCATATGTGCGTGTGTTTATCTCTGGGCTTTCTAGCCTGTTCCATGGAGCCATATGTCTGTTTTGGTGCCACTACCATACTGTCTTGATTCCTGTAGCTTTGCAGTATCGTCTGAAGTCAGGGAGCCTGATTCCTCCAGCTCCATTTTTCGCTTTCAAGATTGCTTTGGCTATTCGGGGTCTTCTGTGTTTGCATACAAATTGTTAAATTTTTGGTTGGAGTGTTGTAAGAAATGCCAGTGGTAGTTTGCTGGGGATTGCATTAAATCTCTAGATTGCTTTGGGGAGTAGAGTCATTTTCACAATATTCATTCTTCCAATCGAAGAACATGATATATCGCTCCATCTGTGGGTATCATTTTTAATTTCATTCATCAGTGTCTCATAATGTTCTGCATACAGGTCTTTTGTCTCCTTAGGCATTTTTAGTCCTGGACATTTTATTCATTTGGTTGCAGTGGTAACTAGGAGTGTTTCCTTAAGTTCACTTTCAGATTTTTCATCATTAGTGTATAGGAATGCCAGCAATTTCTGTGCATTAATTTTGTATCCCGCTACTTTACCAAATTCACTGAGTAGCTCTACTAGTTTTCAGGTAGCCTCTTTAGGATTCTCTACGTATGGTATCGTGTCACCTGAAAACAGTGACAGCTTTACTTGTCCTTTCCACCGTTGTATTTGAAAGCAACCAAGTTGCCTGGCTCCAGAGTTTACCAGTTTCCGAAGCTATTTACATAAAAGTTGGGACTTAGAGTTGCTGCTAGAATGAGGTTTAGGAAGGGATTGCATGAAGTGAATGCATTTTTCGTGCAGAAAAGAACATGAATTTTGGGCGGTTACAGGAGTCAGTAGTTTGGACTGGATTTTCTTCCTTCAATACAAACAAGTTGCAAATATACTGCACAGTCTTTGGAGATAGGGTCTTTAGGACGATAATCAAGTTAAAATGAGGCCATCAGGTTTTGCCCTCATTCAGTACGATTGGTGTCCTTGGGTTGTAGATGGCTATGTTTGTCGTGTTACTCTCTCTGTATATATCAATGTCCTAATTTCTGTTAAGACAGGTAATCCTTGGTACTTTCTCCTGGCAGCCCTAGCAAAGACCTGCAGCCTGCATCATGTGGGATGAGGCTTTATCTTTTGATCAGTCCACAAGACCTTAAGAGAGAAGACTGCTCTTTCAAGGAAAAACGCGATTCTGCATGCACAGCTGTTTCCTCGCTCTCCAGTCTGTCAGACTGCCCTGAAGAATTTGACTTCCCAGTCCCCACAACACGTTAGGCCAATTCAATAAAATCTCTCAATCTCAATCTCTCTCTCTCTCTCTCTCTTGCTCCCTTCCCTCCCCTCCCAGCCCCAGGCAGCTAGTGGCTTCTGTTTCTCTGTGGAACCCAGACCAGAACACTTGTGTTATACCCGCTAGTGGAATTATGGGGTCGTGAGGTAACTACCTCTGTAAATGTTGAAGGAAAGATAAGGTATTTTGCAAACTGTTTGCCATATTCTACATTCCCTCCAGCAAAGTATAACATATCCATTTCTTCCATATTGTTTTCATTTCTCTATATTTTTAACTTCAATTTTATTTTTAGTTTTAATTTCTTAAAAGCAGTCATCAATTTTATACACATCAGTGTATAACTATCACACCCATTGCCCAATACAGCACACCACCATCCCCACCCCACTGTGGTTTTCCCCCCTTGGTGTCCATCCGTCGGTTCTCCACATCTGTGTCTCAGCTTCTGCCTGCAAACCAGTTCGTCTGTACCATTTGTCTAGGTTCCGCATACATGCGTTAATGTACGACATTTGTTTTTCTCTTTCTCGCTAAGTTCACTCTGTATGACAGTCTCTAGATCCATCCACGTCTCAACAAGTGACTCAGTTTCGTTCCTTTTAATGGCGGAGTAACATTCCATTGTATATATGTACCACAACTTCTTATCCATTTGTCTGTCGATGGACACGTGGGTTGCTTCCACGACCTGGCTGTTGTAAATAGTGCTGAAATGAATATTGGGGTGCGTGTGTCTTTTTGAATTACGGTGTTCTCTGGGTACATTCCCAGTAGTGGGATTCCTGCGTCATATGGTAGTTCTCGTCTTAGTTTTTGAAGGACCCTCCATACAGTTCTCCATAGTGGCTGTATCAATTTACCTTCCCACCAACAGTGCAAGAGTGTGCCCTTTTCTCCACACCCTCTCCAGCATTGATTGTTTCTAGATTTTTTGATGAGGGCCACTCTGACCGGTGTGAGATGCTATCTCATTGTGCTTTTGATTTGCATTTCTCTAATGGTTAATGAGGTTGAGCATTCTTTCGTGTGTTTGTGGGCAGCATGGATGTCTTCTTTGGAGAACTGTCTCTTGAGGTCTTCTGCCCAGTTTTGGGTTGGCTTGTTTGTTTTTTTGCTATTGAGCTGCATGGGCCGCCTGTAAGTTTTGGAGAGGAATCCTTTGTCAGCTGCTTCATTTGTAAATATTTTCTCCCATTCTAAGGGTTGTCTTTTCGTCTTGTTTATGGTTTCCTGTGCCGTGCAAAAGCTCTTAAGTTCCCTTGGGTCCCGTTTGCTTATTTTTGTTTTTATTTCCATTTTTCTAGCATGTGGTTCAAAAAGGATCGTGCAGTGATTTCTCTCCTAGAGCGTTCTGCTTATGCTTTCCTCTAAGAGGTTGAGAGTGTCTGGCCTTACATGTAGGTCTTCAGTCCATTTGGAGTTTATTTTTGTGTGTGGTGTTAGGGAGTCTTCTCCTTTCATCCTTGTACAGGTACCTGTCCAGGTTTCCCGACACCACTTATTGAAGAGGCTGACTTTTCTCCACTCTACATTCTTGCCCCCTTTATCAAAGATAAGGCGACCATATGTGCGTGTGTTTATCTCTGGGCTTTCTAGCCTGTTCCATGGAGCCATATGTCTGTTTTGGTGCCACTACCATACTGTCTTGATTCCTGTAGCTTTGCAGTATCGTCTGAAGTCAGGGAGCCTGATTCCTCCAGCTCCATTTTTCGCTTTCAAGATTGCTTTGGCTATTCGGGGTCTTCTGTGTTTGCATACAAATTGTTAAATTTTTGGTTGGAGTGTTGTAAGAAATGCCAGTGGTAGTTTGCTGGGGATTGCATTAAATCTCTAGATTGCTTTGGGGAGTAGAGTCATTTTCACAATATTCATTCTTCCAATCGAAGAACATGATATATCGCTCCATCTGTGGGTATCATTTTTAATTTCATTCATCAGTGTCTCATAATGTTCTGCATACAGGTCTTTTGTCTCCTTAGGCATTTTTAGTCCTGGACATTTTATTCATTTGGTTGCAGTGGTAACTAGGAGTGTTTCCTTAAGTTCACTTTCAGATTTTTCATCATTAGTGTATAGGAATGCCAGCAATTTCTCTGCATTAATTTTGTATCCCGCTACTTTACCAAATTCACTGAGTAGCTCTACTAGTTTTCAGGTAGCCTCTTTAGGATTCTCTACGTATGGTATCGTGTCACCTGAAAACAGTGACAGCTTTACTTGTCCTTTCCACCGTTGTATTTGAAAGCAACCAAGTTGCCTGGCTCCAGAGTTTACCAGTTTCCGAAGCTATTTACATAAAAGTTGGGACTTAGAGTTGCTGCTAGAATGAGGTTTAGGAAGGGATTGCATGAAGTGAATGCATTTTTCGTGCAGAAAAGAACATGAATTTTGGGCGGTTACAGGAGTCAGTAGTTTGGACTGGATTTTCTTCCTTCAATACAAACAAGTTGCAAATATACTGCACAGTCTTTGGAGATAGGGTCTTTAGGACGATAATCAAGTTAAAATGAGGCCATCAGGTTTTGCCCTCATTCAGTACGATTGGTGTCCTTGGGTTGTAGATGGCTATGTTTGTCGTGTTACTCTCTCTGTATATATCAATGTCCTAATTTCTGTTAAGACAGGTAATCCTTGGTACTTTCTCCTGGCAGCCCTAGCAAAGACCTGCAGCCTGCATCATGTGGGATGAGGCTTTATCTTTTGATCAGTCCACAAGACCTTAAGAGAGAAGACTGCTCTTTCAAGGAAAAACGCGATTCTGCATGCACAGCTGTTTCCTCGCTCTCCAGTCTGTCAGACTGCCCTGAAGAATTTGACTTCCCAGTCCCCACAACACGTTAGGCCAATTCAATAAAATCTCTCAATCTCAATCTCTCTCTCTCTCTCTCTCTTGCTCCCTTCCCTCCCCTCCCAGCCCCAGGCAGCTAGTGGCTTCTGTTTCTCTGTGGAACCCAGACCAGAACACTTGTGTTATACCCGCTAGTGGAATTATGGGGTCGTGAGGTAACTACCTCTGTAAATGTTGAAGGAAAGATAAGGTATTTTGCAAACTGTTTGCCATATTCTACATTCCCTCCAGCAAAGTATAACATATCCATTTCTTCCATATTGTTTTCATTTCTCTATATTTTTAACTTCAATTTTATTTTTAGTTTTAATTTCTTAAAAGCAGTCATCAATTTTATACACATCAGTGTATAACTATCACACCCATTGCCCAATACAGCACACCACCATCCCCACCCCACTGTGGTTTTCCCCCCTTGGTGTCCATCCGTCGGTTCTCCACATCTGTGTCTCACCTTCTGCCTGCAAACCAGTTCGTCTGTACCATTTGTCTAGGTTCCGCATACATGCGTTAATGTACGACATTTGTTTTTCTCTTTCTCGCTAAGTTCACTCTGTATGACAGTCTCTAGATCCATCCACGTCTCAACAAGTGACTCAGTTTCGTTCCTTTTAATGGCGGAGTAACATTCCATTGTATATATGTACCGCAACTTCTTATCCATTTGTCTGTCGATGGACACGTGGGTTGCTTCCACGACCTGGCTGTTGTAAATAGTGCTGAAATGAATATTGGGGTGCGTGTGTCTTTTTGAATTACGGTGTTCTCTGGGTACATTCCCAGTAGTGGGATTCCTGCGTCATATGGTAGTTCTCGTCTTAGTTTTTGAAGGACCCTCCATACAGTTCTCCATAGTGGCTGTATCAATTTACCTTCCCACCAACAGTGCAAGAGTGTGCCCTTTTCTCCACACCCTCTCCAGCATTGATTGTTTCTAGATTTTTTGATGAGGGCCACTCTGACCGGTGTGAGATGCTATCTCATTGTGCTTTTGATTTGCATTTCTCTAATGGTTAATGAGGTTGAGCATTCTTTCGTGTGTTTGTGGGCAGCGTGGATGTCTTCTTTGGAGAACTGTCTCTTGAGGTCTTCTGCCCAGTTTTGGGTTGGCTTGTTTGTTTTTTTGCTATTGAGCTGCATGGGCCGCCTGTAAGTTTTGGAGAGGAATCCTTTGTCAGCTGCTTCATTTGTAAATATTTTCTCCCATTCTAAGGGTTGTCTTTTCGTCTTGTTTATGGTTTCCTTTGCCGTGCAAAAGCTCTTAAGTTCCCTTGGGTCCCGTTTGCTTATTTTTGTTTTTATTTCCATTTTTCTAGCATGTGGTTCAAAAAGGATCGTGCAGTGATTTCTCTCCTAGAGCGTTCTGCTTATGCTTTCCTCTAAGAGGTTGAGAGTGTCTGGCCTTACATTTAGGTCTTCAGTCCATTTGGAGTTTATTTTTGTGTGTGGTGTTAGGGAGTCTTCTCCTTTCATCCTTGTACAGGTACCTGTCCAGGTTTCCCGACACCACTTATTGAAGAGGCTGACTTTTCTCCACTCTACATTCTTGCCCCCTTTATCAAAGATAAGGCGACCATATGTGCGTGTGTTTATCTCTGGGCTTTCTAGCCTGTTCCATGGAGCCATATGTCTGTTTTGGTGCCACTACCATACTGTCTTGATTCCTGTAGCTTTGCAGTATCGTCTGAAGTCAGGGAGCCTGATTCCTCCAGCTCCATTTTTCGCTTTCAAGATTGCTTTGGCTATTCGGGGTCTTCTGTGTTTGCATACAAATTGTTAAATTTTTGGTTGGAGTGTTGTAAGAAATGCCAGTGGTAGTTTGCTGGGGATTGCATTAAATCTCTAGATTGCTTTGGGGAGTAGAGTCATTTTCACAATATTCATTCTTCCAATCGAAGAACATGATATATCGCTCCATCTGTGGGTATCATTTTTAATTTCATTCATCAGTGTCTCATAATGTTCTGCATACAGGTCTTTTGTCTCCTTAGGCATTTTTAGTCCTGGACATTTTATTCATTTGGTTGCAGTGGTAACTAGGAGTGTTTCCTTAAGTTCACTTTCAGATTTTTCATCATTAGTGTATAGGAATGCCAGCAATTTCTGTGCATTAATTTTGTATCCCGCTACTTTACCAAATTCACTGAGTAGCTCTACTAGTTTTCAGGTAGCCTCTTTAGGATTCTCTACGTATGGTATCGTGTCACCTGAAAACAGTGACAGCTTTACTTGTCCTTTCCACCGTTGTATTTGAAAGCAACCAAGTTGCCTGGCTCCAGAGTTTACCAGTTTCCGAAGCTATTTACATAAAAGTTGGGACTTAGAGTTGCTGCTAGAATGAGGTTTAGGAAGGGATTGCATGAAGTGAATGCATTTTTCGTGCAGAAAAGAACATGAATTTTGGGCGGTTACAGGAGTCAGTAGTTTGGACTGGATTTTCTTCCTTCAATACAAACAAGTTGCAAATATACTGCACAGTCTTTGGAGATAGGGTCTTTAGGACGATAATCAAGTTAAAATGAGGCCATCAGGTTTTGCCCTCATTCAGTACGATTGGTGTCCTTGGGTTGTAGATGGCTATGTTTGTCGTGTTACTCTCTCTGTATATATCAATGTCCTAATTTCTGTTAAGACAGGTAATCCTTGGTACTTTCTCCTGGCAGCCCTAGCAAAGACCTGCAGCCTGCATCATGTGGGATGAGGCTTTATCTTTTGATCAGTCCACAAGACCTTAAGAGAGAAGACTGCTCTTTCAAGGAAAAACGCGATTCTGCATGCACAGCTGTTTCCTCGCTCTCCAGTCTGTCAGACTGCCCTGAAGAATTTGACTTCCCAGTCCCCACAACACGTTAGGCCAATTCAATAAAATCTCTCAATCTCAATCTCTCTCTCTCTCTCTCTCTTGCTCCCTTCCCTCCCCTCCCAGCCCCAGGCAGCTAGTGGCTTCTGTTTCTCTGTGGAACCCAGACCAGAACACTTGTGTTATACCCGCTAGTGGAATTATGGGGTCGTGAGGTAACTACCTCTGTAAATGTTGAAGGAAAGATAAGGTATTTTGCAAACTGTTTGCCATATTCTACATTCCCTCCAGCAAAGTATAACATATCCATTTCTTCCATATTGTTTTCATTTCTCTATATTTTTAACTTCAATTTTATTTTTAGTTTTAATTTCTTAAAAGCAGTCATCAATTTTATACACATCAGTGTATAACTATCACACCCATTGCCCAATACAGCACACCACCATCCCCACCCCACTGTGGTTTTCCCCCCTTGGTGTCCATCCGTCGGTTCTCCACATCTGTGTCTCACCTTCTGCCTGCAAACCAGTTCGTCTGTACCATTTGTCTAGGTTCCGCATACATGCGTTAATGTACGACATTTGTTTTTCTCTTTCTCGCTAAGTTCACTCTGTATGACAGTCTCTAGATCCATCCACGTCTCAACAAGTGACTCAGTTTCGTTCCTTTTAATGGCGGAGTAACATTCCATTGTATATATGTACCACAACTTCTTATCCATTTGTCTGTCGATGGACACGTGGGTTGCTTCCACGACCTGGCTGTTGTAAATAGTGCTGAAATGAATATTGGGGTGCGTGTGTCTTTTTGAATTACGGTGTTCTCTGGGTACATTCCCAGTAGTGGGATTCCTGCGTCATATGGTAGTTCTCGTCTTAGTTTTTGAAGGACCCTCCATACAGTTCTCCATAGTGGCTGTATCAATTTACCTTCCCACCAACAGTGCAAGAGTGTGCCCTTTTCTCCACACCCTCTCCAGCATTGATTGTTTCTAGATTTTTTGATGAGGGCCACTCTGACCGGTGTGAGATGCTATCTCATTGTGCTTTTGATTTGCATTTCTCTAATGGTTAATGAGGTTGAGCATTCTTTCGTGTGTTTGTGGGCAGCGTGGATGTCTTCTTTGGAGAACTGTCTCTTGAGGTCTTCTGCCCAGTTTTGGGTTGGCTTGTTTGTTTTTTTGCTATTGAGCTGCATGGGCCGCCTGTAAGTTTTGGAGAGGAATCCTTTGTCAGCTGCTTCATTTGTAAATATTTTCTCCCATTCTAAGGGTTGTCTTTTCGTCTTGTTTATGGTTTCCTGTGCCGTGCAAAAGCTCTTAAGTTCCCTTGGGTCCCGTTTGCTTATTTTTGTTTTTATTTCCATTTTTCTAGCATGTGGTTCAAAAAGGATCGTGCAGTGATTTCTCTCCTAGAGCGTTCTGCTTATGCTTTCCTCTAAGAGGTTGAGAGTGTCTGGCCTTACATTTAGGTCTTCAGTCCATTTGGAGTTTATTTTTGTGTGTGGTGTTAGGGAGTCTTCTCCTTTCATCCTTGTACAGGTACCTGTCCAGGTTTCCCGACACCACTTATTGAAGAGGCTGACTTTTCTCCACTCTACATTCTTGCCCCCTTTATCAAAGATAAGGCGACCATATGTGCGTGTGTTTATCTCTGGGCTTTCTAGCCTGTTCCATGGAGCCATATGTCTGTTTTGGTGCCACTACCATACTGTCTTGATTCCTGTAGCTTTGCAGTATCGTCTGAAGTCAGGGAGCCTGATTCCTCCAGCTCCATTTTTCGCTTTCAAGATTGCTTTGGCTATTCGGGGTCTTCTGTGTTTGCATACAAATTGTTAAATTTTTGGTTGGAGTGTTGTAAGAAATGCCAGTGGTAGTTTGCTGGGGATTGCATTAAATCTCTAGATTGCTTTGGGGAGTAGAGTCATTTTCACAATATTCATTCTTCCAATCGAAGAACATGATATATCGCTCCATCTGTGGGTATCATTTTTAATTTCATTCATCAGTGTCTCATAATGTTCTGCATACAGGTCTTTTGTCTCCTTAGGCATTTTTAGTCCTGGACATTTTATTCATTTGGTTGCAGTGGTAACTAGGAGTGTTTCCTTAAGTTCACTTTCAGATTTTTCATCATTAGTGTATAGGAATGCCAGCAATTTCTCTGCATTAATTTTGTATCCCGCTACTTTACCAAATTCACTGAGTAGCTCTACTAGTTTTCAGGTAGCCTCTTTAGGATTCTCTACGTATGGTATCGTGTCACCTGAAAACAGTGACAGCTTTACTTGTCCTTTCCACCGTTGTATTTGAAAGCAACCAAGTTGCCTGGCTCCAGAGTTTACCAGTTTCCGAAGCTATTTACATAAAAGTTGGGACTTAGAGTTGCTGCTAGAATGAGGTTTAGGAAGGGATTGCATGAAGTGAATGCATTTTTCGTGCAGAAAAGAACATGAATTTTGGGCGGTTACAGGAGTCAGTAGTTTGGACTGGATTTTCTTCCTTCAATACAAACAAGTTGCAAATATACTGCACAGTCTTTGGAGATAGGGTCTTTAGGACGATAATCAAGTTAAAATGAGGCCATCAGGTTTTGCCCTCATTCAGTACGATTGGTGTCCTTGGGTTGTAGATGGCTATGTTTGTCGTGTTACTCTCTCTGTATATATCAATGTCCTAATTTCTGTTAAGACAGGTAATCCTTGGTACTTTCTCCTGGCAGCCCTAGCAAAGACCTGCAGCCTGCATCATGTGGGATGAGGCTTTATCTTTTGATCAGTCCACAAGACCTTAAGAGAGAAGACTGCTCTTTCAAGGAAAAACGCGATTCTGCATGCACAGCTGTTTCCTCGCTCTCCAGTCTGTCAGACTGCCCTGAAGAATTTGACTTCCCAGTCCCCACAACACGTTAGGCCAATTCAATAAAATCTCTCAATCTCAATCTCTCTCTCTCTCTCTCTCTTGCTCCCTTCCCTCCCCTCCCAGCCCCAGGCAGCTAGTGGCTTCTGTTTCTCTGTGGAACCCAGACCAGAACACTTGTGTTATACCCGCTAGTGGAATTATGGGGTCGTGAGGTAACTACCTCTGTAAATGTTGAAGGAAAGATAAGGTATTTTGCAAACTGTTTGCCATATTCTACATTCCCTCCAGCAAAGTATAACATATCCATTTCTTCCATATTGTTTTCATTTCTCTATATTTTTAACTTCAATTTTATTTTTAGTTTTAATTTCTTAAAAGCAGTCATCAATTTTATACACATCAGTGTATAACTATCACACCCATTGCCCAATACAGCACACCACCATCCCCACCCCACTGTGGTTTTCCCCCCTTGGTGTCCATCCGTCGGTTCTCCACATCTGTGTCTCAGCTTCTGCCTGCAAACCAGTTCGTCTGTACCATTTGTCTAGGTTCCGCATACATGCGTTAATGTACGACATTTGTTTTTCTCTTTCTCGCTAAGTTCACTCTGTATGACAGTCTCTAGATCCATCCACGTCTCAACAAGTGACTCAGTTTCGTTCCTTTTAATGGCGGAGTAACATTCCATTGTATATATGTACCACAACTTCTTATCCATTTGTCTGTCGATGGACACGTGGGTTGCTTCCACGACCTGGCTGTTGTAAATAGTGCTGAAATGAATATTGGGGTGCGTGTGTCTTTTTGAATTACGGTGTTCTCTGGGTACATTCCCAGTAGTGGGATTCCTGCGTCATATGGTAGTTCTCGTCTTAGTTTTTGAAGGACCCTCCATACAGTTCTCCATAGTGGCTGTATCAATTTACCTTCCCACCAACAGTGCAAGAGTGTGCCCTTTTCTCCACACCCTCTCCAGCATTGATTGTTTCTAGATTTTTTGATGAGGGCCACTCTGACCGGTGTGAGATGCTATCTCATTGTGCTTTTGATTTGCATTTCTCTAATGGTTAATGAGGTTGAGCATTCTTTCGTGTGTTTGTGGGCAGCGTGGATGTCTTCTTTGGAGAACTGTCTCTTGAGGTCTTCTGCCCAGTTTTGGGTTGGCTTGTTTGTTTTTTTGCTATTGAGCTGCATGGGCCGCCTGTAAGTTTTGGAGAGGAATCCTTTGTCAGCTGCTTCATTTGTAAATATTTTCTCCCATTCTAAGGGTTGTCTTTTCGTCTTGTTTATGGTTTCCTGTGCCGTGCAAAAGCTCTTAAGTTCCCTTGGGTCCCGTTTGCTTATTTTTGTTTTTATTTCCATTTTTCTAGCATGTGGTTCAAAAAGGATCGTGCAGTGATTTCTCTCCTAGAGCGTTCTGCTTATGCTTTCCTCTAAGAGGTTGAGAGTGTCTGGCCTTACATTTAGGTCTTCAGTCCATTTGGAGTTTATTTTTGTGTGTGGTGTTAGGGAGTCTTCTCCTTTCATCCTTGTACAGGTACCTGTCCAGGTTTCCCGACACCACTTATTGAAGAGGCTGACTTTTCTCCACTCTACATTCTTGCCCCCTTTATCAAAGATAAGGCGACCATATGTGCGTGTGTTTATCTCTGGGCTTTCTAGCCTGTTCCATGGAGCCATATGTCTGTTTTGGTGCCACTACCATACTGTCTTGATTCCTGTAGCTTTGCAGTATCGTCTGAAGTCAGGGAGCCTGATTCCTCCAGCTCCATTTTTCGCTTTCAAGATTGCTTTGGCTATTCGGGGTCTTCTGTGTTTGCATACAAATTGTTAAATTTTTGGTTGGAGTGTTGTAAGAAATGCCAGTGGTAGTTTGCTGGGGATTGCATTAAATCTCTAGATTGCTTTGGGGAGTAGAGTCATTTTCACAATATTCATTCTTCCAATCGAAGAACATGATATATCGCTCCATCTGTGGGTATCATTTTTAATTTCATTCATCAGTGTCTCATAATGTTCTGCATACAGGTCTTTTGTCTCCTTAGGCATTTTTAGTCCTGGACATTTTATTCATTTGGTTGCAGTGGTAACTAGGAGTGTTTCCTTAAGTTCACTTTCAGATTTTTCATCATTAGTGTATAGGAATGCCAGCAATTTCTGTGCATTAATTTTGTATCCCGCTACTTTACCAAATTCACTGAGTAGCTCTACTAGTTTTCAGGTAGCCTCTTTAGGATTCTCTACGTATGGTATCGTGTCACCTGAAAACAGTGACAGCTTTACTTGTCCTTTCCACCGTTGTATTTGAAAGCAACCAAGTTGCCTGGCTCCAGAGTTTACCAGTTTCCGAAGCTATTTACATAAAAGTTGGGACTTAGAGTTGCTGCTAGAATGAGGTTTAGGAAGGGATTGCATGAAGTGAATGCATTTTTCGTGCAGAAAAGAACATGAATTTTGGGCGGTTACAGGAGTCAGTAGTTTGGACTGGATTTTCTTCCTTCAATACAAACAAGTTGCAAATATACTGCACAGTCTTTGGAGATAGGGTCTTTAGGACGATAATCAAGTTAAAATGAGGCCATCAGGTTTTGCCCTCATTCAGTACGATTGGTGTCCTTGGGTTGTAGATGGCTATGTTTGTCGTGTTACTCTCTCTGTATATATCAATGTCCTAATTTCTGTTAAGACAGGTAATCCTTGGTACTTTCTCCTGGCAGCCCTAGCAAAGACCTGCAGCCTGCATCATGTGGGATGAGGCTTTATCTTTTGATCAGTCCACAAGACCTTAAGAGAGAAGACTGCTCTTTCAAGGAAAAACGCGATTCTGCATGCACAGCTGTTTCCTCGCTCTCCAGTCTGTCAGACTGCCCTGAAGAATTTGACTTCCCAGTCCCCACAACACGTTAGGCCAATTCAATAAAATCTCTCAATCTCAATCTCTCTCTCTCTCTCTCTCTTGCTCCCTTCCCTCCCCTCCCAGCCCCAGGCAGCTAGTGGCTTCTGTTTCTCTGTGGAACCCAGACCAGAACACTTGTGTTATACCCGCTAGTGGAATTATGGGGTCGTGAGGTAACTACCTCTGTAAATGTTGAAGGAAAGATAAGGTATTTTGCAAACTGTTTGCCATATTCTACATTCCCTCCAGCAAAGTATAACATATCCATTTCTTCCATATTGTTTTCATTTCTCTATATTTTTAACTTCAATTTTATTTTTAGTTTTAATTTCTTAAAAGCAGTCATCAATTTTATACACATCAGTGTATAACTATCACACCCATTGCCCAATACAGCACACCACCATCCCCACCCCACTGTGGTTTTCCCCCCTTGGTGTCCATCCGTCGGTTCTCCACATCTGTGTCTCAGCTTCTGCCTGCAAACCAGTTCGTCTGTACCATTTGTCTAGGTTCCGCATACATGCGTTAATGTACGACATTTGTTTTTCTCTTTCTCGCTAAGTTCACTCTGTATGACAGTCTCTAGATCCATCCACGTCTCAACAAGTGACTCAGTTTCGTTCCTTTTAATGGCGGAGTAACATTCCATTGTATATATGTACCACAACTTCTTATCCATTTGTCTGTCGATGGACACGTGGGTTGCTTCCACGACCTGGCTGTTGTAAATAGTGCTGAAATGAATATTGGGGTGCGTGTGTCTTTTTGAATTATGGTGTTCTCTGGGTACATTCCCAGTAGTGGGATTCCTGCGTCATATGGTAGTTCTCGTCTTAGTTTTTGAAGGACCCTCCATACAGTTCTCCATAGTGGCTGTATCAATTTACCTTCCCACCAACAGTGCAAGAGTGTGCCCTTTTCTCCACACCCTCTCCAGCATTGATTGTTTCTAGATTTTTTGATGAGGGCCACTCTGACCGGTGTGAGATGCTATCTCATTGTGCTTTTGATTTGCATTTCTCTAATGGTTAATGAGGTTGAGCATTCTTTCGTGTGTTTGTGGGCAGCGTGGATGTCTTCTTTGGAGAACTGTCTCTTGAGGTCTTCTGCCCAGTTTTGGGTTGGCTTGTTTGTTTTTTTGCTATTGAGCTGCATGGGCCGCCTGTAAGTTTTGGAGAGGAATCCTTTGTCAGCTGCTTCATTTGTAAATATTTTCTCCCATTCTAAGGGTTGTCTTTTCGTCTTGTTTATGGTTTCCTGTGCCGTGCAAAAGCTCTTAAGTTCCCTTGGGTCCCGTTTGCTTATTTTTGTTTTTATTTCCATTTTTCTAGCATGTGGTTCAAAAAGGATCGTGCAGTGATTTCTCTCCTAGAGCGTTCTGCTTATGCTTTCCTCTAAGAGGTTGAGAGTGTCTGGCCTTACATTTAGGTCTTCAGTCCATTTGGAGTTTATTTTTGTGTGTGGTGTTAGGGAGTCTTCTCCTTTCATCCTTGTACAGGTACCTGTCCAGGTTTCCCGACACCACTTATTGAAGAGGCTGACTTTTCTCCACTCTACATTCTTGCCCCCTTTATCAAAGATAAGGCGACCATATGTGCGTGTGTTTATCTCTGGGCTTTCTAGCCTGTTCCATGGAGCCATATGTCTGTTTTGGTGCCACTACCATACTGTCTTGATTCCTGTAGCTTTGCAGTATCGTCTGAAGTCAGGGAGCCTGATTCCTCCAGCTCCATTTTTCGCTTTCAAGATTGCTTTGGCTATTCGGGGTCTTCTGTGTTTGCATACAAATTGTTAAATTTTTGGTTGGAGTGTTGTAAGAAATGCCAGTGGTAGTTTGCTGGGGATTGCATTAAATCTCTAGATTGCTTTGGGGAGTAGAGTCATTTTCACAATATTCATTCTTCCAATCGAAGAACATGATATATCGCTCCATCTGTGGGTATCATTTTTAATTTCATTCATCAGTGTCTCATAATGTTCTGCATACAGGTCTTTTGTCTCCTTAGGCATTTTTAGTCCTGGACATTTTATTCATTTGGTTGCAGTGGTAACTAGGAGTGTTTCCTTAAGTTCACTTTCAGATTTTTCATCATTAGTGTATAGGAATGCCAGCAATTTCTGTGCATTAATTTTGTATCCCGCTACTTTACCAAATTCACTGAGTAGCTCTACTAGTTTTCAGGTAGCCTCTTTAGGATTCTCTACGTATGGTATCGTGTCACCTGAAAACAGTGACAGCTTTACTTGTCCTTTCCACCGTTGTATTTGAAAGCAACCAAGTTGCCTGGCTCCAGAGTTTACCAGTTTCCGAAGCTATTTACATAAAAGTTGGGACTTAGAGTTGCTGCTAGAATGAGGTTTAGGAAGGGATTGCATGAAGTGAATGCATTTTTCGTGCAGAAAAGAACATGAATTTTGGGCGGTTACAGGAGTCAGTAGTTTGGACTGGATTTTCTTCCTTCAATACAAACAAGTTGCAAATATACTGCACAGTCTTTGGAGATAGGGTCTTTAGGACGATAATCAAGTTAAAATGAGGCCATCAGGTTTTGCCCTCATTCAGTACGATTGGTGTCCTTGGGTTGTAGATGGCTATGTTTGTCGTGTTACTCTCTCTGTATATATCAATGTCCTAATTTCTGTTAAGACAGGTAATCCTTGGTACTTTCTCCTGGCAGCCCTAGCAAAGACCTGCAGCCTGCATCATGTGGGATGAGGCTTTATCTTTTGATCAGTCCACAAGACCTTAAGAGAGAAGACTGCTCTTTCAAGGAAAAACGCGATTCTGCATGCACAGCTGTTTCCTCGCTCTCCAGTCTGTCAGACTGCCCTGAAGAATTTGACTTCCCAGTCCCCACAACACGTTAGGCCAATTCAATAAAATCTCTCAATCTCAATCTCTCTCTCTCTCTCTCTCTTTCTCCCTTCCCTCCCCTCCCAGCCCCAGGCAGCTAGTGGCTTCTGTTTCTCTGTGGAACCCAGACCAGAACACTTGTGTTATACCCGCTAGTGGAATTATGGGGTCGTGAGGTAACTACCTCTGTAAATGTTGAAGGAAAGATAAGGTATTTTGCAAACTGTTTGCCATATTCTACATTCCCTCCAGCAAAGTATAACATATCCATTTCTTCCATATTGTTTTCATTTCTCTATATTTTTAACTTCAATTTTATTTTTAGTTTTAATTTCTTAAAAGCAGTCATCAATTTTATACACATCAGTGTATAACTATCACACCCATTGCCCAATACAGCACACCACCATCCCCACCCCACTGTGGTTTTCCCCCCTTGGTGTCCATCCGTCGGTTCTCCACATCTGTGTCTCAGCTTCTGCCTGCAAACCAGTTCGTCTGTACCATTTGTCTAGGTTCCGCATACATGCGTTAATGTACGACA
The DNA here is from genome assembly GCF_028564815.1 of Eubalaena glacialis. NCBI lineage: Eukaryota > Metazoa > Chordata > Mammalia > Artiodactyla > Balaenidae > Eubalaena > Eubalaena glacialis. The sequence continues at coordinate 136,879 of NW_026871143.1, read as the reverse complement.
TTTGTTTTTCTCTTTCTCGCTAAGTTCACTCTGTATGACAGTCTCTAGATCCATCCACGTCTCAACAAGTGACTCAGTTTCGTTCCTTTTAATGGCGGAGTAACATTCCATTGTATATATGTACCACAACTTCTTATCCATTTGTCTGTCGATGGACACGTGGGTTGCTTCCACGACCTGGCTGTTGTAAATAGTGCTGAAATGAATATTGGGGTGCGTGTGTCTTTTTGAATTACGGTGTTCTCTGGGTACATTCCCAGTAGTGGGATTCCTGCGTCATATGGTAGTTCTCGTCTTAGTTTTTGAAGGACCCTCCATACAGTTCTCCATAGTGGCTGTATCAATTTACCTTCCCACCAACAGTGCAAGAGTGTGCCCTTTTCTCCACACCCTCTCCAGCATTGATTGTTTCTAGATTTTTTGATGAGGGCCACTCTGACCGGTGTGAGATGCTATCTCATTGTGCTTTTGATTTGCATTTCTCTAATGGTTAATGAGGTTGAGCATTCTTTCGTGTGTTTGTGGGCAGCGTGGATGTCTTCTTTGGAGAACTGTCTCTTGAGGTCTTCTGCCCAGTTTTGGGTTGGCTTGTTTGTTTTTTTGCTATTGAGCTGCATGGGCCGCCTGTAAGTTTTGGAGAGGAATCCTTTGTCAGCTGCTTCATTTGTAAATATTTTCTCCCATTCTAAGGGTTGTCTTTTCGTCTTGTTTATGGTTTCCTTTGCCGTGCAAAAGCTCTTAAGTTCCCTTGGGTCCCGTTTGCTTATTTTTGTTTTTATTTCCATTTTTCTAGCATGTGGTTCAAAAAGGATCGTGCAGTGATTTCTCTCCTAGAGCGTTCTGCTTATGCTTTCCTCTAAGAGGTTGAGAGTGTCTGGCCTTACATTTAGGTCTTCAGTCCATTTGGAGTTTATTTTTGTGTGTGGTGTTAGGGAGTCTTCTCCTTTCATCCTTGTACAGGTACCTGTCCAGGTTTCCCGACACCACTTATTGAAGAGGCTGACTTTTCTCCACTCTACATTCTTGCCCCCTTTATCAAAGATAAGGCGACCATATGTGCGTGTGTTTATCTCTGGGCTTTCTAGCCTGTTCCATGGAGCCATATGTCTGTTTTGGTGCCACTACCATACTGTCTTGATTCCTGTAGCTTTGCAGTATCGTCTGAAGTCAGGGAGCCTGATTCCTCCAGCTCCATTTTTCGCTTTCAAGATTGCTTTGGCTATTCGGGGTCTTCTGTGTTTGCATACAAATTGTTAAATTTTTCGTTGGAGTGTTGTAAGAAATGCCAGTGGTAGTTTGATGGGGATTGCATTAAATCTCGAGATTGCTTTGGGGAGTAGAGTCATTTTCACAATATTCATTCTTCCAATCGAAGAACATGATATATCGCTCCATCTGTGGGTATCATTTTTAATTTCATTCATCAGTGTCTCATAATGTTCTGCATACAGGTCTTTTGTCTCCTTAGGCATTTTTAGTCCTGGACATTTTATTCATTTGGTTGCAGTGGTAACTAGGAGTGTTTCCTTAAGTTCACTTTCAGATTTTTCATCATTAGTGTATAGGAATGCCAGCAATTTCTCTGCATTAATTTTGTATCCCGCTACTTTACCAAATTCACTGAGTAGCTCTACTAGTTTTCAGGTAGCCTCTTTAGGATTCTCTACGTATGGTATCGTGTCACCTGAAAACAGTGACAGCTTTACTTGTCCTTTCCACCGTTGTATTTGAAAGCAACCAAGTTGCCTGGCTCCAGAGTTTACCAGTTTCCGAAGCTATTTACATAAAAGTTGGGACTTAGAGTTGCTGCTAGAATGAGGTTTAGGAAGGGATTGCATGAAGTGAATGCATTTTTCGTGCAGAAAAGAACATGAATTTTGGGCGGTTACAGGAGTCAGTAGTTTGGACTGGATTTTCTTCCTTCAATACAAACAAGTTGCAAATATACTGCACAGTCTTTGGAGATAGGGTCTTTAGGACGATAATCAAGTTAAAATGAGGCCATCAGGTTTTGCCCTCATTCAGTACGATTGGTGTCCTTGGGTTGTAGATGGCTATGTTTGTCGTGTTACTCTCTCTGTATATATCAATGTCCTAATTTCTGTTAAGACAGGTAATCCTTGGTACTTTCTCCTGGCAGCCCTAGCAAAGACCTGCAGCCTGCATCATGTGGGATGAGGCTTTATCTTTTGATCAGTCCACAAGACCTTAAGAGAGAAGACTGCTCTTTCAAGGAAAAACGCGATTCTGCATGCACAGCTGTTTCCTCGCTCTCCAGTCTGTCAGACTGCCCTGAAGAATTTGACTTCCCAGTCCCCACAACACGTTAGGCCAATTCAATAAAATCTCTCAATCTCAATCTCTCTCTCTCTCTCTCTCTTGCTCCCTTCCCTCCCCTCCCAGCCCCAGGCAGCTAGTGGCTTCTGTTTCTCTGTGGAACCCAGACCAGAACACTTGTGTTATACCCGCTAGTGGAATTATGGGGTCGTGAGGTAACTACCTCTGTAAATGTTGAAGGAAAGATAAGGTATTTTGCAAACTGTTTGCCATATTCTACATTCCCTCCAGCAAAGTATAACATATCCATTTCTTCCATATTGTTTTCATTTCTCTATATTTTTAACTTCAATTTTATTTTTAGTTTTAATTTCTTAAAAGCAGTCATCAATTTTATACACATCAGTGTATAACTATCACACCCATTGCCCAATACAGCACACCACCATCCCCACCCCACTGTGGTTTTCCCCCCTTGGTGTCCATCCGTCGGTTCTCCACATCTGTGTCTCAGCTTCTGCCTGCAAACCAGTTCGTCTGTACCATTTGTCTAGGTTCCGCATACATGCGTTAATGTACGACATTTGTTTTTCTCTTTCTCGCTAAGTTCACTCTGTATGACAGTCTCTAGATCCATCCACGTCTCAACAAGTGACTCAGTTTCGTTCCTTTTAATGGCGGAGTAACATTCCATTGTATATATGTACCACAACTTCTTATCCATTTGTCTGTCGATGGACACGTGGGTTGCTTCCACGACCTGGCTGTTGTAAATAGTGCTGAAATGAATATTGGGGTGCGTGTGTCTTTTTGAATTACGGTGTTCTCTGGGTACATTCCCAGTAGTGGGATTCCTGCGTCATATGGTAGTTCTCGTCTTAGTTTTTGAAGGACCCTCCATACAGTTCTCCATAGTGGCTGTATCAATTTACCTTCCCACCAACAGTGCAAGAGTGTGCCCTTTTCTCCACACCCTCTCCAGCATTGATTGTTTCTAGATTTTTTGATGAGGGCCACTCTGACCGGTGTGAGATGCTATCTCATTGTGCTTTTGATTTGCATTTCTCTAATGGTTAATGAGGTTGAGCATTCTTTCGTGTGTTTGTGGGCAGCGTGGATGTCTTCTTTGGAGAACTGTCTCTTGAGGTCTTCTGCCCAGTTTTGGGTTGGCTTGTTTGTTTTTTTGCTATTGAGCTGCATGGGCCGCCTGTAAGTTTTGGAGAGGAATCCTTTGTCAGCTGCTTCATTTGTAAATATTTTCTCCCATTCTAAGGGTTGTCTTTTCGTCTTGTTTATGGTTTCCTTTGCCGTGCAAAAGCTCTTAAGTTCCCTTGGGTCCCGTTTGCTTATTTTTGTTTTTATTTCCATTTTTCTAGCATGTGGTTCACAAAGGATCGTGCAGTGATTTCTCTCCTAGAGCGTTCTGCTTATGCTTTCCTCTAAGAGGTTGAGAGTGTCTGGCCTTACATTTAGGTCTTCAGTCCATTTGGAGTTTATTTTTGTGTGTGGTGTTAGGGAGTCTTCTCCTTTCATCCTTGTACAGGTACCTGTCCAGGTTTCCCGACACCACTTATTGAAGAGGCTGACTTTTCTCCACTCTACATTCTTGCCCCCTTTATCAAAGATAAGGCGACCATATGTGCGTGTGTTTATCTCTGGGCTTTCTAGCCTGTTCCATGGAGCCATATGTCTGTTTTGGTGCCACTACCATACTGTCTTGATTCCTGTAGCTTTGCAGTATCGTCTGAAGTCAGGGAGCCTGATTCCTCCAGCTCCATTTTTCGCTTTCAAGATTGCTTTGGCTATTCGGGGTCTTCTGTGTTTGCATACAAATTGTTAAATTTTTGGTTGGAGTGTTGTAAGAAATGCCAGTGGTAGTTTGCTGGGGATTGCATTAAATCTCTAGATTGCTTTGGGGAGTAGAGTCATTTTCACAATATTCATTCTTCCAATCGAAGAACATGATATATCGCTCCATCTGTGGGTATCATTTTTAATTTCATTCATCAGTGTCTCATAATGTTCTGCATACAGGTCTTTTGTCTCCTTAGGCATTTTTAGTCCTGGACATTTTATTCATTTGGTTGCAGTGGTAACTAGGAGTGTTTCCTTAAGTTCACTTTCAGATTTTTCATCATTAGTGTATAGGAATGCCAGCAATTTCTCTGCATTAATTTTGTATCCCGCTACTTTACCAAATTCACTGAGTAGCTCTACTAGTTTTCAGGTAGCCTCTTTAGGATTCTCTACGTATGGTATCGTGTCACCTGAAAACAGTGACAGCTTTACTTGTCCTTTCCACCGTTGTATTTGAAAGCAACCAAGTTGCCTGGCTCCAGAGTTTACCAGTTTCCGAAGCTATTTACATAAAAGTTGGGACTTAGAGTTGCTGCTAGAATGAGGTTTAGGAAGGGATTGCATGAAGTGAATGCATTTTTCGTGCAGAAAAGAACATGAATTTTGGGCGGTTACAGGAGTCAGTAGTTTGGACTGGATTTTCTTCCTTCAATACAAACAAGTTGCAAATATACTGCACAGTCTTTGGAGATAGGGTCTTTAGGACGATAATCAAGTTAAAATGAGGCCATCAGGTTTTGCCCTCATTCAGTACGATTGGTGTCCTTGGGTTGTAGATGGCTATGTTTGTCGTGTTACTCTCTCTGTATATATCAATGTCCTAATTTCTGTTAAGACAGGTAATCCTTGGTACTTTCTCCTGGCAGCCCTAGCAAAGACCTGCAGCCTGCATCATGTGGGATGAGGCTTTATCTTTTGATCAGTCCACAAGACCTTAAGAGAGAAGACTGCTCTTTCAAGGAAAAACGCGATTCTGCATGCACAGCTGTTTCCTCGCTCTCCAGTCTGTCAGACTGCCCTGAAGAATTTGACTTCCCAGTCCCCACAACACGTTAGGCCAATTCAATAAAATCTCTCAATCTCAATCTCTCTCTCTCTCTCTCTCTTGCTCCCTTCCCTCCCCTCCCAGCCCCAGGCAGCTAGTGGCTTCTGTTTCTCTGTGGAACCCAGACCAGAACACTTGTGTTATACCCGCTAGTGGAATTATGGGGTCGTGAGGTAACTACCTCTGTAAATGTTGAAGGAAAGATAAGGTATTTTGCAAACTGTTTGCCATATTCTACATTCCCTCCAGCAAAGTATAACATATCCATTTCTTCCATATTGTTTTCATTTCTCTATATTTTTAACTTCAATTTTATTTTTAGTTTTAATTTCTTAAAAGCAGTCATCAATTTTATACACATCAGTGTATAACTATCACACCCATTGCCCAATACAGCACACCACCATCCCCACCCCACTGTGGTTTTCCCCCCTTGGTGTCCATCCGTCGGTTCTCCACATCTGTGTCTCAGCTTCTGCCTGCAAACCAGTTCGTCTGTACCATTTGTCTAGGTTCCGCATACATGCGTTAATGTACGACATTTGTTTTTCTCTTTCTCGCTAAGTTCACTCTGTATGACAGTCTCTAGATCCATCCACGTCTCAACAAGTGACTCAGTTTCGTTCCTTTTAATGGCGGAGTAACATTCCATTGTATATATGTACCACAACTTCTTATCCATTTGTCTGTCGATGGACACGTGGGTTGCTTCCACGACCTGGCTGTTGTAAATAGTGCTGAAATGAATATTGGGGTGCGTGTGTCTTTTTGAATTACGGTGTTCTCTGGGTACATTCCCAGTAGTGGGATTCCTGCGTCATATGGTAGTTCTCGTCTTAGTTTTTGAAGGACCCTCCATACAGTTCTCCATAGTGGCTGTATCAATTTACCTTCCCACCAACAGTGCAAGAGTGTGCCCTTTTCTCCACACCCTCTCCAGCATTGATTGTTTCTAGATTTTTTGATGAGGGCCACTCTGACCGGTGTGAGATGCTATCTCATTGTGCTTTTGATTTGCATTTCTCTAATGGTTAATGAGGTTGAGCATTCTTTCGTGTGTTTGTGGGCAGCGTGGATGTCTTCTTTGGAGAACTGTCTCTTGAGGTCTTCTGCCCAGTTTTGGGTTGGCTTGTTTGTTTTTTTGCTATTGAGCTGCATGGGCCGCCTGTAAGTTTTGGAGAGGAATCCTTTGTCAGCTGCTTCATTTGTAAATATTTTCTCCCATTCTAAGGGTTGTCTTTTCGTCTTGTTTATGGTTTCCTTTGCCGTGCAAAAGCTCTTAAGTTCCCTTGGGTCCCGTTTGCTTATTTTTGTTTTTATTTCCATTTTTCTAGCATGTGGTTCAAAAAGGATCGTGCAGTGATTTCTCTCCTAGAGCGTTCTGCTTATGCTTTCCTCTAAGAGGTTGAGAGTGTCTGGCCTTACATTTAGGTCTTCAGTCCATTTGGAGTTTATTTTTGTGTGTGGTGTTAGGGAGTCTTCTCCTTTCATCCTTGTACAGGTACCTGTCCAGGTTTCCCGACACCACTTATTGAAGAGGCTGACTTTTCTCCACTCTACATTCTTGCCCCCTTTATCAAAGATAAGGCGACCATATGTGCGTGTGTTTATCTCTGGGCTTTCTAGCCTGTTCCATGGAGCCATATGTCTGTTTTGGTGCCACTACCATACTGTCTTGATTCCTGTAGCTTTGCAGTATCGTCTGAAGTCAGGGAGCCTGATTCCTCCAGCTCCATTTTTCGCTTTCAAGATTGCTTTGGCTATTCGGGGTCTTCTGTGTTTGCATACAAATTGTTAAATTTTTGGTTGGAGTGTTGTAAGAAATGCCAGTGGTAGTTTGCTGGGGATTGCATTAAATCTCTAGATTGCTTTGGGGAGTAGAGTCATTTTCACAATACTCATTCTTCCAATCGAAGAACATGATATATCGCTCCATCTGTGGGTATCATTTTTAATTTCATTCATCAGTGTCTCATAATGTTCTGCATACAGGTCTTTTGTCTCCTTAGGCATTTTTAGTCCTGGACATTTTATTCATTTGGTTGCAGTGGTAACTAGGAGTGTTTCCTTAAGTTCACTTTCAGATTTTTCATCATTAGTGTATAGGAATGCCAGCAATTTCTGTGCATTAATTTTGTATCCCGCTACTTTACCAAATTCACTGAGTAGCTCTACTAGTTTTCAGGTAGCCTCTTTAGGATTCTCTACGTATGGTATCGTGTCACCTGAAAACAGTGACAGCTTTACTTGTCCTTTCCACCGTTGTATTTGAAAGCAACCAAGTTGCCTGGCTCCAGAGTTTACCAGTTTCCGAAGCTATTTACATAAAAGTTGGGACTTAGAGTTGCTGCTAGAATGAGGTTTAGGAAGGGATTGCATGAAGTGAATGCATTTTTCGTGCAGAAAAGAACATGAATTTTGGGCGGTTACAGGAGTCAGTAGTTTGGACTGGATTTTCTTCCTTCAATACAAACAAGTTGCAAATATACTGCACAGTCTTTGGAGATAGGGTCTTTAGGACGATAATCAAGTTAAAATGAGGCCATCAGGTTTTGCCCTCATTCAGTACGATTGGTGTCCTTGGGTTGTAGATGGCTATGTTTGTCGTGTTACTCTCTCTGTATATATCAATGTCCTAATTTCTGTTAAGACAGGTAATCCTTGGTACTTTCTCCTGGCAGCCCTAGCAAAGACCTGCAGCCTGCATCATGTGGGATGAGGCTTTATCTTTTGATCAGTCCACAAGACCTTAAGAGAGAAGACTGCTCTTTCAAGGAAAAACGCGATTCTGCATGCACAGCTGTTTCCTCGCTCTCCAGTCTGTCAGACTGCCCTGAAGAATTTGACTTCCCAGTCCCCACAACACGTTAGGCCAATTCAATAAAATCTCTCAATCTCAATCTCTCTCTCTCTCTCTCTTGCTCCCTTCCCTCCCCTCCCAGCCCCAGGCAGCTAGTGGCTTCTGTTTCTCTGTGGAACCCAGACCAGAACACTTGTGTTATACCCGCTAGTGGAATTATGGGGTCGTGAGGTAACTACCTCTGTAAATGTTGAAGGAAAGATAAGGTATTTTGCAAACTGTTTGCCATATTCTACATTCCCTCCAGCAAAGTATAACATATCCATTTCTTCCATATTGTTTTCATTTCTCTATATTTTTAACTTCAATTTTATTTTTAGTTTTAATTTCTTAAAAGCAGTCATCAATTTTATACACATCAGTGTATAACTATCACACCCATTGCCCAATACAGCACACCACCATCCCCACCCCACTGTGGTTTTCCCCCCTTGGTGTCCATCCGTCGGTTCTCCACATCTGTGTCTCAGCTTCTGCCTGCAAACCAGTTCGTCTGTACCATTTGTCTAGGTTCCGCATACATGCGTTAATGTACGACATTTGTTTTTCTCTTTCTCGCTAAGTTCACTCTGTATGACAGTCTCTAGATCCATCCACGTCTCAACAAGTGACTCAGTTTCGTTCCTTTTAATGGCGGAGTAACATTCCATTGTATATATGTACCACAACTTCTTATCCATTTGTCTGTCGATGGACACGTGGGTTGCTTCCACGACCTGGCTGTTGTAAATAGTGCTGAAATGAATATTGGGGTGCGTGTGTCTTTTTGAATTACGGTGTTCTCTGGGTACATTCCCAGTAGTGGGATTCCTGCGTCATATGGTAGTTCTCGTCTTAGTTTTTGAAGGACCCTCCATACAGTTCTCCATAGTGGCTGTATCAATTTACCTTCCCACCAACAGTGCAAGAGTGTGCCCTTTTCTCCACACCCTCTCCAGCATTGATTGTTTCTAGATTTTTTGATGAGGGCCACTCTGACCGGTGTGAGATGCTATCTCATTGTGCTTTTGATTTGCATTTCTCTAATGGTTAATGAGGTTGAGCATTCTTTCGTGTGTTTGTGGGCAGCGTGGATGTCTTCTTTGGAGAACTGTCTCTTGAGGTCTTCTGCCCAGTTTTGGGTTGGCTTGTTTGTTTTTTTGCTATTGAGCTGCATGGGCCGCCTGTAAGTTTTGGAGAGGAATCCTTTGTCAGCTGCTTCATTTGTAAATATTTTCTCCCATTCTAAGGGTTGTCTTTTCGTCTTGTTTATGGTTTCCTGTGCCGTGCAAAAGCTCTTAAGTTCCCTTGGGTCCCGTTTGCTTATTTTTGTTTTTATTTCCATTTTTCTAGCATGTGGTTCAAAAAGGATCGTGCAGTGATTTCTCTCCTAGAGCGTTCTGCTTATGCTTTCCTCTAAGAGGTTGAGAGTGTCTGGCCTTACATTTAGGTCTTCAGTCCATTTGGAGTTTATTTTTGTGTGTGGTGTTAGGGAGTCTTCTCCTTTCATCCTTGTACAGGTACCTGTCCAGGTTTCCCGACACCACTTATTGAAGAGGCTGACTTTTCTCCACTCTACATTCTTGCCCCCTTTATCAAAGATAAGGCGACCATATGTGCGTGTGTTTATCTCTGGGCTTTCTAGCCTGTTCCATGGAGCCATATGTCTGTTTTGGTGCCACTACCATACTGTCTTGATTCCTGTAGCTTTGCAGTTTCGTCTGAAGTCAGGGAGCCTGATTCCTCCAGCTCCATTTTTCGCTTTCAAGATTGCTTTGGCTATTCGGGGTCTTCTGTGTTTGCATACAAATTGTTAAATTTTTGGTTGGAGTGTTGTAAGAAATGCCAGTGGTAGTTTGCTGGGGATTGCATTAAATCTCTAGATTGCTTTGGGGAGTAGAGTCATTTTCACAATATTCATTCTTCCAATCGAAGAACATGATATATCGCTCCATCTGTGGGTATCATTTTTAATTTCATTCATCAGTGTCTCATAATGTTCTGCATACAGGTCTTTTGTCTCCTTAGGCATTTTTAGTCCTGGACATTTTATTCATTTGGTTGCAGTGGTAACTAGGAGTGTTTCCTTAAGTTCACTTTCAGATTTTTCATCATTAGTGTATAGGAATGCCAGCAATTTCTGTGCATTAATTTTGTATCCCGCTACTTTACCAAATTCACTGAGTAGCTCTACTAGTTTTCAGGTAGCCTCTTTAGGATTCTCTACGTATGGTATCGTGTCACCTGAAAACAGTGACAGCTTTACTTGTCCTTTCCACCGTTGTATTTGAAAGCAACCAAGTTGCCTGGCTCCAGAGTTTACCAGTTTCCGAAGCTATTTACATAAAAGTTGGGACTTAGAGTTGCTGCTAGAATGAGGTTTAGGAAGGGATTGCATGAAGTGAATGCATTTTTCGTGCAGAAAAGAACATGAATTTTGGGCGGTTACAGGAGTCAGTAGTTTGGACTGGATTTTCTTCCTTCAATACAAACAAGTTGCAAATATACTGCACAGTCTTTGGAGATAGGGTCTTTAGTACGATAATCAAGTTAAAATGAGGCCATCAGGTTTTGCCCTCATTCAGTACGATTGGTGTCCTTGGGTTGTAGATGGCTATGTTTGTCGTGTTACTCTCTCTGTATATATCAATGTCCTAATTTCTGTTAAGACAGGTAATCCTTGGTACTTTCTCCTGGCAGCCCTAGCAAAGACCTGCAGCCTGCATCATGTGGGATGAGGCTTTATCTTTTGATCAGTCCACAAGACCTTAAGAGAGAAGACTGCTCTTTCAAGGAAAAACGCGATTCTGCATGCACAGCTGTTTCCTCGGTCTCCAGTCTGTCAGACTGCCCTGAAGAATTTGACTTCCCAGTCCCCACAACACGTTAGGCCAATTCAATAAAATCTCTCAATCTCAATCTCTCTCTCTCTCTCTCTTGCTCCCTTCCCTCCCCTCCCAGCCCCAGGCAGCTAGTGGCTTCTGTTTCTCTGTGGAACCCAGACCAGAACACTTGTGTTATACCCGCTAGTGGAATTATGGGGTCGTGAGGGAACTACCTCTGTAAATGTTGAAGGAAAGATAAGGTATTTTGCAAACTGTTTGCCATATTCTACATTCCCTCCAGCAAAGTATAACATATCCATTTCTTCCATATTGTTTTCATTTCTCTATATTTTTAACTTCAATTTTATTTTTAGTTTTAATTTCTTAAAAGCAGTCATCAATTTTATACACATCAGTGTATAACTATCACACCCATTGCCCAATACAGCACACCACCATCCCCACCCCACTGTGGTTTTCCCCCCTTGGTGTCCATCCGTCGGTTCTCCACATCTGTGTCTCAGCTTCTGCCTGCAAACCAGTTCGTCTGTACCATTTGTCTAGGTTCCGCATACATGCGTTAATGTACGACATTTGTTTTTCTCTTTCTCGCTAAGTTCACTCTGTATGACAGTCTCTAGATCCATCCACGTCTCAACAAGTGACTCAGTTTCGTTCCTTTTAATGGCGGAGTAACATTCCATTGTATATATGTACCACAACTTCTTATCCATTTGTCTGTCGATGGACACGTGGGTTGCTTCCACGACCTGGCTGTTGTAAATAGTGCTGAAATGAATATTGGGGTGCGTGTGTCTTTTTGAATTACGGTGTTCTCTGGGTACATTCCCAGTAGTGGGATTCCTGCGTCATATGGTAGTTCTCGTCTTAGTTTTTGAAGGACCCTCCATACAGTTCTCCATAGTGGCTGTATCAATTTACCTTCCCACCAACAGTGCAAGAGTGTGCCCTTTTCTCCACACCCTCTCCAGCATTGATTGTTTCTAGATTTTTTGATGAGGGCCACTCTGACCGGTGTGAGATGCTATCTCATTGTGCTTTTGATTTGCATTTCTCTAATGGTTAATGAGGTTGAGCATTCTTTCGTGTGTTTGTGGGCAGCGTGGATGTCTTCTTTGGAGAACTGTCTCTTGAGGTCTTCTGCCCAGTTTTGGGTTGGCTTGTTTGTTTTTTTGCTATTGAGCTGCATGGGCCGCCTGTAAGTTTTGGAGAGGAATCCTTTGTCAGCTGCTTCATTTGTAAATATTTTCTCCCATTCTAAGGGTTGTCTTTTCGTCTTGTTTATGGTTTCCTTTGCCGTGCAAAAGCTCTTAAGTTCCCTTGGGTCCCGTTTGCTTATTTTTGTTTTTATTTCCATTTTTCTAGCATGTGGTTCAAAAAGGATCGTGCAGTGATTTCTCTCCTAGAGCGTTCTGCTTATGCTTTCCTCTAAGAGGTTGAGAGTGTCTGGCCTTACATTTAGGTCTTCAGTCCATTTGGAGTTTATTTTTGTGTGTGGTGTTAGGGAGTCTTCTCCTTTCATCCTTGTACAGGTACCTGTCCAGGTTTCCTGACACCACTTATTGAAGAGGCTGACTTTTCTCCACTCTACATTCTTGCCCCCTTTATCAAAGATAAGGCGACCATATGTGCGTGTGTTTATCTCTGGGCTTTCTAGCCTGTTCCATGGAGCCATATGTCTGTTTTGGTGCCACTACCATACTGTCTTGATTCCTGTAGCTTTGCAGTATCGTCTGAAGTCAGGGAGCCTGATTCCTCCAGCTCCATTTTTCGCTTTCAAGATTGCTTTGGCTATTCGGGGTCTTCTGTGTTTGCATACAAATTGTTAAATTTTTGGTTGGAGTGTTGTAAGAAATGCCAGTGGTAGTTTGCTGGGGATTGCATTAAATCTCTAGATTGCTTTGGGGAGTAGAGTCATTTTCACAATATTCATTCTTCCAATCGAAGAACATGATATATCGCTCCATCTGTGGGTATCATTTTTAATTTCATTCATCAGTGTCTCATAATGTTCTGCATACAGGTCTTTTGTCTCCTTAGGCATTTTTAGTCCTGGACATTTTATTCATTTGGTTGCAGTGGTAACTAGGAGTGTTTCCTTAAGTTCACTTTCAGATTTTTCATCATTAGTGTATAGGAATGCCAGCAATTTCTCTGCATTAATTTTGTATCCCGCTACTTTACCAAATTCACTGAGTAGCTCTACTAGTTTTCAGGTAGCCTCTTTAGGATTCTCTACGTATGGTATCGTGTCACCTGAAAACAGTGACAGCTTTACTTGTCCTTTCCACCGTTGTATTTGAAAGCAACCAAGTTGCCTGGCTCCAGAGTTTACCAGTTTCCCAAGCTATTTACATAAAAGTTGGGACTTAGAGTTGCTGCTAGAATGAGGTTTAGGAAGGGATTGCATGAAGTGAATGCATTTTTCGTGCAGAAAAGAACATGAATTTTGGGCGGTTACAGGAGTCAGTAGTTTGGACTGGATTTTCTTCCTTCAATACAAACAAGTTGCAAATATACTGCACAGTCTTTGGAGATAGGGTCTTTAGGACGATAATCAAGTTAAAATGAGGCCATCAGGTTTTGCCCTCATTCAGTACGATTGGTGTCCTTGGGTTGTAGATGGCTATGTTTGTCGTGTTACTCTCTCTGTATATATCAATGTCCTAATTTCTGTTAAGACAGGTAATCCTTGGTACTTTCTCCTGGCAGCCCTAGCAAAGACCTGCAGCCTGCATCATGTGGGATGAGGCTTTATCTTTTGATCAGTCCACAAGACCTTAAGAGAGAAGACTGCTCTTTCAAGGAAAAACGCGATTCTGCATGCACAGCTGTTTCCTCGCTCTCCAGTCTGTCAGACTGCCCTGAAGAATTTGACTTCCCAGTCCCCACAACACGTTAGGCCAATTCAATAAAATCTCTCAATCTCAATCTCTCTCTCTCTCTCTCTTGCTCCCTTCCCTCCCCTCCCAGCCCCAGGCAGCTAGTGGCTTCTGTTTCTCTGTGGAACCCAGACCAGAACACTTGTGTTATACCCGCTAGTGGAATTATGGGGTCGTGAGGGAACTACCTCTGTAAATGTTGAAGGAAAGATAAGGTATTTTGCAAACTGTTTGCCATATTCTACATTCCCTCCAGCAAAGTATAACATATCCATTTCTTCCATATTGTTTTCATTTCTCTATATTTTTAACTTCAATTTTATTTTTAGTTTTAATTTCTTAAAAGCAGTCATCAATTTTATACACATCAGTGTATAACTATCACACCCATTGCCCAATACAGCACACCACCATCCCCACCCCACTGTGGTTTTCCCCCCTTGGTGTCCATCCGTCGGTTCTCCACATCTGTGTCTCAGCTTCTGCCTGCAAACCAGTTCGTCTGTACCATTTGTCTAGGTTCCGCATACATGCGTTAATGTACGACATTTGTTTTTCTCTTTCTCGCTAAGTTCACTCTGTATGACAGTCTCTAGATCCATCCACGTCTCAACAAGTGACTCAGTTTCGTTCCTTTTAATGGCGGAGTAACATTCCATTGTATATATGTACCACAACTTCTTATCCATTTGTCTGTCGATGGACACGTGGGTTGCTTCCACGACCTGGCTGTTGTAAATAGTGCTGAAATGAATATTGGGGTGCGTGTGTCTTTTTGAATTACGGTGTTCTCTGGGTACATTCCCAGTAGTGGGATTCCTGCGTCATATGGTAGTTCTCGTCTTAGTTTTTGAAGGACCCTCCATACAGTTCTCCATAGTGGCTGTATCAATTTACCTTCCCACCAACAGTGCAAGAGTGTGCCCTTTTCTCCACACCCTCTCCAGCATTGATTGTTTCTAGATTTTTTGATGAGGGCCACTCTGACCGGTGTGAGATGCTATCTCATTGTGCTTTTGATTTGCATTTCTCTAATGGTTAATGAGGTTGAGCATTCTTTCGTGTGTTTGTGGGCAGCGTGGATGTCTTCTTTGGAGAACTGTCTCTTGAGGTCTTCTGCCCAGTTTTGGGTTGGCTTGTTTGTTTTTTTGCTATTGAGCTGCATGGGCCGCCTGTAAGTTTTGGAGAGGAATCCTTTGTCAGCTGCTTCATTTGTAAATATTTTCTCCCATTCTAAGGGTTGTCTTTTCGTCTTGTTTATGGTTTCCTTTGCCGTGCAAAAGCTCTTAAGTTCCCTTGGGTCCCGTTTGCTTATTTTTGTTTTTATTTCCATTTTTCTAGCATGTGGTTCAAAAAGGATCGTGCAGTGATTTCTGTCATAGAGCGTTCTGCTTATGCTTTCCTCTAAGAGGTTGAGAGTGTCTGGCCTTACATTTAGGTCTTCAGTCCATTTGGAGTTTATTTTTGTGTGTGGTGTTAGGGAGTCTTCTCCTTTCATCCTTGTACAGGTACCTGTCCAGGTTTCCCGACACCACTTATTGAAGAGGCTGACTTTTCTCCACTCTACATTCTTGCCCCCTTTATCAAAGATAAGGTGACCATATGTGCGTGTGTTTATCTCTGGGCTTTCTAGCCTGTTCCATGGAGCCATATGTCTGTTTTGGTGCCACTACCATACTGTCTTGATTCCTGTAGCTTTGCAGTATCGTCTGAAGTCAGGGAGCCTGATTCCTCCAGCTCCATTTTTCGCTTTCAAGATTGCTTTGGCTATTCGGGGTCTTCTGTGTTTGCATACAAATTGTTAAATTTTTGGTTGGAGTGTTGTAAGAAATGCCAGTGGTAGTTTGATGGGGATTGCATTAAATCTCTAGATTGCTTTGGGGAGTAGAGTCATTTTCACAATATTCATTCTTCCAATCGAAGAACATGATATATCGCTCCATCTGTGGGTATCATTTTTAATTTCATTCATCAGTGTCTCATAATGTTCTGCATACAGGTCTTTTGTCTCCTTAGGCATTTTTAGTCCTGGACATTTTATTCATTTGGTTGCAGTGGTAACTAGGAGTGTTTCCTTAAGTTCACTTTCAGATTTTTCATCATTAGTGTATAGGAATGCCAGCAATTTCTGTGCATTAATTTTGTATCCCGCTACTTTACCAAATTCACTGAGTAGCTCTACTAGTTTTCAGGTAGCCTCTTTAGGATTCTCTACGTATGGTATCGTGTCACCTGAAAACAGTGACAGCTTTACTTGTCCTTTCCACCGTTGTATTTGAAAGCAACCAAGTTGCCTGGCTCCAGAGTTTACCAGTTTCCGAAGCTATTTACATAAAAGTTGGGACTTAGAGTTGCTGCTAGAATGAGGTTTAGGAAGGGATTGCATGAAGTGAATGCATTTTTCGTGCAGAAAAGAACATGAATTTTGGGCGGTTACAGGAGTCAGTAGTTTGGACTGGATTTTCTTCCTTCAATACAAACAAGTTGCAAATATACTGCACAGTCTTTGGAGATAGGGTCTTTAGGACGATAATCAAGTTAAAATGAGGCCATCAGGTTTTGCCCTCATTCAGTACGATTGGTGTCCTTGGGTTGTAGATGGCTATGTTTGTCGTGTTACTCTCTCTGTATATATCAATGTCCTAATTTCTGTTAAGACAGGTAATCCTTGGTACTTTCTCCTGGCAGCCCTAGCAAAGACCTGCAGCCTGCATCATGTGGGATGAGGCTTTATCTTTTGATCAGTCCACAAGACCTTAAGAGAGAAGACTGCTCTTTCAAGGAAAAACGCGATTCTGCATGCACAGCTGTTTCCTCGCTCTCCAGTCTGTCAGACTGCCCTGAAGAATTTGACTTCCCAGTCCCCACAACACGTTAGGCCAATTCAATAAAATCTCTCAATCTCAATCTCTCTCTCTCTCTCTCTTGCTCCCTTCCCTCCCCTCCCAGCCCCAGGCAGCTAGTGGCTTCTGTTTCTCTGTGGAACCCAGACCAGAACACTTGTGTTATACCCGCTAGTGGAATTATGGGGTCGTGAGGTAACTACCTCTGTAAATGTTGAAGGAAAGATAAGGTATTTTGCAAACTGTTTGCCATATTCTACATTCCCTCCAGCAAAGTATAACATATCCATTTCTTCCATATTGTTTTCATTTCTCTATATTTTTAACTTCAATTTTATTTTTAGTTTTAATTTCTTAAAAGCAGTCATCAATTTTATACACATCAGTGTATAACTATCACACCCATTGCCCAATACAGCACACCACCATCCCCACCCCACTGTGGTTTTCCCCCCTTGGTGTCCATCCGTCGGTTCTCCACATCTGTGTCTCAGCTTCTGCCTGCAAACCAGTTCGTCTGTACCATTTGTCTAGGTTCCGCATACATGCGTTAATGTACGACATTTGTTTTTCTCTTTCTCGCTAAGTTCACTCTGTATGACAGTCTCTAGATCCATCCACGTCTCAACAAGTGACTCAGTTTCATTCCTTTTAATGGCGGAGTAACATTCCATTGTATATATGTACCACAACTTCTTATCCATTTGTCTGTCGATGGACACGTGGGTTGCTTCCACGACCTGGCTGTTGTAAATAGTGCTGAAATGAATATTGGGGTGCGTGTGTCTTTTTGAATTACGGTGTTCTCTGGGTACATTCCCAGTAGTGGGATTCCTGCGTCATATGGTAGTTCTCGTCTTAGTTTTTGAAGGACCCTCCATACAGTTCTCCATAGTGGCTGTATCAATTTACCTTCCCACCAACAGTGCAAGAGTGTGCCCTTTTCTCCACACCCTCTCCAGCATTGATTGTTTCTAGATTTTTTGATGAGGGCCACTCTGACCGGTGTGAGATGCTATCTCATTGTGCTTTTGATTTGCATTTCTCTAATGGTTAATGAGGTTGAGCATTCTTTCGTGTGTTTGTGGGCAGCGTGGATGTCTTCTTTGGAGAACTGTCTCTTGAGGTCTTCTGCCCAGTTTTGGGTTGGCTTGTTTGTTTTTTTGCTATTGAGCTGCATGGGCCGCCTGTAAGTTTTGGAGAGGAATCCTTTGTCAGCGGCTTCATTTGTAAATATTTTCTCCCATTCTAAGGGTTGTCTTTTCGTCTTGTTTATGGTTTCCTTTGCCGTGCAAAAGCTCTTAAGTTCCCTTGGGTCCCGTTTGCTTATTTTTGTTTTTATTTCCATTTTTCTAGCATGTGGTTCAAAAAGGATCGTGCAGTGATTTCTCTCCTAGAGCGTTCTGCTTATGCTTTCCTCTAAGAGGTTGAGAGTGTCTGGCCTTACATTTAGGTCTTCAGTCCATTTGGAGTTTATTTTTGTGTGTGGTGTTAGGGAGTCTTCTCCTTTCATCCTTGTACAGGTACCTGTCCAGGTTTCCCGACACCACTTATTGAAGAGGCTGACTTTTCTCCACTCTACGTTCTTGCCCCCTTTATCAAAGATAAGGTGACCATATGTGCGTGTGTTTATCTCTGGGCTTTCTAGCCTGTTCCATGGAGCCATATGTCTGTTTTGGTGCCACTACCATAATGTCTTGATTCCTGTAGCTTTGCAGTATCGTCTGAAGTCAGGGAGCCTGATTCCTCCAGCTCCATTTTTCGCTTTCAAGATTGCTTTGGCTATTCGGGGTCTTCTGTGTTTGCATACAAATTGTTAAATTTTTGGTTGGAGTGTTGTAAGAAATGCCAGTGGTAGTTTGATGGGGATTGCATTAAATCTCTAGATTGCTTTGGGGAGTAGAGTCATTTTCACAATATTCATTCTTCCAATCGAAGAACATGATATATCGCTCCATCTGTGGGTATCATTTTTAATTTCATTCATCAGTGTCTCATAATGTTCTGCATACAGGTCTTTTGTCTCCTTAGGCATTTTTAGTCCTGGACATTTTATTCATTTGGTTGCAGTGGTAACTAGGAGTGTTTCCTTAATTTCACTTTCAGATTTTTCATCATTAGTGTATAGGAATGCCAGCAATTTCTGTGCATTAATTTTGTATCCCGCTACTTTACCAAATTCACTGAGTAGCTCTACTAGTTTTCAGGTAGCCTCTTTAGGATTCTCTACGTATGGTATCGTGTCACCTGAAAACAGTGACAGCTTTACTTGTCCTTTCCACCGTTGTATTTGAAAGCAACCAAGTTGCCTGGCTCCAGAGTTTACCAGTTTCCCAAGCTATTTACATAAAAGTTGGGACTTAGAGTTGCTGCTAGAATGAGGTTTAGGAAGGGATTGCATGAAGTGAATGCATTTTTCGTGCAGAAAAGAACATGAATTTTGGGCGGTTACAGGAGTCAGTAGTTTGGACTGGATTTTCTTCCTTCAATACAAACAAGTTGCAAATATACTGCACAGTCTTTGGAGATAGGGTCTTTAGGACGATAATCAAGTTAAAATGAGGCCATCAGGTTTTGCCCTCATTCAGTACGATTGGTGTCCTTGGGTTGTAGATGGCTATGTTTGTCGTGTTACTCTCTCTGTATATATCAATGTCCTAATTTCTGTTAAGACAGGTAATCCTTGGTACTTTCTCCTGGCAGCCCTAGCAAAGACCTGCAGCCTGCATCATGTGGGATGAGGCTTTATCTTTTGATCAGTCCACAAGACCTTAAGAGAGAAGACTGCTCTTTCAAGGAAAAACGCGATTCTGCATGCACAGCTGTTTCCTCGGTCTCCAGTCTGTCAGACTGCCCTGAAGAATTTGACTTCCCAGTCCCCACAACACGTTAGGCCAATTCAATAAAATCTCTCAATCTCAATCTCTCTCTCTCTCTCTCTTGCTCCCTTCCCTCCCCTCCCAGCCCCAGGCAGCTAGTGGCTTCTGTTTCTCTGTGGAACCCAGACCAGAACACTTGTGTTATACCCGCTAGTGGAATTATGGGGTCGTGAGGTAACTACCTCTGTAAATGTTGAAGGAAAGATAAGGTATTTTGCAAACTGTTTGCCATATTCTACATTCCCTCCAGCAAAGTATAACATATCCATTTCTTCCATATTGTTTTCATTTCTCTATATTTTTAACTTCAATTTTATTTTTAGTTTTAATTTCTTAAAAGCAGTCATCAATTTTATACACATCAGTGTATAACTATCACACCCATTGCCCAATACAGCACACCACCATCCCCACCCCACTGTGGTTTTCCCCCCTTGGTGTCCATCCGTCGGTTCTCCACATCTGTGTCTCAGCTTCTGCCTGCAAACCAGTTCGTCTGTACCATTTGTCTAGGTTCCGCATACATGCGTTAATGTACGACATTTGTTTTTCTCTTTCTCGCTAAGTTCACTCTGTATGACAGTCTCTAGATCCATCCACGTCTCAACAAGTGACTCAGTTTCGTTCCTTTTAATGGCGGAGTAACATTCCATTGTATATATGTACCACAACTTCTTATCCATTTGTCTGTCGATGGACACGTGGGTTGCTTCCACGACCTGGCTGTTGTAAATAGTGCTGAAATGAATATTGGGGTGCGTGTGTCTTTTTGAATTACGGTGTTCTCTGGGTATATTCCCAGTAGTGGGATTCCTGCGTCATATGGTAGTTCTCGTCTTAGTTTTTGAAGGACCCTCCATACAGTTCTCCATAGTGGCTGTATCAATTTACCTTCCCACCAACAGTGCAAGAGTGTGCCCTTTTCTCCACACCCTCTCCAGCATTGATTGTTTCTAGATTTTTTGATGAGGGCCACTCTGACCGGTGTGAGATGCTATCTCATTGTGCTTTTGATTTGCATTTCTCTAATGGTTAATGAGGTTGAGCATTCTTTCGTGTGTTTGTGGGCAGCGTGGATGTCTTCTTTGGAGAACTGTCTCTTGAGGTCTTCTGCCCAGTTTTGGGTTGGCTTGTTATTTTTTTGCTATTGAGCTGCATGGGCGGCCTGTAAGTTTTGGAGAGGAATCCTTTGTCAGCGGCTTCATTTGTAAATATTTTCTCCCATTCTAAGGGTTGTCTTTTCGTCTTGTTTATGGTTTCCTTTGCCGTGCAAAAGCTCTTAAGTTCCCTTGGGTCCCGTTTGCTTATTTTTGTTTTTATTTCCATTTTTCTAGCATGTGGTTCAAAAAGGATCGTGCAGTGATTTCTCTCCTAGAGCGTTCTGCTTATGCTTTCCTCTAAGAGGTTGAGAGTGTCTGGCCTTACATTTAGGTCTTCAGTCCATTTGGAGTTTATTTTTGTGTGTGGTGTTAGGGAGTCTTCTCCTTTCATCCTTGTACAGGTACCTGTCCAGGTTTCCCGACACCACTTATTGAAGAGGCTGACTTTTCTCCACTCTACGTTCTTGCCCCCTTTATCAAAGATAAGGTGACCATATGTGCGTGTGTTTATCTCTGGGCTTTCTAGCCTGTTCCATGGATCCATATGTCTGTTTTGGTGCCACTACCATACTGTCTTGATTCCTGTAGCTTTGCAGTATCGTCTGAAGTCAGGGAGCCTGATTCCTCCAGCTCCATTTTTCGCTTTCAAGATTGCTTTGGCTATTCGGGGTCTTCTGTGTTTGCATACAAATTGTTAAATTTTTGGTTGGAGTGTTGTAAGAAATGCCAGTGGTAGTTTGATGGGGATTGCATTAAATCTCTAGATTGCTTTGGGGAGTAGAGTCATTTTCACAATATTCATTCTTCCAATCGAAGAACATGATATATCGCTCCATCTGTGGGTATCATTTTTAATTTCATTCATCAGTGTCTCATAATGTTCTGCATACAGGTCTTTTGTCTCCTTAGGCATTTTTAGTCCTGGACATTTTATTCATTTGGTTGCAGTGGTAACTAGGAGTGTTTCCTTAATTTCACTTTCAGATTTTTCATCATTAGTGTATAGGAATGCCAGCAATTTCTCTGCATTAATTTTGTATCCCGCTACTTTACCAAATTCACTGAGTAGCTCTACTAGTTTTCAGGTAGCCTCTTTAGGATTCTCTACGTATGGTATCGTGTCACCTGAAAACAGTGACAGCTTTACTTGTCCTTTCCACCGTTGTATTTGAAAGCAACCAAGTTGCCTGGCTCCAGAGTTTACCAGTTTCCGAAGCTATTTACATAAAAGTTGGGACTTAGAGTTGCTGCTAGAATGAGGTTTAGGAAGGGATTGCATGAAGTGAATGCATTTTTCGTGCAGAAAAGAACATGAATTTTGGGCGGTTACAGGAGTCAGTAGTTTGGACTGGATTTTCTTCCTTCAATACAAACAAGTTGCAAATATACTGCACAGTCTTTGGAGATAGGGTCTTTAGGACGATAATCAAGTTAAAATGAGGCCATCAGGTTTTGCCCTCATTCAGTACGATTGGTGTCCTTGGGTTGTAGATGGCTATGTTTGTCGTGTTACTCTCTCTGTATATATCAATGTCCTAATTTCTGTTAAGACAGGTAATCCTTGGTACTTTCTCCTGGCAGCCCTAGCAAAGACCTGCAGCCTGCATCATGTGGGATGAGGCTTTATCTTTTGATCAGTCCACAAGACCTTAAGAGAGAAGACTGCTCTTTCAAGGAAAAACGCGATTCTGCATGCACAGCTGTTTCCTCGGTCTCCAGTCTGTCAGACTGCCCTGAAGAATTTGACTTCCCAGTCCCCACAACACGTTAGGCCAATTCAATAAAATCTCTCAATCTCAATCTCTCTCTCTCTCTCTCTTGCTCCCTTCCCTCCCCTCCCAGCCCCAGGCAGCTAGTGGCTTCTGTTTCTCTGTGGAACCCAGACCAGAACACTTGTGTTATACCCGCTAGTGGAATTATGGGGTCGTGAGGTAACTACCTCTGTAAATGTTGAAGGAAAGATAAGGTATTTTGCAAACTGTTTGCCATATTCTACATTCCCTCCAGCAAAGTATAACATATCCATTTCTTCCATATTGTTTTCATTTCTCTATATTTTTAACTTTCATTTTATTTTTAGTTTTAATTTCTTAAAAGCAGTCATCAATTTTATACACATCAGTGTATAACTATCACACCCATTGCCCAATTCAGCACACCACCATCCCCACCCCACTTGGTTTTCCCCCCTTGGTGTCCATCCGTCGGTTCTCCACATCTGTGTCTCAGCTTCTGCCTGCAAACCAGTCCGTCTGTACCATTTGTCTAGGTTCCACATACATGCGTTAATGTACGACATTTGTTTTTCTCTTTCTCGCTAAGTTCACTCTGTATGACAGTCTCTAGATCCATCCACGTCTCAACAAGTGACTCAGTTTCGTTCCTTTTAATGGCGGAGTAACATTCCATTGTATATATGTACCACAACTTCTTATCCATTTGTCTGTCGATGGACACGTGGGTTGCTTCCACGACCTGGCTGTTGTAAATAGTGCTGAAATGAATATTGGGGTGCGTGTGTCTTTTTGAATTACGGTGTTCTCTGGGTATATTCCCAGTAGTGGGATTCCTGCGTCATATGGTAGTTCTCGTCTTAGTTTTTGAAGGACCCTCCATACAGTTCTCCATAGTGGCTGTATCAATTTACCTTCCCACCAACAGTGCAAGAGTGTTCCCTTTTCTCCACACCCTCTCCAGCATTGATTGTTTCTAGATTTTTTGATGAGGGCCACTCTGACCGGTGTGAGATGCTATCTCATTGTGCTTTTGATTTGCATTTCTCTAATGGTTAATGAGGTTGAGCATTCTTTCGTGTGTTTGTGGGCAGCGTGGATGTCTTCTTTGGAGAACTGTCTCTTGAGGTCTTCTGCCCAGTTTTGGGTTGGCTTGTTTGTTTTTTTGCTATTGAGCTGCATGGGCCGCCTGTACGTTTTGGAGAGGAATCCTTTGTCAGCGGCTTCATTTGTAAATATTTTCTCCCATTCTAAGGGTTGTCTTTTCGTCTTGTTTATGGTTTCCTTTGCCGTGCAAAAGCTCTTAAGTTCCCTTGGGTCCCGTTTGCTTATTTTTGTTTTTATTTCCATTTTTCTAGCATGTGGTTCAAAAAGGATCGTGCAGTGATTTCTCTCCTAGAGCGTTCTGCTTATGCTTTCCTCTAAGAGGTTGAGAGTGTCTGGCCTTACATTTAGGTCTTCAGTCCATTTGGAGTTTATTTTTGTGTGTGGTGTTAGGGAGTCTTCTCCTTTCATCCTTGTACATGTACCTGTCCAGGTTTCCCGACACCACTTATTGAAGAGGCTGACTTTTCTCCACTCTACATTCTTGCCCCCTTTATCAAAGATAAGGTGACCATATGTGCGTGTGTTTATCTCTGGGCTTTCTAGCCTGTTCCATGGATCCATATGTCTGTTTTGGTGCCACTACCATACTGTCTTGATTCCTGTAGCTTTGCAGTATCGTCTGAAGTCAGGGAGCCTGATTCCTCCAGCTCCATTTTTCGCTTTCAAGATTGCTTTGGCTATTCGGGGTCTTCTGTGTTTGCATACAAATTGTTAAATTTTTGGTTGGAGTGTTGTAAGAAATGCCAGTGGTAGTTTGATGGGGATTGCATTAAATCTCTAGATTGCTTTGGGGAGTAGAGTCATTTTCACAATATTCATTCTTCCAATCGAAGAACATGATATATCGCTCCATCTGTGGGTATCATTTTTAATTTCATTCATCAGTGTCTCATAATGTTCTGCATACAGGTCTTTTGTCTCCTTAGGCATTTTTAGTCCTGGACATTTTATTCATTTGGTTGCAGTGGTAACTAGGAGTGTTTCCTTAATTTCACTTTCAGATTTTTCATCATTAGTGTATAGGAATGCCAGCAATTTCTCTGCATTAATTTTGTATCCCGCTACTTTACCAAATTCACTGAGTAGCTCTACTAGTTTTCAGGTAGCCTCTTTAGGATTCTCTACGTATGGTATCGTGTCACCTGAAAACAGTGACAGCTTTACTTGTCCTTTCCACCGTTGTATTTGAAAGCAACCAAGTTGCCTGGCTCCAGAGTTTACCAGTTTCCCAAGCTATTTACATAAAAGTTGGGACTTAGAGTTGCTGCTAGAATGAGGTTTAGGAAGGGATTGCATGAAGTGAATGCATTTTTCGTGCAGAAAAGAACATGAATTTTGGGCGGTTACAGGAGTCAGTAGTTTGGACTGGATTTTCTTCCTTCAATACAAACAAGTTGCAAATATACTGCACAGTCTTTGGAGATAGGGTCTTTAGGACGATAATCAAGTTAAAATGAGGCCATCAGGTTTTGCCCTCATTCAGTACGATTGGTGTCCTTGGGTTGTAGATGGCTATGTTTGTCGTGTTACTCTCTCTGTATATATCAATGTCCTAATTTCTGTTAAGACAGGTAATCCTTGGTACTTTCTCCTGGCAGCCCTAGCAAAGACCTGCAGCCTGCATCATGTGGGATGAGGCTTTATCTTTTGATCAGTCCACAAGACCTTAAGAGAGAAGACTGCTCTTTCAAGGAAAAACGCGATTCTGCATGCACAGCTGTTTCCTCGCTCTCCAGTCTGTCAGACTGCCCTGAAGAATTTGACTTCCCAGTCCCCACAACACGTTAGGCCAATTCAATAAAATCTCTCAATCTCAATCTCTCTCTCTCTCTCTCTTGCTCCCTTCCCTCCCCTCCCAGCCCCAGGCAGCTAGTGGCTTCTGTTTCTCTGTGGAACCCAGACCAGAACACTTGTGTTATACCCGCTAGTGGAATTATGGGGTCGTGAGGTAACTACCTCTGTAAATGTTGAAGGAAAGATAAGGTATTTTGCAAACTGTTTGCCATATTCTACATTCCCTCCAGCAAAGTATAACATATCCATTTCTTCCATATTGTTTTCATTTCTCTATATTTTTAACTTTCATTTTATTTTTAGTTTTAATTTCTTAAAAGCAGTCATCAATTTTATACACATCAGTGTATAACTATCACACCCATTGCCCAATTCAGCACACCACCATCCCCATCCCACTGTGGTTTTCCCCCCTTGGTGTCCATCCGTCGGTTCTCCACATCTGTGTCTCAGCTTCTGCCTGCAAACCAGTTCGTCTGTACCATTTGTCTAGGTTCCACATACATGCGTTAATGTACGACATTTGTTTTTCTCTTTCTCGCTAAGTTCACTCTGTATGACAGTCTCTAGATCCATCCACGTCTCAACAAGTGACTCAGTTTCGTTCCTTTTAATGGCGGAGTAACATTCCATTGTATATATGTACCACAACTTCTTATCCATTTGTCTGTCGATGGACACGTGGGTTGCTTCCATGACCTGGCTGTTGTAAATAGTGCTGAAATGAATATTGGGGTGCGTGTGTCTTTTTAAATTACGGTGTTCTCTGGGTATATTCCCAGTAGTGGGATTCCTGCGTCATATGGTAGTTCTCGTCTTAGTTTTTGAAGGACCCTCCATACAGTTCTCCATAGTGGCTGTATCAATTTACCTTCCCACCAACAGTGCAAGAGTGTGCCCTTTTCTCCACACCCTCTCCAGCATTGATTGTTTCTAGATTTTTTGATGAGGGCCACTCTGACCGGTGTGAGATGCTATCTCATTGTGCTTTTGATTTGCATTTCTCTAATGGTTAATGAGGTTGAGCATTCTTTCGTGTGTTTGTGGGCAGCGTGGATGTCTTCTTTGGAGAACTGTCTCTTGAGGTCTTCTGCCCAGTTTTGGGTTGGCTTGTTTGTTTTTTTGCTATTGAGCTGCATGGGCCGCCTGTACGTTTTGGAGAGGAATCCTTTGTCAGCTGCTTCATTTG
This sequence comes from Eubalaena glacialis, assembly GCF_028564815.1. Classification (NCBI taxonomy): domain Eukaryota; kingdom Metazoa; phylum Chordata; class Mammalia; order Artiodactyla; family Balaenidae; genus Eubalaena; species Eubalaena glacialis. Next base: position 110,488 of record NW_026871143.1, on the reverse strand, counting down.
TAAATATTTTCTCCCATTCTAAGGGTTGTCTTTTCGTCTTGTTTATGGTTTCCTTTGCCGTGCAAAAGCTCTTAAGTTCCCTTGGGTCCCGTTTGCTTATTTTTGTTTTTATTTCCATTTTTCTAGCATGTGGTTCAAAAAGGATCGTGCAGTGATTTCTCTCCTAGAGCGTTCTGCTTATGCTTTCCTCTAAGAGGTTGAGAGTGTCTGGCCTTACATTTAGGTCTTCAGTCCATTTGGAGTTTATTTTTGTGTGTGGTGTTAGGGAGTCTTCTCCTTTCATCCTTGTACATGTACCTGTCCAGGTTTCCCGACACCACTTATTGAAGAGGCTGACTTTTCTCCACTCTACATTCTTGCCCCCTTTATCAAAGATAAGGTGACCATATGTGCGTGTGTTTATCTCTGGGCTTTCTAGCCTGTTCCATGGAGCCATATGTCTGTTTTGGTGCCACTACCATACTGTCTTGATTCCTGTAGCTTTGTAGTATCGTCTGAAGTCAGGGAGCCTGATTCCTCCAGCTCCATTTTTCGCTTTCAAGATTGTTTGGCTATTCGGGGTCTTCTGTGTTTGCATACAAATTGTTAAATTTTTGGTTGGAGTGTTGTAAGAAATGCCAGTGGTAGTTTGATGGGGATTGCATTAAGTCTCTAGATTGCTTTGGGGAGTAGAGTCATTTTCACAATATTCATTCTTCCAATCGAAGAACATGATATATCGCTCCATCTGTGGGTATCATTTTTAATTTCATTCATCAGTGTCTCATAATGTTCTGCATACAGGTCTTTTGTCTCCTTAGGCATTTTTAGTCCTGGACATTTTATTCATTTGGTTGCAGTGGTAACTAGGAGTGTTTCCTTAATTTCACTTTCAGATTTTTCATCATTAGTGTATAGGAATGCCAGCAATTTCTGTGCATTAATTTTGTATCCCGCTACTTTACCAAATTCACTGAGTAGCTCTACTAGTTTTCAGGTAGCCTCTTTAGGATTCTCTACGTATGGTATCCTGTCACCTGAAAACAGTGACAGCTTTACTTGTCCTTTCCACCGTTGTATTTGAAAGCAACCAAGTTGCCTGGCTCCAGAGTTTACCAGTTTCCGAAGCTATTTACATAAAAGTTGGGACTTAGAGTTGCTGCTAGAATGAGGTTTAGGAAGGGATTGCATGAAGTGAATGCATTTTTCGTGCAGAAAAGAACATGAATTTTGGGCGGTTACAGGAGTCAGTAGTTTGGACTGGATTTTCTTCCTTCAATACAAACAAGTTGCAAATATACTGCACAGTCTTTGGAGATAGGGTCTTTAGGACGATAATCAAGTTAAAATGAGGCCATCAGGTTTTGCCCTCATTCAGTACGATTGGTGTCCTTGGGTTGTAGATGGCTATATTTGTCGTGTTACTCTCTCTGTATATATCAATGTCCTAATTTCTGTTAAGACAGGTAATCCTTGGTACTTTCTCCTGGCAGCCCTAGCAAAGACCTGCAGCCTGCATCATGTGGGATGAGGCTTTATCTTTTGATCAGTCCACAAGACCTTAAGAGAAAAGACTGCTCTTTCAAGGAAAAACGCGATTCTGCATGCACAGCTGTTTCCTCGGTCTCCAGTCTGTCAGACTGCCCTGAAGAATTTGACTTCCCAGTCTCCACAACACGTTCGGCCAATTCAATAAAATCTCTCAATCTCAATCTCTCTCTCTCTCTCTCTTGCTCCCTTCCCTCCCCTCCCAGCCCCAGGCAGCTAGTGGCTTCTGTTTCTCTGTGGAACCCAGACCAGAACACTTGTGTTATACCCGCTAGTGGAATTATGGGGTCGTGAGGTAACTACCTCTGTAAATGTTGAAGGAAAGATAAGGTATTTTGCAAACTGTTTGCCATATTCTACATTCCCTCCAGCAAAGTATAACATATCCATTTCTTCCATATTGTTTTCATTTCTCTATATTTTTAACTTTAATTTTATTTTTAGTTTTAATTTCTTAAAAGCAGTCATCAATTTTATACACATCAGTGTATAACTATCACACGCATTGCCCAATACAGCACACCACCATCCCCACCCCACTGTGGTTTTCCCCCCTTGGTGTCCATCCGTCGGTTCTCCACATCTGTGTCTCAGCTTCTGCCTGCAAACCAGTTCGTCTGTACCATTTGTCTAGGTTCCACATACATGCGTTAATGTACGACATTTGTTTTTCTCTTTCTCGCTAAGTTCACTCTGTATGACAGTCTCTAGATCCATCCACGTCTCAACAAGTGACTCAGTTTCGTTCCTTTTAATGGCGGAGTAACATTCCATTGTATATATGTACCACAACTTCTTATCCATTTGTCTGTCGATGGACACGTGGGTTGCTTCCACGACCTGGCTGTTGTAAATAGTGCTGAAATGAATATTGGGGTGCGTGTGTCTTTTTGAATTACGGTGTTCTCTGGGTATATTCCCAGTAGTGGGATTCCTGCGTCATATGGTAGTTCTCGTCTTAGTTTTTGAAGGACCCTCCATACAGTTCTCCATAGTGGCTGTATCAATTTACCTTCCCACCAACAGTGCAAGAGTGTGCCCTTTTCTCCACACCCTCTCCAGCATTGATTGTTTCTAGATTTTTTGATGAGGGCCACTCTGTCCGGTGTGAGATGCTATCTCATTGTGCTTTTGATTTGCATTTCTCTAATGGTTAATGAGGTTGAGCATTCTTTCGTGTGTTTGTGGGCAGCGTGGATGTCTTCTTTGGAGAACTGTCTCTTGAGGTCTTCTGCCCAGTTTTGGGTTGGCTTGTTTGTTTTTTTGCTATTGAGCTGCATGGGCCGCCTGTAAGTTTTGGAGAGGAATCCTTTGTCAGCTGCTTCATTTGTAAATATTTTCTCCCATTCTAAGGGTTGTCTTTTCGTCTTGTTTATGGTTTCCTTTGCCGTGCAAAAGCTCTTAAGTTCCCTTGGGTCCCGTTTGCTTATTTTTGTTTTTATTTCCATTTTTCTAGCATGTGGTTCAAAAAGCATCGTGCAGTGATTTCTCTCCTAGAGCGTTCTGCTTATGCTTTCCTCTAAGAGGTTGAGAGTGTCTGGCCTTACATTTAGGTCTTCAGTCCATTTGGAGTTTATTTTTGTGTGTGGTGTTAGGGAGTCTTCTCCTTTCATCCTTGTACATGTACCTGTCCAGGTTTCCCGACACCACTTATTGAAGAGGCTGACTTTTCTCCACTCTACATTCTTGCCCCCTTTATCAAAGATAAGGTGACCATATGTGCGTGTGTTTATCTCTGGGCTTTCTAGCCTGTTCCATGGATCCATATGTCTGTTTTGGTGCCACTACCATACTGTCTTGATTCCTGTAGCTTTGCAGTATCGTCTGAAGTCAGGGAGCCTGATTCCTCCAGCTCCATTTTTCGCTTTCAAGATTGCTTTGGCTATTCGGGGTCTTCTGTGTTTGCATACAAATTGTTAAATTTTTGGTTGGAGTGTTGTAAGAAATGCCAGTGGTAGTTTGATGGGGATTGCATTAAATCTCTAGATTGCTTTGGGGAGTAGAGTCATTTTCACAATATTCATTCTTCCAATCGAAGAACATGATATATCGCTCCATCTGTGGGTATCATTTTTAATTTCATTCATCAGTGTCTCATAATGTTCTGCATACAGGTCTTTTGTCTCCTTAGGCATTTTTAGTCCTGGACATTTTATTCATTTGGTTGCAGTGGTAACTAGGAGTGTTTCCTTAATTTCACTTTCAGATTTTTCATCATTAGTGTATAGGAATGCCAGCAATTTCTCTGCATTAATTTTGTATCCCGCTACTTTACCAAATTCACTGAGTAGCTCTACTAGTTTTCAGGTAGCCTCTTTAGGATTCTCTACGTATGGTATCGTGTCACCTGAAAACAGTGACAGCTTTACTTGTCCTTTCCACCGTTGTATTTGAAAGCAACCAAGTTGCCTGGCTCCAGAGTTTACCAGTTTCCCAAGCTATTTAAATAAAAGTTGGGACTTAGAGTTGCTGCTAGAATGAGGTTTAGGAAGGGATTGCATGAAGTGAATGCATTTTTCGTGCAGAAAAGAACATGAATTTTGGGCGGTTACAGGAGTCAGTAGTTTGGACTGGATTTTCTTCCTTCAATACAAACAAGTTGCAAATATACTGCACAGTCTTTGGAGATAGGGTCTTTAGGACGATAATCAAGTTAAAATGAGGCCATCAGGTTTTGCCCTCATTCAGTACGATTGGTGTCCTTGGGTTGTAGATGGCTATATTTGTCGTGTTACTCTCTCTGTATATATCAATGTCCTAATTTCTGTTAAGACAGGTAATCCTTGGTACTTTCTCCTGGCAGCCCTAGCAAAGACCTGCAGCCTGCATCATGTGGGATGAGGCTTTATCTTTTGATCAGTCCACAAGTCCTTAAGAGAAAAGACTGCTCTTTCAAGGAAAAACGCGATTCTGCAGGCACAGCTGTTTCCTCGGTCTCCAGTCTGTCAGACTGCCCTGAAGAATTTGACTTCCCAGTCCCCACAACACGTTAGGCCAATTCAATAAAATCTCTCAATCTCAATCTCTCTCTCTCTCTCTCTCTTGCTCCCTTCCCTCCCCTCCCAGCCCCAGGCAGCTAGTGGCTTCTGTTTCTCTGTGGAACCCAGACCAGAACACTTGTGTTATACCCGCTAGTGGAATTATGGGGTCGTGAGGTAACTACCTCTGTAAATGTTGAAGGAAAGATAAGGTATTTTGCAAACTGTTTGCCATATTCTACATTCCCTCCAGCAAAGTATAACATATCCATTTCTTCCATATTGTTTTCATTTCTCTATATTTTTAACTTTAATTTTATTTTTAGTTTTAATTTCTTAAAAGCAGTCATCAATTTTATACACATCAGTGTATAACTATCACACCCATTGCCCAATTCAGCACACCACCATCCCCACCCCACTGTGGTTTTCCCCCCTTGGTGTCCATCCGTCGGTTCTCCACATCTGTGTCTCAGCTTCTGCCTGCAAACCAGTTCGTCTGTACCATTTGTCTAGGTTCCACATACATGCGTTAATGTACGACATTTGTTTTTCTCTTTCTCGCTAAGTTCACTCTGTATGACAGTCTCTAGATCCATCCACGTCTCAACAAGTGACTCAGTTTCGTTCCTTTTAATGGCGCAGTAACATTCCATTGTATATATGTACCACAACTTCTTATCCATTTGTCTGTCGATGGACACGTGGGTTGCTTCCACGACCTGGCTGTTGTAAATAGTGCTGAAATGAATATTGGGGTGCATGTGTCTTTTTGAATTACGGTGTTCTCTGGGTATATTCCCAGTAGTGGGATTCCTGCGTCATATGGTAGTTCTCGTCTTAGTTTTTGAAGGACCCTCCATACAGTTCTCCATAGTGGCTGTATCAATTTACCTTCCCACCAACAGTGCAAGAGTGTGCCCTTTTCTCCACACCCTCTCCAGCATTGATTGTTTCTAGATTTTTTGATGAGGGCCACTCTGACCGGTGTGAGATGTTATCTCATTGTGCTTTTGATTTGCATTTCTCTAATGGTTAATGAGGTTGAGCATTCTTTCGTGTGTTTGTGGGCAGTGTGGATGTCTTCTTTGGAGAACTGTCTCTTGAGGTCTTCTGCCCAGTTTTGGGTTGGGTTGTTTGTCTTTTTGATATTGAGCTGCATGAGCTGCTTGTACGTTTTGGAGATGAATCCTTTGTCAGTTGCTTCATTTGTAAATATTTTCTCCCATTCTAAGGGTTGTCTGTCGGTCTTGTTTTTGGTTTCCTTTGCCGTGCAAAAGCTCTTAAGTTCCCTTAGGTCCCATTTGCTTATTTTTGTTTTTATTTCCATTTTTCTAGCATGTGGTTCAAAAAGGATCTTGCAGTGATTTCTGTCATAGAGCGTTCTGCTTATGCTTTCCTCTAAGAGTTTGAGAGTGTCTGGCCTTACATTTAGGTCTTTAGTCCAGTTGGAGTTTATTTTTGTGTGTGGTGTTAGGGAGTCTTCTCCTTTCATCCTTGTACATGTACCTGTCCTGTTTTCCCGACACCACTTATTGAAGAGGCTGACTTTTCTCCACTCTATATTCTTGCCCCCTTTATCAAAGATAAGGTGACCATATGTGCGTGTGTTTATCTCTGGGCTTTCTGTCCTGTTCCATGGATCCATATGTCTGTTTTGGTGCCACTACCATACTGTCTTGATTCCTGTAGCTTTGCAGTTTCGTCTGAAGTCAGGGAGCCTGATTCCTCCAGCTCCATTTTTCGCTTTCAAGATTGCTTTGGCTATTCGGGGTCTTCTGTGTCTGCATACAAATTGTCAAATTTTGGGTTGGAGTTCTGTAAGAAATGCCAGTGGTAGTTTGACGGGGATTGCATTAAATCTCTAGATTGCTTTGGGGAGTAGAGTCATTTTCACAATATTGATTCTTCCAATCGAAGAACATGATATATCGCTCCATCTGTGGGTATCATTTTTAATTTCATTCATCAGTGTCTTACAATGTTCTGCATACAGGTCTTTTGTCTCCTTAGGTATTTTTAGTCCTGGACATTTTATTCATTTGGTTGCAGTGGTAACTAGGAGTGTTTCCTTAATTTCACTTTCAGATTTTTCATCATTAGTGTATAGGAATGCCAGCGATTTCTGTGCATTAATTTTGTATCCAGCTACTTTACCAAATTCACTGAGTAGCTCTACTAGTTTTCTGGTAGCCTCTTTAGGATTCTCTACGTATAGTATCGTGTCACCTGAAAACAGTGACAGCTTTACGTGTCCTTTCCACCGTTATATTTGAAAGCAACCAAGTTGCCTGGCTTCAGAGTTTACCAGTTTCAGAAGCTATTGACATAAAAGTTGGGACTTAGACTTGCTGCTAGAATGAGGTTTACGAAGGGAGTGCATGAAGTGAACGCATTTTTCGTGCAAAAAAGAACAGGAATTTTGGGCGGTTACAGGAGTCAGTAGTTTGGACTGAATTTTCTTCCTTCAATACAAACAAGTTGCAAATATACTCCACAGTCTTTGGAGATAGGGTCTTTAGGACAGTAATCAAGTTAAAATGAAGCCATCAGGCTTTGCCCTCATTCAGTACGATTGGTGTGCTTGGGTTGTAGATGGCTATGTTTGTCGTGTTACTCTCTCTGTATATATCAATGTCCTAATTTCTGTTAAGACATGCAGTCCTTGGTACTTTCTCCTGGCAGCCCTAGCAAATACAGGCAGCCTGCATCATGTGGGATGAGGCTTTATCTTTTGATCAGTCCACAAGTCCTTAAGAGAAAAGACTGCTCTTTCAAGGAAAAACGCGATTCTGCATGCACAGCTGTTTCCTCGGTCTCCAGTCTGTCAGACTGCCCTGAATAATTTGACTTCCCAGTCCCCACAACACGTTCGGCCAATTCAATAAAATCTCTCAATCTCAATCTCTCTCTCTCTCTCTCTTGCTCCCTTCCCTCCCCTCCCAACCCCAGGCAGCTAGTGGCTTCTGTTTCTCTGTGGAACCCAGACCAGAACACTTGTGTTATACCCACTAGTGGAATTATGGGGTCGTGGGGTAACTACCTCTGTAAATGTTGAAGGAAAGATAAGATATTTTGCAAACTGTTTGCCATATTCTACATTCCCCCCAGCAAAGTATAACATATCCATTTCTTCCATATTGTTTTCATGTCTCTATATTTTTAACTTTAATTTTATTTTTAGTTTTAATTTCTTAAAAGCAGTCATCAACTCATACACATCAGTGTATAAATATCACACCCATTGCCCAATTCAGCACACCACCATCCCCACCTCACTGTGGTTTTCCTCCCTTGGTGTCCATCCGTTGGTTCTCCACATCTGTGTCTCAACTTCTGCCCTGCAAACCACTTCGTCTGTATCATTTGTCTAGGTGCCACATACATGCGTTAATGTACGACATTTGTTTTTCTCTTTCTCGCTAAGTTCACTCTGTATGACAGTCTCTAGATCCATCCACGTCTCAACAAGTGATTCAGTTTCGTTCCTTTTAATGGCTGAGTAACATTCCATTGTATATATGTACCACAACTTCTTTATCCATTCGTCTGTCGATGGGCACGTGGCTTGCTTCCATGACCTGGCTATTGTAAATAGTGCTGAAATGAATATTGGGGTGCGTGTGTCTTTTTGAATTACGGTGTTCTCTGGGTATATTCCCAGTAGTGGGATTCCTGCGTCATATGGTAGTTCTCGTCTTAGTTTTTGAAGGACCCTCCATACAGTTCTCCATAGTGGCTGTATCAATTTAACTTCCCACCAACAGTGCAAGAGTGTTCCCTTTTCTCCACAACCTCTCCAGCATTGAATGTTTCTAGGTTTCTTGATGAGGGCCACTCTGACCGGTGTGAGATGCTATCTCATTGTGCTTTTGATTTGCATTTCTCTAATGGTTAATGAGGTTGAGCATTCTTTCGTGTGTTTGTGGGCAGTGTGGATGTCTTCTTTGGAGAACTGTCTCTTGAGGTCTTCTGCCCAGTTTTGGGTTGGGTTGTTTGCTTTTTTGATATTGAGCTGCATGAGCCGCCTGTAAGTTTTGGAGATGAATCCTTTGTCAGTTGCTTCATTTGTAAATATTTTCTCCCATTCTAAGGGTTGTCTGTCGGTCTTGTTTATGGTTTCCTTTGCCGTGCAAAAGCTCTTAAGTTCCCTTAGGTCCCATTTGCTTATTTTTGTTTTTATTTCCATTTTTCTAGCATGTGGTTCAAAAAGGATCTTGCAGTGATTTCTGTCATAGAGCGTTCTGCTTATGCTTTCCTCTAAGAGTTTGAGAGTGTCTGGCCTTACATTTAGGTCTTTAGTCCAGTTGGAGTTTATTTTTGTGTGTGGTGTTAGGGAGTCTTCTCCTTTCATCCTTGTACATGTACCTGTCCTGTTTTCCCGACACCACTTATTGAAGAGGCTGACTTTTCTCCACTCTATATTCTTGCCCCCTTTATCAAAGATAAGGTGACCATATGTGCGTGTGTTTATCTCTGGGCTTTCTATCCTGTTCCATGGATCCATATGTCTGTTTTGGTGCCACTACCATACTGTCTTGATCCCTGTAGCTTTGCAGTTTCATCTGAAGTCAGGGAGCCTGATTCCTCCAGCTCCATTTTTCGCTTTCAAGATTGCTTTGGCTATTCGGGGTCTTCTGTGTCTGCATACAAATTGTCAAATTTTGGGTTGGAGTTCTGTAAGAAATGCCAGTGGTAGTTTGACGGGGATTGCATTAAATCTCTAGATTGCTTTGGGGAGTAGAGTCATTTTCACAATATTGATTCTTCCAATCGAAGAACATGATATATCTCTCCATCTGTGGGTATCATTTTTAATTTCATTCATCAGTGTCTTATAATGTTCTGCATACAGGTCTTTTGTCTCCTTAGGTATTTTTAGTCCTGGACATTTTATTCATTTGGTTGCAGTGGTAACTAGGAGTGTTTCCTTAATTTCACTTTCAGATTTTTCATCATTAGTGTATAGGAATGCCAGCGATTTCTGTGCATTAATTTTGTATCCAGCTACTTTACCAAATTCACTGAGTAGCTCTACTAGTTTTCTGGTAGCCTCTTTAGGATTCTCTACGTATAGTATCGTGTCACCTGAAAACAGTGACAGCTTTACGTGTCCTTTCCACCGTTATATTTGAAAGCAACCAAGTTGCCTGGCTTCAGAGTTTACCAGTTTCAGAAGCTATTTACATAAAAGTTGGGACTTAGACTTGCTGCTAGAATGAGGTTTACGAAGGGAGTGCATGAAGTGAACGCATTTTTCGTGCAAAAAAGAACAGGAATTTTGGGCGGTTACAGGAGTCAGTAGTTTGGACTGAATTTTCTTCCTTCAATACAAACAAGTTGCAAATATACTCCACAGTCTTTGGAGATAGGGTCTTTAGGACAGTAATCAAGTTAAAATGAAGCCATCAGGCTTTGCCCTCATTCAGTACGATTGGTGTGCTTGGGTTGTAGATGGCTATGTTTGTCGTGTTACTCTCTCTGTATATATCAATGTCCTAATTTCTGTTAAGACATGCAGTCCTTGGTACTTTCTCCTGGCAGCCCTAGCAAATACAGGCAGCCTGCATCATGTGGGATGAGGCTTTATCTTTTGATCAGTCCACAAGTCCTTAAGAGAAAAGACTGCTCTTTCAAGGAAAAACGCGATTCTGCATGCACAGCTGTTTCCTCGGTCTCCAGTCTGTCAGACTGCCCTGAATAATTTGACTTCCCAGTCCCCACAACACGTTAGGCCAATTCAATAAAATCTCTCAATCTCAATCTCTCTCTCTCTCTTGCTCCCTTCCCTCCCCTCCCACCCCCAGGCAGCTAGTGGCTTCTGTTTCTCTGTGGAACCCAGACCAGAACACTTGTGTTATACCCACTAGTGGAATTATGGGGTCGTGGGGTAACTACCTCTGTAAATGTTGAAGTAAAGATAAGATATTTTGCAAACTGTTTGCCATATTCTACATTCCCCCCAGCAAAGTATAACATATCCATTTCTTCCATATTGTTTTCATGTCTCTATATTTTTAACTTTAATTTTATTTTTAGTTTTAATTTCTTAAAAGCAGTCATCAACTCATACACATCAGTGTATAAATATCACACCCATTGCCCAATTCAGCACACCACCATCCCCACCTCACTGTGATTTTCCACCCTTGGTGTCCATCCGTTGGTTCTCCACATCTGTGTCTCAACTTCTGCCCTGCAAACCACTTCGTCTGTACCATTTGTCTAGGTGCCACATACATGCGTTAATGTACGACATTTGTTTTTCTCTTTCTCGCTAAGTTCACTCTGTATGACAGTCTCTAGATCCATCCACGTCTCAACAAGTGACTCAGTTTCGTTCCTTTTAATGGCTGAGTAACATTCCATTGTATATATGTACCACAACTTCTTTATCCATTCGTCTGTCGATGGGCACGTGGCTTGCTTCCATGACCTGGCTATTGTAAATAGTGCTGAAATGAATATTGGGGTGCGTGTGTCTTTTTGAATTACGGTGTTCTCTGGGTATATTCCCAGTAGTGGGATTCCTGCGTCATATGGTAGTTCTCGTCTTAGTTTTTGAAGGACCCTCCATACAGTTCTCCATAGTGGCTGTATCAATTTACCTTCCCACCAACAGTGCAAGAGTGTTCCCTTTTCTCCACACCCTCTCCAGCATTGATTGTTTCTAGGTTTCTTGATGAGGGCCACTCTGACCGGTGTGAGATGCTATCTCATTGTGCTTTTGATTTGCATTTCTCTAATGGTTAATGAGGTTGAGGATTCTTTCGTGTGTTTGTGGGCAGTGTGGATGTCTTCTTTGGAGAACTGTCTCTTGAGGTCTTCTGCCCAGTTTTGGGTTGGGTTGCTTGCTTTTTTGATATTGAGCTGCATGAGCCGCCTGTAAGTTTTGGAGATGAATCCTTTGTCAGTTGCTTCATTTGTAAATATTTTCTCCCATTCTAAGGGTTGTCTGTCGGTCTTGTTTATGGTTTCCTTTGCCGTGCAAAAGCTCTTAAGTTCCCTTAGGTCCCATTTGCTTATTTTTGTTTTTATTTCCATTTTTGTAGCATGTGGTTCAAAAAGGATCTTGCAGTGATTTCTGTCATAGAGCGTTCTGCTTATGCTTTCCTCTAAGAGTTTGAGAGTGTCTGGCCTTACATTTAGGTCTTTAGTCCAGTTGGAGTTTATTTTTGTGTGTGGTGTTAGGGAGTCTTCTCCTTTCATCCTTGTACATGTACCTGTCCTGTTTTCCCGACACCACTTATTGAAGAGGCTGACTTTTCTCCACTCTATATTCTTGCCCCCTTTATCAAAGATAAGGTGACCATATGTGCGTGTGTTTATCTCTGGGCTTTCTGTCCTGTTCCATGGATCCATATGTCTGTTTTGGTGCCACTACCATACTGTCTTGATTCCTGTAGCTTTGCAGTTTCGTCTGAAGTCAGGGAGCCTGATTCCTCCAGCTCCATTTTTCGCTTTCAAGATTGCTTTGGCTATTCGGGGTCTTCTGTGTCTGCATACAAATTGTCAAATTTTGGGTTGGAGTTCTGTAAGAAATGCCAGTGGTAGTTTGACGGGGATTGCATTAAATCTCTAGATTGCTTTGGGGAGTAGAGTCATTTTCACAATATTGATTCTTCCAATCGAAGAACATGATATATCGCTCCATCTGTGGGTATCATTTTTAATTTCATTCATCAGTGTCTTATAATGTTCTGCATACAGGTCTTTTGTCTCCTTAGGTATTTTTAGTCCTGGACATTTTATTCATTTGGTTGCAGTGGTAACTAGGAGTGTTTCCTTAATTTCACTTTCAGATTTTTCATCATTAGTGTATAGGAATGCCAGCGATTTCTGTGCATTAATTTTGTATCCAGCTACTTTACCAAATTCACTGAGTAGCTCTACTAGTTTTCTGGTAGCCTCTTTAGGATTCTCTACGTATAGTATCGTGTCACCTGAAAACAGTGACAGCTTTACGTGTCCTTTCCACCGTTATATTTGAAAGCAACCAAGTTGCCTGGCTTCAGAGTTTACCAGTTTCAGAAGCTATTTACATAAAAGTTGGGACTTAGACTTGCTGCTAGAATGAGGTTTACGAAGGGAGTGCATGAAGTGAACGCATTTTTCGTGCAAAAAAGAACAGGAATTTTGGGCGGTTACAGGAGTCAGTAGTTTGGACTGAATTTTCTTCCTTCAATACAAACAAGTTGCAAATATACTCCACAGTCTTTGGAGATAGGGTCTTTAGGACAGTAATCAAGTTAAAATGAAGCCATCAGGCTTTGCCCTCATTCAGTACGATTGGTGTGCTTGGGTTGTAGATGGCTATGTTTGTCGTGTTACTCTCTCTGTATATATCAATGTCCTAATTTCTGTTAAGACATGCAGTCCTTGGTACTTTCTCCTGGCAGGCCTAGCCAATACAGGCAGCCTGCATCATGTGGGATGAGGCTTTATCTTTTGATCAGTCCACAAGTCCTTAAGAGAAAAGACTGCTCTTTCAAGGAAAAACGCGATTCTGCATGCACAGCTGTTTCCTCGGTCTCCAGTCTGTCAGACTGCCCTGAATAATTTGACTTCCCAGTCCCCACAACACGTTAGGCCAATTCAATAAAATCTCTCAATCTCAATCTCTCTCTCTCTCTCTCTTGCTCCCTTCCCTCCCCTCCCACCCCCAGGCAGCTAGTGGCTTCTGTTTCTCTGTGGAACCCAGACCAGAACACTTGTGTTATACCCACTAGTGGAATTATGGGGTCGTGGGGTAACTACCTCTGTAAATGTTGAAGGAAAGATAAGATATTTTGCAAACTGTTTGCCATATTCTACATTCCCCCCAGCAAAGTATAACATATCCATTTCTTCCATATTGTTTTCATGTCTCTATATTTTTAACTTTAATTTTATTTTTAGTTTTAATTTCTTAAAAGCAGTCATCAACTCATACACATCAGTGTATAAATATCACACCCATTGCCCAATTCAGCACACCACCATCCCCACCTCACTGTGGTTTTCCTCCCTTGGTGTCCATCCGTTGGTTCTCCACATCTGTGTCTCAACTTCTGCCCTGCAAACCACTTCGTCTGTACCATTTGTCTAGGTGCCACATACATGCGTTAATGTACGACATTTGTTTTTCTCTTTCTCGCTAAGTTCACTCTGTATGACAGTCTCTAGATCCATCCACGTCTCAACAAGTGATTCAGTTTCGTTCCTTTTAATGGCTGAGTAACATTCCATTGTATATATGTACCACAACTTCTTTATCCATTCGTCTGTCGATGGGCACGTGGCTTGCTTCCATGACCTGGCTATTGTAAATAGTGCTGAAATGAATATTGGGGTGCGTGTGTCTTTTTGAATTACGGTGTTCTCTGGGTATATTCCCAGTAGTGGGATTCCTGCGTCATATGGTAGTTCTCGTCTTAGTTTTTGAAGGACCCTCCATACAGTTCTCCATAGTGGCTGTATCAATTTACCTTCCCACCAACAGTGCAAGAGTGTTCCCTTTTCTCCACACCCTCTCCAGCATTGATTGTTTCTAGGTTTCTTGATGAGGGCCACTCTGACCGGTGCGAGATGCTATCTCATTGTGCTTTTGATTTGCATTTCTCTAATGGTTAATGAGGTTGAGCATTCTTTCGTGTGTTTGTGGGCAGTGTGGATGTCTTCTTTGGAGAACTGTCTCTTGAGGTCTTCTGCCCAGTTTTGGGTTGGGTTGTTTGCTTTTTTGATATTGAGCTGCATGAGCCGCCTGTAAGTTTTGGAGATGAATCCTTTGTCAGTTGCTTCATTTGTAAATATTTTCTCCCATTCTAAGGGTTGTCTGTCGGTCTTGTTTATGGTTTCCTTTGCCGTGCAAAAGCTCTTAAGTTCCCTTAGGTCCCATTTGCTTATTTTTGTTTTTATTTCCATTTTTCTAGCATGTGGTTCAAAAAGGATCTTGCAGTGATTTCTGTCATAGAGCGTTCTGCTTATGCTTTCCTCTAAGAATTTGAGAGTGTCTGGCCTTACATTTAGGTCTTTAGTCCAGTTGGAGTTTATTTTTGTGTGTGGTGTTAGGGAGTCTTCTCCTTTCATCCTTGTACATGTACCTGTCCTGTTTTCCCGACACCACTTATTGAAGAGGCTGACTTTTCTCCACTCTATATTCTTGCCCCCTTTATCAAAGATAAGGTGACCATATGTGCGTGTGTTTATCTCTGGGCTTTCTATCCTGTTCCATGGATCCATATGTCTGTTTTGGTGCCACTACCATACTGTCTTGATCCCTGTAGCTTTGCAGTTTTGTCTGAAGTCAGGGAGCCTGATTCCTCCAGCTCCATTTTTCGCTTTCAAGATTGCTTTGGCTATTCGGGGTCTTCTGTGTCTGCATACAAATTGTCAAATTTTGGGTTGGAGTTCTGTAAGAAATGCCAGTGGTAGTTTGACGGGGATTGCATTAAATCTCTAGATTGCTTTGGGGAGTAGAGTCATTTTCACAATATTGATTCTTCCAATCGAAGAACATGATATATCGCTCCATCTGTGGGTATCATTTTTAATTTCATTCATCAGTGTCTTATAATGTTCTGCATACAGGTCTTTTGTCTCCTTAGGTATTTTTAGTCCTGGACATTTTATTCATTTGGTTGCAGTGGTAACTAGGAGTGTTTCCTTAATTTCACTTTCAGATTTTTCATCATTAGTGTATAGGAATGCCAGCGATTTCTGTGCATTAATTTTGTATCCAGCTACTTTACCAAATTCACCGAGTAGCTCTACTAGTTTTCTGGTAGCCTCTTTAGGATTCTCTACGTATAGTATCGTGTCACCTGAAAACAGTGACAGCTTTACGTGTCCTTTCCACCGTTATATTTGAAAGCAACCAAGTTGCCTGGCTTCAGAGTTTACCAGTTTCAGAAGCTATTTACATAAAAGTTGGGACTTAGACTTGCTGCTAGAATGAGGTTTACGAAGGGAGTGCATGAAGTGAACGCATTTTTCGTGCAAAAAAGAACAGGAATTTTGGGCGGTTACAGGAGTCAGTAGTTTGGACTGAATTTTCTTCCTTCAATACAAACAAGTTGCAAATATACTCCACAGTCTTTGGAGATAGGGTCTTTAGGACAGTAATCAAGTTAAAATGAAGCCATCAGGCTTTGCCCTCATTCAGTACGATTGGTGTGCTTGGGTTGTAGATGGCTATGTTTGTCGTGTTACTCTCTCTGTATATATCAATGTCCTAATTTCTGTTAAGACATGCAGTCCTTGGTACTTTCTCCTGGCAGCCCTAGCCAATACAGGCAGCCTGCATCATGTGGGATGAGGCTTTATCTTTTGATCAGTCCACAAGTCCTTAAGAGAAAAGACTGCTCTTTCAAGGAAAAACGCGATTCTGCATGCACAGCTGTTTCCTCGGTCTCCAGTCTGTCAGACTGCCCTGAATAATTTGACTTCCCAGTCCCCACAACACGTTAGGCCAATTCAATAAAATCTCTCAATCTCAATCTCTCTCTCTCTCTCTCTTGCTCCCTTCCCTCCCCTCCCACCCCCAGGCAGCTAGTGGCTTCTGTTTCTCTGTGGAACCCAGACCAGAACACTTGTGTTATACCCACTAGTGGAATTATGGGGTCGTGGGGTAACTACCTCTGTAAATGTTGAAGGAAAGATAAGATATTTTGCAAACTGTTTGCCATATTCTACATTCCCCCCAGCAAAGTATAACATATCCATTTCTTCCATATTGTTTTCATGTCTCTATATTTTTAACTTTAATTTTATTTTTAGTTTTAATTTCTTAAAAGCAGTCATCAACTCATACACATCAGTGTATAAATATCACACCCATTGCCCAATTCAGCACACCACCATCCCCACCTCACTGTGGTTTTCCACCCTTGGTGTCCATCCGTTGGTTCTCCACATCTGTGTCTCAACTTCTGCCCTGCAAACCACTTCGTCTGTACCATTTGTCTAGGTGCCACATACATGCGTTAATGTACGACATTTGTTTTTCTCTTTCTCGCTAAGTTCACTCTGTATGACAGTCTCTAGATCCATCCACGTCTCAACAAGTGACTCAGTTTCGTTCCTTTTAATGGCTGAGTAACATTCCATTGTATATATGTACCACAACTTCTTTATCCATTCGTCTGTCGATGGGCACGTGGCTTGCTTCCATGACCTGGCTATTGTAAATAGTGCTGAAATGAATATTGGGGTGCGTGTGTCTTTTGAATTACGGTGTTCTCTGGGTATATTCCCAGTAGTGGGATTCCTGCGTCATATGGTAGTTCTCGTCTTAGTTTTTGAAGGACCCTCCATACAGTTCTCCATAGTGGCTGTATCAATTTACCTTCCCACCAACAGTGCAAGAGTGTTCCCTTTTCTCCACACCCTCTCCAGCATTGATTGTTTCTAGGTTTCTTGATGAGGGCCACTCTGACCGGTGTGAGATGCTATCTCATTGTGCTTTTGATTTGCATTTCTCTAATGGTTAATGAGGTTGAGGATTCTTTCGTGTGTTTGTGGGCAGTGTGGATGTCTTCTTTGGAGAACTGTCTCTTGAGGTCTTCTGCCCAGTTTTGGGTTGGGTTGCTTGCTTTTTTGATATTGAGCTGCATGAGCCGCCTGTTAGTTTTGGAGATGAATCCTTTGTCAGTTGCTTCATTTGTAAATATTTTCTCCCATTCTAAGGGTTGTCTGTCGGTCTTGTTTATGGTTTCCTTTGCCGTGCAAAAGCTCTTAAGTTCCCTTAGGTCCCATTTGCTTATTTTTGTTTTTATTTCCATTTTTCTAGCATGTGGTTCAAAAAGGATCTTGCAGTGATTTCTGTCATAGAGCGTTCTGCTTATGCTTTCCTCTAAGAGTTTGAGAGTGTCTGGCCTTACATTTAGGTCTTTAGTCCAGTTGGAGTTTATTTTTGTGTGTGGTGTTAGGGAGTCTTCTCCTTTCATCCTTGTACATGTACCTGTCCTGTTTTCCCGACACCACTTATTGAAGAGGCTGACTTTTCTCCACTCTATATTCTTGCCCCCTTTATCAAAGATAAGGTGACCATATGTGCGTGTGTTTATCTCTGGGCTTTCTGTCCTGTTCCATGGATCCATATGTCTGTTTTGGTGCCACTACCATACTGTCTTGATTCCTGTAGCTTTGCAGTTTCGTCTGAAGTCAGGGAGCCTGATTCCTCCAGCTCCATTTTTCGCTTTCAAGATTGCTTTGGCTATTCGGGGTCTTCTGTGTCTGCATACAAATTGTCAAATTTTGGGTTGGAGTTCTGTAAGAAATGCCAGTGGTAGTTTGACGGGGATTGCATTAAATCTCTAGATTGCTTTGGGGAGTAGAGTCATTTTCACAATATTGATTCTTCCAATCGAAGAACATGATATATCGCTCCATCTGTGGGTATCATTTTTAATTTCATTCATCAGTGTCTTATAATGTTCTGCATACAGGTCTTTTGTCTCCTTAGGTATTTTTAGTCCTGGACATTTTATTCATTTGGTTGCAGTGGTAACTAGGAGTGTTTCCTTAATTTCACTTTCAGATTTTTCATCATTAGTGTATAGGAATGCCAGCGATTTCTGTGCATTAATTTTGTATCCAGCTACTTTACCAAATTCACTGAGTAGCTCTACTAGTTTTCTGGTAGCCTCTTTAGGATTCTCTACGTATAGTATCGTGTCACCTGAAAACAGTGACAGCTTTACGTGTCCTTTCCACCGTTATATTTGAAAGCAACCAAGTTGCCTGGCTTCAGAGTTTACCAGTTTCAGAAGCTATTTACATAAAAGTTGGGACTTAGACTTGCTGCTAGAATGAGGTTTACGAAGGGAGTGCATGAAGTGAACGCATTTTTCGTGCAAAAAAGAACAGGAATTTTGGGCGGTTACAGGAGTCAGTAGTTTGGACTGAATTTTCTTCCTTCAATACAAACAAGTTGCAAATATACTCCACAGTCTTTGGAGATAGGGTCTTTAGGACAGTAATCAAGTTAAAATGAAGCCATCAGGCTTTGCCCTCATTCAGTACGATTGGTGTGCTTGGGTTGTAGATGGCTATGTTTGTCGTGTTACTCTCTCTGTATATATCAATGTCCTAATTTCTGTTAAGACATGCAGTCCTTGGTACTTTCTCCTGGCAGGCCTAGCCAATACAGGCAGCCTGCATCATGTGGGATGAGGCTTTATCTTTTGATCAGTCCACAAGTCCTTAAGAGAAAAGACTGCTCTTTCAAGGAAAAACGCGATTCTGCATGCACAGCTGTTTCCTCGGTCTCCAGTCTGTCAGACTGCCCTGAATAATTTGACTTCCCAGTCCCCACAACACGTTAGGCCAATTCAATAAAATCTCTCAATCTCAATCTCTCTCTCTCTCTCTCTTGCTCCCTTCCCTCCCCTCCCACCCCCAGGCAGCTAGTGGCTTCTGTTTCTCTGTGGAACCCAGACCAGAACACTTGTGTTATACCCACTAGTGGAATTACGGGGTCGTGAGGTAACTACCTCTGTAAATGTTGAAGGAAAGATAAGATATTTTGCAAACTGTTTGCCATATTCTACATTCCCCCCAGCAAAGTATAACATATCCATTTCTTCCATATTGTTTTCATGTCTCTATATTTTTAACTTTAATTTTATTTTTAGTTTTAATTTCTTAAAAGCAGTCATCAACTCATACACATCAGTGTATAAATATCACACCCATTGCCCAATTCAGCACACCACCATCCCCACCTCACTGTGGTTTTCCTCCCTTGGTGTCCATCCGTTGGTTCTCCACATCTGTGTCTCAACTTCTGCCCTGCAAACCACTTCGTCTGTACCATTTGTCTAGGTGCCACATACATGCGTTAATGTACGACATTTGTTTTTCTCTTTCTCGCTAAGTTCACTCTGTATGACAGTCTCTAGATCCATCCACGTCTCAACAAGTGATTCAGTTTCGTTCCTTTTAATGGCTGAGTAACATTCCATTGTATATATGTACCACAACTTCTTTATCCATTCGTCTGTCGATGGGCACGTGGCTTGCTTCCATGACCTGGCTATTGTAAATAGTGCTGAAATGAATATTGGGGTGCGTGTGTCTTTTTGAATTACGGTGTTCTCTGGGTATATTCCCAGTAGTGGGATTCCTGCGTCATATGGTAGTTCTCGTCTTAGTTTTTGAAGGACCCTCCATACAGTTCTCCATAGTGGCTGTATCAATTTACCTTCCCACCAACAGTGCAAGAGTGTTCCCTTTTCTCCACACCCTCTCCAGCATTGATTGTTTCTAGGTTTCTTGATGAGGGCCACTCTGACCGGTGTGAGATGCTATCTCATTGTGCTTTTGATTTGCATTTCTCTAATGGTTAATGAGGTTGAGCATTCTTTCGTGTGTTTGTGGGCAGTGTGGATGTCTTCTTTGGAGAACTGTCTCTTGAGGTCTTCTGCCCAGTTTTGGGTTGGGTTGTTTGCTTTTTTGATATTGAGCTGCATGAGCCGCCTGTAAGTTTTGGAGATGAATCCTTTGTCAGTTGCTTCATTTGTAAATATTTTCTCCCATTCTAAGGGTTGTCTGTCGGTCTTGTTTATGGTTTCCTTTGCCGTGCAAAAGCTCTTAAGTTCCCTTAGGTCCCATTTGCTTATTTTTGTTTTTATTTCCATTTTTGTAGCATGTGGTTCAAAAAGGATCTTGCAGTGATTTCTGTCATAGAGCGTTCTGCTTATGCTTTCCTCTAAGAGTTTGAGAGTGTCTGGCCTTACATTTAGGTCTTTAGTCCAGTTGGAGTTTATTTTTGTGTGTGGTGTTAGGGAGTCTTCTCCTTTCATCCTTGTACATGTACCTGTCCTGTTTTCCCGACACCACTTATTGAAGAGGCTGACTTTTCTCCACTCTATATTCTTGCCCCCTTTATCAAAGATAAGGGGACCATATGTGCGTGTGTTTATCTCTGGGCTTTCTATCCTGTTCCATGGATCCATATGTCTGTTTTGGTGCCACTACCATACTGTCTTGATTCCTGTAGCTTTGCAGTTTCGTCTGA
The DNA here is from genome assembly GCF_028564815.1 of Eubalaena glacialis. Taxonomy (NCBI): domain Eukaryota; kingdom Metazoa; phylum Chordata; class Mammalia; order Artiodactyla; family Balaenidae; genus Eubalaena; species Eubalaena glacialis. The sequence goes on along the minus strand of NW_026871143.1, from coordinate 89,983 downwards.
AGTCAGGGAGCCTGATTCCTCCAGCTCCATTTTTCGCTTTCAAGATTGCTTTGGCTATTCGGGGTCTTCTGTGTCTGCATACAAATTGTCAAATTTTGGGTTGGAGTTCTGTAAGAAATGCCAGTGGTAGTTTGACGGGGATTGCATTAAATCTCTAGATTGCTTTGGGGAGTAGAGTCATTTTCACAATATTGATTCTTCCAATCGAAGAACATGATATATCGCTCCATCTGTGGGTATCATTTTTAATTTCATTCATCAGTGTCTTATAATGTTCTGCATACAGGTCTTTTGTCTCCTTAGGTATTTTTAGTCCTGGACATTTTATTCATTTGGTTGCAGTGGTAACTAGGAGTGTTTCCTTAATTTCACTTTCAGATTTTTCATCATTAGTGTATAGGAATGCCAGCGATTTCTGTGCATTAATTTTGTATCCAGCTACTTTACCAAATTCACTGAGTAGCTCTACTAGTTTTCTCGTAGCCTCTTTAGGATTCTCTACGTATAGTATCGTGTCACCTGAAAACAGTGACAGCTTTACGTGTCCTTTCCACCGTTATATTTGAAAGCAACCAAGTTGCCTGGCTTCAGAGTTTACCAGTTTCAGAAGCTATTTACATAAAAGTTGGGACTTAGACTTGCTGCTAGAATGAGGTTTACGAAGGGAGTGCATGAAGTGAACGCATTTTTCGTGCAAAAAAGAACAGGAATTTTGGGCGGTTACAGGAGTCAGTAGTTTGGACTGAATTTTCTTCCTTCAATACAAACAAGTTGCAAATATACTCCACAGTCTTTGGAGATAGGGTCTTTAGGACAGTAATCAAGTTAAAATGAAGCCATCAGGCTTTGCCCTCATTCAGTACGATTGGTGTGCTTGGGTTGTAGATGGCTATGTTTGTCGTGTTACTCTCTCTGTATATATCAATGTCCTAATTTCTGTTAAGACATGCAGTCCTTGGTACTTTCTCCTGGCAGCCCTAGCCAATACAGGCAGCCTGCATCATGTGGGATGAGGCTTTATCTTTTGATCAGTCCACAAGTCCTTAAGAGAAAAGACTGCTCTTTCAAGGAAAAACGCGATTCTGCATGCACAGCTGTTTCCTCGGTCTCCAGTCTGTCAGACTGCCCTGAATAATTTGACTTCCCAGTCCCCACAACACGTTAGGCCAATTCAATAAAATCTCTCAATCTCAATCTCTCTCTCTCTCTCTCTTGCTCCCTTCCCTCCCCTCCCACCCCCAGGCAGCTAGTGGCTTCTGTTTCTCTGTGGAACCCAGACCAGAACACTTGTGTTATACCCACTAGTGGAATTATGGGGTCGTGGGGTAACTACCTCTGTAAATGTTGAAGTAAAGATAAGATATTTTGCACACTGTTTGCCATATTCTACCTTCCCCCCAGCAAAGTGTAACATATCCATTTCTTCCAAATTGTTTTCATGTCCCTATATTTTTAACTTTAATTTTATTTTTAGTTTTAATTTCTTAAAAGCAGTCATCAACTCATACACATCAGTGTATAAATATCACACCCATTGCCCAATTCAGCACACCACCATCCCCACCTCACTGTGGTTTTCCTCCCTTGGTGTCCATCCGTTGGTTCTCCACATCTGTGTCTCAACTTCTGCCCTGCAAACCATTTCGTCTGTACCATTTGTCTAGGTGCCACATACATGCGTTAATGTACGACATTTGTTTTTCTCTTTCTCGCTAAGTTCACTCTGTATGACAGTCTCTAGATCCATCCACGTCTCAACAAGTGACTCAGTTTCGTTCCTTTTAATGGCTGAGTAACATTCCATTGTATATATGTACCACAACTTCTTTATCCATTCGTCTGTCGATGGGCACGTGGCTTGCTTCCATGACCTGGCTATTGTAAATAGTGCTGAAATGAATATTGGGGTGCGTGTGTCTTTTTGAATTACGGTGTTCTCTGGGTATATTCCCAGTAGTGGGATTCCTGCGTCATATGGTAGTTCTCGTCTTAGTTTTTGAAGGACCCTCCATACAGTTCTCCATAGTGGCTGTATCAATTTACCTTCCCACCAACAGTGCAAGAGTGTTCCCTTTTCTCCACACCCTCTCCAGCATTGATTGTTTCTAGGTTTCTTGATGAGGGCCACTCTGACCGGTGTGAGATGCTATCTCATTGTGCTTTTGATTTGCATTTCTCTAATGGTTAATGAGGTTGAGCATTCTTTCGTGTGTTTGTGGGCAGTGTGGATGTCTTCTTTGGAGAACTGTCTCTTGAGGTCTTCTGCCCAGTTTTGGGTTGGGTTGTTTGCTTTTTTGATATTGAGCTGCATGAGCCGCCTGTAAGTTTTGGAGATGAATCCTTTGTCAGTTGCTTCATTTGTAAATATTTTCTCCCATTCTAAGGGTTGTCTGTCGGTCTTGTTTATGGTTTCCTTTGCCGTGCAAAAGCTCTTAAGTTCCCTTAGGTCCCATTTGCTTATTTTTGTTTTTATTTCCATTTTTCTAGCATGTGGTTCAAAAAGGACCTTGCAGTGATTTCTGTCATAGAGCGTTCTGCTTATGCTTTCCTCTAAGAGTTTGAGAGTGTCTGGCCTTACATTTAGGTCTTTAGTCCAGTTGGAGTTTATTTTTGTGTGTGGTGTTAGGGAGTCTTCTCCTTTCATCCTTGTACATGTACCTGTCCTGTTTTCCCGACACCACTTATTGAAGAGGCTGACTTTTCTCCACTCTATATTCTTGCCCCCTTTATCAAAGATAAGGTGACCATATGTGCGTGTGTTTATCTCTGGGCTTTCTATCCTGTTCCATGGATCCATATGTCTGTTTTGGTGCCACTACCATACTGTCTTGATTCCTGTAGCTTTGCAGTTTCGTCTGAAGTCAGGGAGCCTGATTCCTCCAGCTCCATTTTTTGCTTTCAAGATTGCTTTGGCTATTCGGGGTCTTCTGTGTCTGCATACAAATTGTCAAATTTTGGGTTGGAGTTCTGTAAGAAATGCCAGTGTTAGTTTGACGGGGATTGCATTAAATCTCTAGATTGCTTTGGGGAGTAGAGTCATTTTCACAATATTGATTCTTCCAATCGAAGAACATGATATATCGCTCCATCTGTGGGTATCATTTTTAATTTCATTCATCAGTGTCTTATAATGTTCTGCATACAGGTCTTTTGTCTCCTTAGGTATTTTTAGTCCTGGACATTTTATTCATTTGGTTGCAGTGGTAACTAGGAGTGTTTCCTTAATTTCACTTTCAGATTTTTCATCATTAGTGTATAGGAATGCCAGCGATTTCTGTGCATTAATTTTGTATCCAGCTACTTTACCAAATTCACTGAGTAGCTCTACTAGTTTTCTGGTAGCCTCTTTAGGATTCTCTACGTATAGTATCGTGTCACCTGAAAACAGTGACAGCTTTACGTGTCCTTTCCACCGTTATATTTGAAAGCAACCAAGTTGCCTGGCTTCAGAGTTTACCAGTTTCAGAAGCTATTGACATAAAAGTTGGGACTTAGACTTGCTGCTAGAATGAGGTTTACGAAGGGAGTGCATGAAGTGAACGCATTTTTCGTGCAAAAAAGAACAGGAATTTTGGGCGGTTACAGGAGTCAGTAGTTTGGACTGAATTTTCTTCCTTCAATACAAACAAGTTGCAAATATACTCCACAGTCTTTGGAGATAGGGTCTTTAGGACAGTAATCAAGTTAAAATGAAGCCATCAGGCTTTGCCCTCATTCAGTACGATTGGTGTGCTTGGGTTGTAGATGGCTATGTTTGTCGTGTTACTCTCTCTGTATATATCAATGTCCTAATTTCTGTTAAGACATGCAGTCCTTGGTACTTTCTCCTGGCAGGCCTAGCCACTACAGGCAGCCTGCATCATGTGGGATGAGGCTTTATCTTTTGATCAGTCCACAAGTCCTTAAGAGAAAAGACTGCTCTTTCAAGGAAAAACGCGATTCTGCATGCACAGCTGTTTCCTCGGTCTCCAGTCTGTCAGACTGCCCTGAAGAATTTGACTTCCCAGTCCCCACAACACGTTAGGCCAATTCAATAAAATCTCTCAATCTCAATCTCTCTCTCTCTCTCTCTTGCTCCCTTCCCTCCCCTCCCACCCCCAGGCAGCTAGTGGCTTCTGTTTCTCTGTGGAACCCAGACCAGAACACTTGTGTTATACCCACTAGTGGAATTATGGGGTCGTGGGGTAACTACCTCTGTAAATGTTGAAGGAAAGATAAGATATTTTGCAAACTGTTTGCCATATTCTACATTCCCCCCAGCAAAGTATAACATATCCATTTCTTCCATATTGTTTTCATGTCTCTATATTTTTAACTTTAATTTTATTTTTAGTTTTAATTTCTTAAAAGCAGTCATCAACTCATACACATCAGTGTATAAATATCACACCCATTGCCCAATTCAGCACACCACCATCCCCACCTCACTGTGGTTTTCCTCCCTTGGTGTCCATCCGTTGGTTCTCCACATCTGTGTCTCAACTTCTGCCCTGCAAACCACTTCGTCTGTACCATTTGTCTAGGTGCCACATACATGCGTTAATGTACGACATTTGTTTTTCTCTTTCTCGCTAAGTTCACTCTGTATGACAGTCTCTAGATCCATCCACGTCTCAACAAGTGATTCAGTTTCGTTCCTTTTAATGGCTGAGTAACATTCCATTGTATATATGTACCACAACTTCTTTATCCATTCGTCTGTCGATGGGCACGTGGCTTGCTTCCATGACCTGGCTGTTGTAAATAGTGCTGAAATGAATATTGGGGTGCGTGTGTCTTTTTGAATTACGGTGTTCTCTGGGTATATTCCCAGTAGTGGGATTCCTGCGTCATATGGTAGTTCTCGTCTTAGTTTTTGAAGGACCCTCCATACAGTTCTCCATAGTGGCTGTATCAATTTACCTTCCCACCAACAGTGCAAGAGTGTTCCCTTTTCTCCACACCCTCTCCAGCATTGATTGTTTCTAGGTTTCTTGATGAGGGCCACTCTGACCGGTGTGAGATGCTATCTCATTGTGCTTTTGATTTGCATTTCTCTAATGGTTAATGAGGTTGAGCATTCTTTCGTGTGTTTGTGGGCAGTGTGGATGTCTTCTTTGGAGAACTGTCTCTTGAGGTCTTCTGCCCAGTTTTGGGTTGGGTTGTTTGCTTTTTTGATATTGAGCTGCATGAGCCGCCTGTAAGTTTTGGAGATGAATCCTTTGTCAGTTGCTTCATTTGTAAATATTTTCTCCCATTCTAAGGGTTGTCTGTCGGTCTTCTTTATGGTTTCCTTTGCCGTGCAAAAGCTCTTAAGTTCCCTTAGGTCCCATTTGCTTATTTTTGTTTTTATTTCCATTTTTCTAGCATGTGGTTCAAAAAGGATCTTGCAGTGATTTCTGTCATAGAGCGTTCTGCTTATGCTTTCCTCTAAGAGTTTGAGAGTGTCTGGCCTTACATTTAGGTCTTTAGTCCAGTTGGAGTTTATTTTTGTGTGTGGTGTTAGGGAGTCTTCTCCTTTCATCCTTGTACATGTACCTGTCCTGTTTTCCCGACACCACTTATTGAAGAGGCTGACTTTTCTCCACTCTATATTCTTGCCCCCTTTATCAAAGATAAGGTGACCATATGCGCGTGTGTTTATCTCTGGGCTTTCTATCCTGTTCCATGGATCCATATGTCTGTTTTGGTGCCACTACCATACTGTCTTGATTCCTGTAGCTTTGCAGTTTCGTCTGAAGTCAGGGAGCCTGATTCCTCCAGCTCCATTTTTCGCTTTCAAGATTGCTTTGGCTATTCGGGGTCTTCTGTGTCTGCATACAAATTGTCAAATTTTGGGTTGGAGTTCTGTAAGAAATGCCAGTGGTAGTTTGACGGGGATTGCATTAAATCTCTAGATTGCTTTGGGGAGTAGAGTCATTTTCACAATATTGATTCTTCCAATCGAAGAACATGATATATCGCTCCATCTGTGGGTATCATTTTTAATTTCATTCATCAGTGTCTTATAATGTTCTGCATACAGGTCTTTTGTCTCCTTAGGTATTTTTAGTCCTGGACATTTTATTCATTTGGTTGCAGTGGTAACTAGGAGTGTTTCCTTAATTTCACTTTCAGATTTTTCATCATTAGTGTATAGGAATGCCAGCGATTTCTGTGCATTAATTTTGTATCCAGCTACTTTACCAAATTCACTGAGTAGCTCTACTAGTTTTCTGGTAGCCTCTTTAGGATTCTCTACGTATAGTATCGTGTCACCTGAAAACAGTGACAGCTTTACGTGTCCTTTCCACCGTTATATTTGAAAGCAACCAAGTTGCCTGGCTTCAGAGTTTACCAGTTTCAGAAGCTATTGACATAAAAGTTGGGACTTAGACTTGCTGCTAGAATGAGGTTTACGAAGGGAGTGCATGAAGTGAACGCATTTTTCGTGCAAAAAAGAACAGGAATTTTGGGCGGTTACAGGAGTCAGTAGTTTGGACTGAATTTTCTTCCTTCAATACAAACAAGTTGCAAATATACTCCACAGTCTTTGGAGATAGGGTCTTTAGGACAGTAATCAAGTTAAAATGAAGCCATCAGGCTTTGCCCTCATTCAGTACGATTGGTGTGCTTGGGTTGTAGATGGCTATGTTTGTCGTGTTACTCTCTCTGTATATATCAATGTCCTAATTTCTGTTAAGACATGCAGTCCTTGGTACTTTCTCCTGGCAGCCCTAGCCAATACAGGCAGCCTGCATCATGTGGGATGAGGCTTTATCTTTTGATCAGTCCACAAGTCCTTAAGAGAAAAGACTGCTCTTTCAAGGAAAAACGCGATTCTGCATGCACAGCTGTTTCCTCGGTCTCCAGTCTGTCAGACTGCCCTGAAGAATTTGACTTCCCAGTCCCCACAACACGTTAGGCCAATTCAATAAAATCTCTCAATCTCAATCTCTCTCTCTCTCTCTCTTGCTCCCTTCCCTCCCCTCCCACCCCCAGGCAGCTAGTGGCTTCTGTTTCTCTGTGGAACCCAGACCAGAACACTTGTGTTATACCCACTAGTGGAATTATGGGGTCGTGGGGTAACTACCTCTGTAAATGTTGAAGGAAAGATAAGATATTTTGCAAACTGTTTGCCATATTCTACATTCCCCCCAGCAAAGTATAACATATCCATTTCTTCCATATTGTTTTCATGTCTCTATATTTTTAACTTTAATTTTATTTTTAGTTTTAATTTCTTAAAAGCAGTCATCAACTCATACACATCAGTGTATAAATATCACACCCATTGCCCAATTCAGCACACCACCATCCCCACCTCACTGTGGTTTTCCTCCCTTGGTGTCCATCCGTTGGTTCTCCACATCTGTGTCTCAACTTCTGCCCTGCAAACCACTTCGTCTGTACCATTTGTCTAGGTGCCACATACATGCGTTAATGTACGACATTTGTTTTTCTCTTTCTCGCTAAGTTCACTCTGTATGACAGTCTCTAGATCCATCCACGTCTCAACAAGTGATTCAGTTTCGTTCCTTTTAATGGCTGAGTAACATTCCATTGTATATATGTACCACAACTTCTTTATCCATTCGTCTGTCGATGGGCACGTGGCTTGCTTCCATGACCTGGCTGTTGTAAATAGTGCTGAAATGAATATTGGGGTGCGTGTGTCTTTTTGAATTACGGTGTTCTCTGGGTATATTCCCAGTAGTGGGATTCCTGCGTCATATGGTAGTTCTCGTCTTAGTTTTTGAAGGACCCTCCATACAGTTCTCCATAGTGGCTGTATCAATTTACCTTCCCACCAACAGTGCAAGAGTGTTCCCTTTTCTCCACACCCTCTCCAGCATTGATTGTTTCTAGGTTTCTTGATGAGGGCCACTCTGACCGGTGTGAGATGCTATCTCATTGTGCTTTTGATTTGCATTTCTCTAATGGTTAATGAGGTTGAGCATTCTTTCGTGTGTTTGTGGGCAGTGTGGATGTCTTCTTTGGAGAACTGTCTCTTGAGGTCTTCTGCCCAGTTTTGGGTTGGGTTGTTTGCTTTTTTGATATTGAGCTGCATGAGCCGCCTGTAAGTTTTGGAGATGAATCCTTTGTCAGTTGCTTCATTTGTAAATATTTTCTCCCATTCTAAGGGTTGTCTGTCGGTCTTCTTTATGGTTTCCTTTGCCGTGCAAAAGCTCTTAAGTTCCCTTGGGTCCCGTTTGCTTATTTTTGTTTATATTTCCATTTTTCTAGCATGTGGTTCAAAAAGGATCTTGCAGTGATTTCTGTCATAGAGCGTTCTGCTTATGCTTTCCTCTAAGAGTTTGAGAGTGTCTGGCCTTACATTTAGGTCTTTAGTCCAGTTGGAGTTTATTTTTGTGTGTGGTGTTAGGGAGTCTTCTCCTTTCATCCTTGTACATGTACCTGTCCTGTTTTCCCGACACCACTTATTGAAGAGGCTGACTTTTCTCCACTCTATATTCTTGCCCCCTTTATCAAAGATAAGGTGACCATATGTGCGTGTGTTTATCTCTGGGCTTTCTATCCTGTTCCATGGATCCATATGTCTGTTTTGGTGCCACTACCATACTGTCTTGATTCCTGTAGCTTTGCAGTTTCGTCTGAAGTCAGGGAGCCTGATTCCTCCAGCTCCATTTTTCGCTTTCAAGATTGCTTTGGCTATTCGGGGTCTTCTGTGTCTGCATACAAATTGTCAAATTTTGGGTTGGAGTTCTGTAAGAAATGCCAGTGGTAGTTTGACGGGGATTGCATTAAATCTCTAGATTGCTTTGGGGAGTAGAGTCATTTTCACAATATTGATTCTTCCAATCGAAGAACATGATATATCGCTCCATCTGTGGGTATCATTTTTAATTTCATTCATCAGTGTCTTATAATGTTCTGCATACAGGTCTTTTGTCTCCTTAGGTATTTTTAGTCCTGGACATTTTATTCATTTGGTTGCAGTGGTAACTAGGAGTGTTTCCTTAATTTCACTTTCAGATTTTTCATCATTAGTGTATAGGAATGCCAGCGATTTCTGTGCATTAATTTTGTATCCAGCTACTTTACCAAATTCACTGAGTAGCTCTACTAGTTTTCTGGTAGCCTCTTTAGGATTCTCTACGTATAGTATCGTGTCACCTGAAAACAGTGACAGCTTTACGTGTCCTTTCCACCGTTATATTTGAAAGCAACCAAGTTGCCTGGCTTCAGAGTTTACCAGTTTCAGAAGCTATTTACATAAAAGTTGGGACTTAGACTTGCTGCTAGAATGAGGTTTACGAAGGGAGTGCATGAAGTGAACGCATTTTTCGTGCAAAAAAGTACAGGAATTTTGGGCGGTTACAGGAGTCAGTAGTTTGGACTGAATTTTCTTCCTTCAATACAAACAAGTTGCAAATATACTCCACAGTCTTTGGAGATAGGGTCTTTAGGACAGTAATCAAGTTAAAATGAAGCCATCAGGCTTTGCCCTCATTCAGTACGATTGGTGTGCTTGGGTTGTAGATGGCTATGTTTGTCGTGTTACTCTCTCTGTATATATCAATGTCCTAATTTCTGTTAAGACATGCAGTCCTTGGTACTTTCTCCTGGCAGCCCTAGCCAATACAGGCAGCCTGCATCATGTGGGATGAGGCTTTATCTTTTGATCAGTCCACAAGTCCTTAAGAGAAAAGACTGCTCTTTCAAGGAAAAACGCGATTCTGCATGCACAGCTGTTTCCTCGGTCTCCAGTCTGTCAGACTGCCCTGAATAATTTGACTTCCCAGTCCCCACAACACGTTAGGCCAATTCAATAAAATCTCTCAATCTCAATCTCTCTCTCTCTCTCTCTTGCTCCCTTCCCTCCCCTCCCACCCCCAGGCAGCTAGTGGCTTCTGTTTCTCTGTGGAACCCAGACCAGAACACTTGTGTTATACCCACTAGTGGAATTATGGGGTCGTGAGGTAACTACCTCTGTAAATGTTGAAGGAAAGATAAGATATTTTGCAAACTGTTTGCCATATTCTACATTTCCCCCACAAAGTATAACATATCCATTTCTTCCATATTGTTTTCATGTCTCTATATTTTTAACTTTAATTTTATTTTTAATTTTAATTTCTTAAAAGCAGTCATCAACTCATACACATCAGTGTATAAATATCACACCCATTGCCCAATTCAGCACACCACCATCCCCAGCCCACTGTGGTTTTCCTCCCTTGGTGTCCATCCGTTGGTTCTCCACATCTGTGTCTCAACTTCTGCCCTGCAAACCACTTCGTCTGTACCATTTGTCTAGGTGCCACATACATGCGTTAATGTACGACATTTGTTTTTCTCTTTCTCGCTAAGTTCACTCTGTATGACAGTCTCTAGATCCATCCACGTCTCAACAAGTGACTCAGTTTCGTTCCTTTTCATGGCTGAGTAACATTCCATTGTATATATGTACCACAACTTCTTTATCCATTCGTCTGTCGATGGGCACGTGGCTTGCTTCCATGACCTGGCTATTGTAAATAGTGCTGAAATGAATATTGGGGTGCGTGTGTCTTTTTGAATTACGGTGTTCTCTGGGTATATTCCCAGTAGTGGGATTCCTGCGTCATATGGTAGTTCTCGTCTTAGTTTTTGAAGGACCCTCCATACAGTTCTCCATAGTGGCTGTATCAATTTACCTTCCCACCAACAGTGCAAGAGTGTTCCCTTTTCTCCACACCCTCTCCAGCATTGATTGTTTCTAGGTTTCTTGATGAGGGCCACTCTGACCGGTGTGAGATGCTATCTCATTGTGCTTTTGATTTGCATTTCTCTAATGGTTAATGAGGTTGAGCATTCTTTCGTGTGTTTGTGGGCAGTGTGGATGTCTTCTTTGGAGAACTGTCTCTTGAGGTCTTCTGCCCAGTTTTGGGTTGGGTTGTTTGCTTTTTTGATATTGAGCTGCATGAGCCGCCTGTAAGTTTTGGAGATGAATCCTTTGTCAGTTGCTTCATTTGTAAATATTTTCTCCCATTCTAAGGGTTGTCTGTCGGTCTTCTTTATGGTTTCCTTTGCCGTGCAAAAGCTCTTAAGTTCCCTTGGGTCCCGTTTGCTTATTTTTGTTTATATTTCCATTTTTCTAGCATGTGGTTCAAAAAGGATCTTGCAGTGATTTCTGTCATAGAGCGTTCTGCTTATGCTTTCCTCTAAGAGTTTGAGAGTGTCTGGCCTTACATTTAGGTCTTTAGTCCAGTTGGAGTTTATTTTTGTGTGTGGTGTTAGGGAGTCTTCTCCTTTCATCCTTGTACATGTACCTGTCCTGTTTTCCCGACACCACTTATTGAAGAGGCTGACTTTTCTCCACTCTATATTCTTGCCCCCTTTATCAAAGATAAGGTGACCATATGTGCGTGTGTTTATCTCTGGGCTTTCTATCCTGTTCCATGGATCCATATGTCTGTTTTGGTGCCACTACCATACTGTCTTGATTCCTGTAGCTTTGCAGTTTCGTCTGAAGTCAGGGAGCCTGATTCCTCCAGCTCCATTTTTCGCTTTCAAGATTGCTTTGGCTATTCGGGGTCTTCTGTGTCTGCATACAAATTGTCAAATTTTGGGTTGGAGTTCTGTAAGAAATGCCAGTGGTAGTTTGACGGGGATTGCATTAAATCTCTAGATTGCTTTGGGGAGTAGAGTCATTTTCACAATATTGATTCTTCCAATCGAAGAACATGATATATCACTCCATCTGTGGGTATCATTTTTAATTTCATTCATCTGTGTCTTATAATGTTCTGCATACAGGTCTTTTGTCTCCTTAGGTATTTTTAGTCCTGGACATTTTATTCATTTGGTTGCAGTGGTAACTAGGAGTGTTTCCTTAATTTCACTTTCAGATTTTTCATCATTAGTGTATAGGAATGCCAGCGATTTCTGTGCATTAATTTTGTATCCAGCTACTTTACCAAATTCACTGAGTAGCTCTACTAGTTTTCTGGTAGCCTCTTTAGGATTCTCTACGTATAGTATCGTGTCACCTGAAAACAGTGACAGCTTTACGTGTCCTTTCCACCGTTATATTTGAAAGCAACCAAGTTGCCTGGCTTCAGAGTTTACCAGTTTCAGAAGCTATTTACATAAAAGTTGGGACTTAGACTTGCTGCTAGAATGAGGTTTACGAAGGGAGTGCATGAAGTGAACGCATTTTTCGTGCAAAAAAGAACAGGAATTTTGGGCGGTTACAGGAGTCAGTAGTTTGGACTGAATTTTCTTCCTTCAATACAAACAAGTTGCAAATATACTCCACAGTCTTTGGAGATAGGGTCTTTAGGACAGTAATCAAGTTAAAATGAAGCCATCAGGCTTTGCCCTCATTCAGTACGATTGGTGTGCTTGGGTTGTAGATGGCTATGTTTGTCGTGTTACTCTCTCTGTATATATCAATGTCCTAATTTCTGTTAAGACATGCAGTCCTTGGTACTTTCTCCTGGCAGCCCTAGCCAATACAGGCAGCCTGCATCATGTGGGATGAGGCTTTATCTTTTGATCAGTCCACAAGTCCTTAAGAGAAAAGACTGCTCTTTCAAGGAAAAACGCGATTCTGCATGCACAGCTGTTTCCTCGGTCTCCAGTCTGTCAGACTGCCCTGAAGAATTTGACTTCCCAGTCCCCACAACACGTTAGGCCAATTCAATAAAATCTCTCAATCTCAATCTCTCTCTCTCTCTCTCTTGCTCCCTTCCCTCCCCTCCCACCCCCAGGCAGCTAGTGGCTTCTGTTTCTCTGTGGAACCCAGACCAGAACACTTGTGTTATACCCACTAGTGGAATTATGGGGTCGTGAGGTAACTACCTCTGTAAATGTTGAAGGAAAGATAAGATATTTTGCAAACTGTTTGCCATATTCTACATTTCCCCCACAAAGTATAACATATCCATTTCTTCCATATTGTTTTCATGTCTCTATATTTTTAACTTTAATTTTATTTTTAATTTTAATTTCTTAAAAGCAGTCATCAACTCATACACATCAGTGTATAAATATCACACCCATTGCCCAATTCAGCACACCACCATCCCCACCCCACTGTGGTTTTCCTCCCTTGGTGTCCATCCGTTGGTTCTCCACATCTGTGTCTCAACTTCTGCCCTGCAAACCACTTCGTCTGTACCATTTGTCTAGGTGCCACATACATGCGTTAATGTACGACATTTGTTTTTCTCTTTCTCGCTAAGTTCACTCTGTATGACAGTCTCTAGATCCATCCACGTCTCAACAAGTGACTCAGTTTCGTTCCTTTTCATGGCTGAGTAACATTCCATTGTATATATGTACCACAACTTCTTTATCCATTCGTCTGTCGATGGGCACGTGGCTTGCTTCCATGACCTGGCTATTGTAAATAGTGCTGAAATGAATATTGGGGTGCGTGTGTCTTTTTGAATTACGGTGTTCTCTGGGTATATTCCCAGTAGTGGGATTCCTGCGTCATATGGTAGTTCTCGTCTTAGTTTTTGAAGGACCCTCCATACAGTTCTCCATAGTGGCTGTATCAATTTACCTTCCCACCAACAGTGCAAGAGTGTTCCCTTTTCTCCACACCCTCTCCAGCATTGATTGTTTCTAGGTTTCTTGATGAGGGCCACTCTGACCGGTGTGAGATGCTATCTCATTGTGCTTTTGATTTGCATTTCTCTAATGGTTAATGAGGTTGAGCATTCTTTCGTGTGTTTGTGGGCAGTGTGGATGTCTTCTTTGGAGAACTGTCTCTTGAGGTCTTCTGCCCAGTTTTGGGTTGGGTTGTTTGCTTTTTTGATATTGAGCTGCATGAGCCGCCTGTAAGTTTTGGAGATGAATCCTTTGTCAGTTGCTTCATTTGTAAATATTTTCTCCCATTCTAAGGGTTGTCTGTCGGTCTTCTTTATGGTTTCCTTTGCCGTCCAAAAGCTCTTAAGTTCCCTTGGGTCCCGTTTGCTTATTTTTGTTTTTATTTCCATTTTTCTAGCATGTGGTTCAAAAAGGATCTTGCAGTGATTTCTGTCATAGAGCGTTCTGCTTATGCTTTCCTCTAAGAGTTTGAGAGTGTCTGGCCTTACATTTAGGTCTTTAGTCCATTTGGAGTTTATTTTTGTGTGTGGTGTTAGGGAGTCTTCTCCTTTCATCCTTGTACATGTACCTGTCCTGTTTTCCCGACACCACTTATTGAAGAGGCTGACTTTTCTCCACTCTATATTCTTGCCCCCTTTATCAAAGATAAGGTGACCATATGTGCGTGTGTTTATCTCTGGGCTTTCTATCCTGTTCCATGGATCCATATGTCTGTTTTGGTGCCACTACCATACTGTCTTGATTCCTGTAGCTTTGCAGTTTCGTCTGAAGTCAGGGAGCCTGATTCCTCCAGCTCCATTTTTCGCTTTCAAGATTGCTTTGGCTATTCGGGGTCTTCTGTGTCTGCATACAAATTGTCAAATTTTGGGTTGGAGTTCTGTAAGAAATGCCAGTGGTAGTTTGACGGGAATTGCATTAAATCTCTAGATTGCTTTGGGGAGTAGAGTCATTTTCACAATATTGATTCTTCCAATCGAAGAACATGATATATCGCTCCATCTGTGGGTATCATTTTTAATTTCATTCATCAGTGTCTTATAATGTTCTGCATACAGGTCTTTTGTCTCCTTAGGTATTTTTAGTCCTGGACATTTTATTCATTTGGTTGCAGTGGTAACTAGGAGTGTTTCCTTAATTTCACTTTCAGATTTTTCATCATTAGTGTATAGGAATGCCAGCGATTTCTGTGCATTAATTTTGTATCCAGCTACTTTACCAAATTCACTGAGTAGCTCTACTAGTTTTCTGGTAGCCTCTTTAGGATTCTCTACGTATAGTATCGTGTCACCTGAAAACAGTGACAGCTTTACGTGTCCTTTCCACCGTTATATTTGAAAGCAACCAAGTTGCCTGGCTTCAGAGTTTACCAGTTTCAGAAGCTATTTACATAAAAGTTGGGACTTAGACTTGCTGCTAGAATGAGGTTTACGAAGGGAGTGCATGAAGTGAACGCATTTTTCGTGCAAAAAAGAACAGGAATTTTGGGCGGTTACAGGAGTCAGTAGTTTGGACTGAATTTTCTTCCTTCAATACAAACAAGTTGCAAATATACTCCACAGTCTTTGGAGATAGGGTCTTTAGGACAGTAATCAAGTTAAAATGAAGCCATCAGGCTTTGCCCTCATTCAGTACGATTGGTGTGCTTGGGTTGTAGATGGCTATGTTTGTCGTGTTACTCTCTCTGTATATATCAATGTCCTAATTTCTGTTAAGACATGCAGTCCTTGGTACTTTCTCCTGGCAGCCCTAGCCAATACAGGCAGCCTGCATCATGTGGGATGAGGCTTTATCTTTTGATCAGTCCACAAGTCCTTAAGAGAAAAGACTGCTCTTTCAAGGAAAAACGCGATTCTGCATGCACAGCTGTTTCCTCGGTCTCCAGTCTGTCAGACTGCCCTGAAGAATTTGACTTCCCAGTCCCCACAACACGTTAGGCCAATTCAATAAAATCTCTCAATCTCAATCTCTCTCTCTCTCTCTCTTGCTCCCTTCCCTCCCCTCCCACCCCCAGGCAGCTAGTGGCTTCTGTTTCTCTGTGGAACCCAGACCAGAACACTTGTGTTATACCCACTAGTGGAATTATGGGGTCGTGAGGTAACTACCTCTGTAAATGTTGAAGGAAAGATAAGATATTTTGCAAACTGTTTGCCATATTCTACATTTCCCCCACAAAGTATAACATATCCATTTCTTCCATATTGTTTTCATGTCTCTATATTTTTAACTTTAATTTTATTTTTAATTTTAATTTCTTAAAAGCAGTCATCAACTCATACACATCAGTGTATAAATATCACACCCATTGCCCAATTCAGCACACCACCATCCCCAGCCCACTGTGGTTTTCCTCCCTTGGTGTCCATCCGTTGGTTCTCCACATCTGTGTCTCAACTTCTGCCCTGCAAACCACTTCGTCTGTACCATTTGTCTAGGTGCCACATACATGCGTTAATGTACGACATTTGTTTTTCTCTTTCTCGCTAAGTTCACTCTGTATGACAGTCTCTAGATCCATCCACGTCTCAACAAGTGACTCAGTTTCGTTCCTTTTCATGGCTGAGTAACATTCCATTGTATATATGTACCACAACTTCTTTATCCATTCGTCTGTCGATGGGCACGTGGCTTGCTTCCATGACCTGGCTATTGTAAATAGTGCTGAAATGAATATTGGGGTGCGTGTGTCTTTTTGAATTACGGTGTTCTCTGGGTATATTCCCAGTAGTGGGATTCCTGCGTCATATGGTAGTTCTCGTCTTAGTTTTTGAAGGACCCTCCATACAGTTCTCCATAGTGGCTGTATCAATTTACCTTCCCACCAACAGTGCAAGAGTGTTCCCTTTTCTCCACACCCTCTCCAGCATTGATTGTTTCTAGGTTTCTTGATGAGGGCCACTCTGACCGGTGTGAGATGCTATCTCATTGTGCTTTTGATTTGCATTTCTCTAATGGTTAATGAGGTTGAGCATTCTTTCGTGTGTTTGTGGGCAGTGTGGATGTCTTCTTTGGAGAACTGTCTCTTGAGGTCTTCTGCCCAGTTTTGGGTTGGGTTGTTTGCTTTTTTGATATTGAGCTGCATGAGCCACCTGTAAGTTTTGGAGATGAATCCTTTGTCAGTTGCTTCATTTGTAAATATTTTCTCCCATTCTAAGGGTTGTCTGTCGGTCTTGTTTATGGTTTCCTTTGCCGTGCAAAAGCTCTTAAGTTCCCTTAGGTCCCATTTGCTTATTTTTGTTTTTATTTCCATTTTTCTAGCATGTGGTTCAAAAAGGATCTTGCAGTGATTTCTGTCATAGAGCGTTCTGCTTATGCTTTCCTCTAAGAGTTTGAGAGTGTCTGGCCTTACATTTAGGTCTTTAGTCCATTTGGAGTTTATTTTTGTGTGTGGTGTTAGGGAGTCTTCTCCTTTCATCCTTGTACATGTACCTGTCCTGTTTTCCCGACACCACTTATTGAAGAGGCTGACTTTTCTCCACTCTATATTCTTGCCCCCTTTATCAAAGATAAGGTGACCATATGTGCGTGTGTTTATCTCTGGGCTTTCTATCCTGTTCCATGGATCCATATGTCTGTTTTGGTGCCACTACCATACTGTCTTGATTCCTGTAGCTTTGCAGTTTCGTCTGAAGTCAGGGAGCCTGATTCCTCCAGCTCCATTTTTCGCTTTCAAGATTGCTTTGGCTATTCGGGGTCTTCTGTGTCTGCATACAAATTGTCAAATTTTGGGTTGGAGTTCTGTAAGAAATGCCAGTGGTAGTTTGACGGGAATTGCATTAAATCTCTAGATTGCTTTGGGGAGTAGAGTCATTTTCACAATATTGATTCTTCCAATCGAAGAACATGATATATCGCTCCATCTGTGGGTATCATTTTTAATTTCATTCATCAGTGTCTTATAATGTTCTGCATACAGGTCTTTTGTCTCCTTAGGTATTTTTAGTCCTGGACATTTTATTCATTTGGTTGCAGTGGTAACTAGGAGTGTTTCCTTAATTTCACTTTCAGATTTTTCATCATTAGTGTATAGGAATGCCAGCGATTTCTGTGCATTAATTTTGTATCCAGCTACTTTACCAAATTCACTGAGTAGCTCTACTAGTTTTCTGGTAGCCTCTTTAGGATTCTCTACGTATAGTATCGTGTCACCTGAAAACAGTGACAGCTTTACGTGTCCTTTCCACCGTTATATTTGAAAGCAACCAAGTTGCCTGGCTTCAGAGTTTACCAGTTTCAGAAGCTATTGACATAAAAGTTGGGACTTAGACTTGCTGCTAGAATGAGGTTTACGAAGGGAGTGCATGAAGTGAACGCATTTTTCGTGCAAAAAAGAACAGGAATTTTGGGCGGTTACAGGAGTCAGTAGTTTGGACTGAATTTTCTTCCTTCAATACAAACAAGTTGCAAATATACTCCACAGTCTTTGGAGATAGGGTCTTTAGGACAGTAATCAAGTTAAAATGAAGCCATCAGGCTTTGCCCTCATTCAGTACGATTGGTGTGCTTGGGTTGTAGATGGCTATGTTTGTCGTGTTACTCTCTCTGTATATATCAATGTCCTAATTTCTGTTAAGACATGCAGTCCTTGGTACATTCTCCTGGCAGCCCTAGCAAATACAGGCAGCCTGCATCATGTGGGATGAGGCTTTATCTTTTGATCAGTCCACAAGTCCTTAAGAGAAAAGACTGCTCTTCCAAGGAAAAACGCGATTCTGCATGCACAGCTGTTTCCTCGGTCTCCAGTCTGTCAGACTGCCCTGAATAATTTGACTTCCCAGTCCCCACAACACGTTAGGCCAATTCAATAAAATCTCTCAATCTCAATCTCTCTCTCTCTCTCTCTCTTGCTCCCTTCCCTCCCCTCCCACCCCCAGGCAGCTAGTGGCTTCTGTTTCTCTGTGGAACCCAGACCAGAACACTTGTGTTATACCCACTAGTGGAATTATGGGGTCGTGAGGTAACTACCTCTGTAAATGTTGAAGGAAAGATAAGATATTTTGCAAACTGTTTGCCATATTCTACATTTCCCCCACAAAGTATAACATATCCATTTCTTCCATATTGTTTTCATGTCTCTATATTTTTAACTTTAATTTTATTTTTAATTTTAATTTCTTAAAAGCAGTCATCAACTCATACACATCAGTGTATAAATATCACACCCATTGCCCAATTCAGCACACCACCATCCCCACCCCACTGTGGTTTTCCTCCCTTGGTGTCCATCCGTTGGTTCTCCACATCTGTGTCTCAACTTCTGCCCTGCAAACCACTTCGTCTGTACCATTTGTCTAGGTGCCACATACATGCGTTAATGTACGACATTTGTTTTTCTCTTTCTCGCTAAGTTCACTCTGTATGACAGTCTCTAGATCCATCCACGTCTCAACAAGTGACTCAGTTTCGTTCCTTTTCATGGCTGAGTAACATTCCATTGTATATATGTACCACAACTTCTTTATCCATTCGTCTGTCGATGGGCACGTGGCTTGCTTCCATGACCTGGCTATTGTAAATAGTGCTGAAATGAATATTGGGGTGCGTGTGTCTTTTTGAATTACGGTGTTCTCTGGGTATATTCCCAGTAGTGGGATTCCTGCGTCATATGGTAGTTCTCGTCTTAGTTTTTGAAGGACCCTCCATACAGTTCTCCATAGTGGCTGTATCAATTTACCTTCCCACCAACAGTGCAAGAGTGTTCCCTTTTCTCCACACCCTCTCCAGCATTGATTGTTTCTAGGTTTCTTGATGAGGGCCACTCTGACCGGTGTGAGATGCTATCTCATTGTGCTTTTGATTTGCATTTCTCTAATGGTTAATGAGGTTGAGCATTCTTTCGTGTGTTTGTGGGCAGTGTGGATGTCTTCTTTGGAGAACTGTCTCTTGAGGTCTTCTGCCCAGTTTTGGGTTGGGTTGTTTGCTTTTTTGATATTGAGCTGCATGAGCCGCCTGTAAGTTTTGGAGATGAATCCTTTGTCAGTTGCTTCATTTGTAAATATTTTCTCCCATTCTAAGGGTTGTCTGTCGGTCTTGTTTATGGTTTCCTTTGCCGTGCAAAAGCTCTTAAGTTCCCTTAGGTCCCATTTGCTTATTTTTGTTTTTATTTCCATTTTTCTAGCTTGTGGTTCAAAAAGGATCTTGCAGTGATTTCTGTCATAGAGCGTTCTGCTTATGCTTTCCTCTAAGAGTTTGAGAGTGTCTGGCCTTACATTTAGGTCTTTAGTCCAGTTAGAGTTTATTTTTGTGTGTGGTGTTAGGGAGTCTTCTCCTTTCATCCTTGTACATGTACCTGTCCTGTTTTCCCGACACCACTTATTGAAGAGGCTGACTTTTCTCCACTCTATATTCTTGCCCCCTTTATCAAAGATAAGGTGACCATATGTGCGTGTGTTTATCTCTGGGCTTTCTATCCTGTTCCATGGATCCATATGTCTGTTTTGGTGCCACTACCATACTGTCTTGATTCCTGTAGCTTTGCAGTTTCGTCTGAAGTCAGGGAGCCTGATTCCTCCAGCTCCATTTTTCGCTTTCAAGATTGCTTTGGCTATTCGGGGTCTTCTGTGTCTGCATACAAATTGTCAAATTTTGGGTTGGAGTTCTGTAAGAAATGCCAGTGGTAGTTTGACGGGGATTGCATTAAATCTCTAGATTGCTTTGGGGAGTAGAGTCATTTTCACAATATTGATTCTTCCAATCGAAGAACATGATATATCGCTCCATCTGTGGGTATCATTTTTAATTTCATTCATCAGTGTCTTATAATGTTCTGCATACAGGTCTTTTGTCTCCTTAGGTATTTTTAGTCCTGGACATTTTATTCATTTGGTTGCAGTGGTAACTAGGAGTGTTTCCTTAATTTCACTTTCAGATTTTTCATCATTAGTGTATAGGAATGCCAGCGATTTCTGTGCATTAATTTTGTATCCAGCTACTTTACCAAATTCACTGAGTAGCTCTACTAGTTTTCTGGTAGCCTCTTTAGGATTCTCTACGTATAGTATCGTGTCACCTGAAAACAGTGACAGCTTTACGTGTCCTTTCCACCGTTATATTTGAAAGCAACCAAGTTGCCTGGCTTCAGAGTTTACCAGTTTCAGAAGCTATTTACATAAAAGTTGGGACTTAGACTTGCTGCTAGAATGAGGTTTACGAAGGGAGTGCATGAAGTGAACGCATTTTTCGTGCAAAAAAGAACAGGAATTTTGGGCGGTTACAGGAGTCAGTAGTTTGGACTGAATTTTCTTCCTTCAATACAAACAAGTTGCAAATATACTCCACAGTCTTTGGAGATAGGGTCTTTAGGACAGTAATCAAGTTAAAATGAAGCCATCAGGCTTTGCCCTCATTCAGTACGATTGGTGTGCTTGGGTTGTAGATGGCTATGTTTGTCGTGTTACTCTCTCTGTATATATCAATGTCCTAATTTCTGTTAAGACATGCAGTCCTTGGTACATTCTCCTGGCAGCCCTAGCAAATACAGGCAGCCTGCATCATGTGGGATGAGGCTTTATCTTTTGATCAGTCCACAAGTCCTTAAGAGAAAAGACTGCTCTTCCAAGGAAAAACGCGATTCTGCATGCACAGCTGTTTCCTCGGTCTCCAGTCTGTCAGACTGCCCTGAAGAATTTGACTTCCCAGTCCCCACAACACGTTAGGCCAATTCAATAAAATCTCTCAATCTCAATCTCTCTCTCTCTCTCTCTCTTGCTCCCTTCCCTCCCCTCCCACCCCCAGGCAGCTAGTGGCTTCTGTTTCTCTGTGGAACCCAGACCAGAACACTTGTGTTATACCCACTAGTGGAATTATGGGGTCGTGAGGTAACTACCTCTGTAAATGTTGAAGGAAAGATAAGATATTTTGCAAACTGTTTGCCATATTCTACATTTCCCCCACAAAGTATAACATATCCATTTCTTCCATATTGTTTTCATGTCTCTATATTTTTAACTTTAATTTTATTTTTAATTTTAATTTCTTAAAAGCAGTCATCAACTCATACACATCAGTGTATAAATATCACACCCATTGCCCAATTCAGCACACCACCATCCCCACCCCACTGTGGTTTTCCTCCCTTGGTGTCCATCCGTTGGTTCTCCACATCTGTGTCTCAACTTCTGCCCTGCAAACCACTTCGTCTGTACCATTTGTCTAGGTGCCACATACATGCGTTAATGTACGACATTTGTTTTTCTCTTTCTCGCTAAGTTCACTCTGTATGACAGTCTCTAGATCCATCCACGTCTCAACAAGTGACTCAGTTTCGTTCCTTTTCATGGCTGAGTAACATTCCATTGTATATATGTACCACAACTTCTTTATCCATTCGTCTGTCGATGGGCACGTGGCTTGCTTCCATGACCTGGCTATTGTAAATAGTGCTGAAATCAATATTGGGGTGCGTGTGTCTTTTTGAATTACGGTGTTCTCTGGGTATATTCCCAGTAGTGGGATTCCTGCGTCATATGGTAGTTCTCGTCTTAGTTTTTGAAGGACCCTCCATACAGTTCTCCATAGTGGCTGTATCAATTTACCTTCCCACCAACAGTGCAAGAGTGTTCCCTTTTCTCCACACCCTCTCCAGCATTGATTGTTTCTAGGTTTCTTGATGAGGGCCACTCTGACCGGTGTGAGATGCTATCTCATTGTGCTTTTGATTTGCATTTCTCTAATGGTTAATGAGGTTGAGCATTCTTTCGTGTGTTGGTGGGCAGTGTGGATGTCTTCTTTGGAGAACTGTCTCTTGAGGTCTTCTGCCCAGTTTTGGGTTGGGTTGTTTGCTTTTTTGATATTGAGCTGCATGAGCCGCCTGTAAGTTTTGGAGATGAATCCTTTGTCAGTTGCTTCATTTGTAAATATTTTCTCCCATTCTAAGGGTTGTCTGTCGGTCTTGTTTATGGTTTCCTTTGCCGTGCAAAAGTTCTTAAGTTCCCTTAGGTCCCTTTTGCTTATTTTTGTTTTTATTTCCATTTTTCTAGCATGTGGTTCAAAAAGGATCTTGCAGTGATTTCTGTCATAGAGCGTTCTGCTTATGCTTTCCTCTAAGAGTTTGAGAGTGTCTGGCCTTACATTTAGGTCTTTAGTCCAGTTGGAGTTTATTTTTGTGTGTGGTGTTAGGGAGTCTTCTCCTTTCATCCTTGTACATGTAGCTGTCCTGTTTTCCCGACACCACTTATTGAAGAGGCTGACTTTTCTCCACTCTATATTCTTGCCCCCTTTATCAAAGATAAGGTGACCATATGTGCGTGTGTTTATCTCTGGGCTTTCTATCCTGTTCCATGGATCCATATGTCTGTTTTGGTGCCACTACCATACTGTCTTGATTCCTGTAGCTTTGCAGTTTCGTCTGAAGTCAGGGAGCCTGATTCCTCCAGCTCCATTTTTCGCTTTCAAGATTGCTTTGGCTATTCGGGGTCTTCTGTGTCTGCATACAAATTGTCAAATTTTGGGTTGAAGTTCTGTAAGAAATGCCAGTGGTAGTTTGACGGGGATTGCATTAAATCTCTAGATTGCTTTGGGGAGTAGAGTCATTTTCACAATATTGATTCTTCCAATCGAAGAACATGATATATCGCTCCATCTGTGGGTATCATTTTTAATTTCATTCATCAGTGTCTTATAATGTTCTGCATACAGGTCTTTTGTCTCCTTAGGTATTTTTAGTCCTGGACATTTTATTCATTTGGTTGCAGTGGTAACTAGGAGTGTTTCCTTAATTTCACTTTCAGATTTTTCATCATTAGTGTATAGGAATGCCAGCGATTTCTGTGCATTAATTTTGTATCCAGCTACTTTATCAAATTCACTGAGTAGCTCTACTAGTTTTCTGGTAGCCTCTTTAGGATTCTCTACGTATAGTATCGTGTCACCTGAAAACAGTGACAGCTTTACGTGTCCTTTCCACCGTTATATTTGAAAGCAACCAAGTTGCCTGGCTTCAGAGTTTACCAGTTTCAGAAGCTATTGACATAAAAGTTGGGACTTAGACTTGCTGCTAGAATGAGGTTTACGAAGGGAGTGCATGAAGTGAACGCATTTTTCGTGCAAAAAAGAACAGGAATTTTGGGCGGTTACAGGAGTCAGTAGTTTGGACTGAATTTTCTTCCTTCAATACAAACAAGTTGCAAATATACTCCACAGTCTTTGGAGATAGGGTCTTTAGGACAGTAATCAAGTTAAAATGAAGCCATCAGGCTTTGCCCTCATTCAGTACGATTGGTGTGCTTGGGTTGTAGATGGCTATGTTTGTCGTGTTACTCTCTCTGTATATATCAATGTCCTAATTTCTGTTAAGACATGCAGTCCTTGGTACTTTCTCCTGGCAGCCCTAGCCAATACAGGCAGCCTGCATCATGTGGGATGAGGCTTTATCTTTTGATCAGTCCACAAGTCCTTAAGAGAAAAGACTGCTCTTTCAAGGAAAAACGCGATTCTGCATGCACAGCTGTTTCCTCGGTCTCCAGTCTGTCAGACTGCCCTGAAGAATTTGACTTCCCAGTCCCCACAACACGTTAGGCCAATTCAATAAAATCTCTCAATCTCAATCTCTCTCTCTCTCTCTCTTGCTCCCTTCCCTCCCCTCCCACCCCCAGGCAGCTAGTGGCTTCTGTTTCTCTGTGGAACCCAGACCAGAACACTTGTGTTATACCCACTAGTGGAATTATGGGGTCGTGAGGTAACTACCTCTGTAAATGTTGAAGGAAAGATAAGATATTTTGCAAACTGTTTGCCATATTCTACATTTCCCCCACAAAGTATAACATATCCATTTCTTCCATATTGTTTTCATGTCTCTATATTTTTAACTTTAATTTTATTTTTAGTTTTAATTTCTTAAAAGCAATCATCAACTCATACACATCACTGTATAAATATCACACCCATTGCCCAATTCAGCACACCACCATCCCCACCCCACTGTGGTTTTCCTCCCTTGGTGTCCATCCGTTGGTTCTCCACATCTGTGTCTCAACTTCTGCCCTGCAAACCACTTCGTCTGTACCATTTGTCTAGGTGCCACATACATGCGTTAATGTACGACATTTGTTTTTCTCTTTCTCGCTAAGTTCACTCTGTATGACAGTCTCTAGATCCATCCACGTCTCAACAAGTGACTCAGTTTCGTTCCTTTTCATGGCTGAGTAACATTCCATTGTATATATGTACCACAACTTCTTTATCCATTCGTCTGTCGATGGGCACGTGGCTTGCTTCCATGACCTGGCTATTGTAAATAGTGCTGAAATGAATATTGGGGTGCGTGTGTCTTTTTGAATTACGGTGTTCTCTGGGTATATTCCCAGTAGTGGGATTCCTGCGTCATATGGTAGTTCTCGTCTTAGTTTTTGAAGGACCCTCCATACAGTTCTCCATAGTGGCTGTATCAATTTACCTTCCCACCAACAGTGCAAGAGTGTTCCCTTTTCTCCACACCCTCTCCAGCATTGATTGTTTCTAGGTTTCTTGATGAGGGCCACTCTGACCGGTGTGAGATGCTATCTCATTGTGCTTTTGATTTGCATTTCTCTAATGGTTAATGAGGTTGAGCATTCTTTCGTGTGTTTGTGGGCAGTGTGGATGTCTTCTTTGGAGAACTGTCTCTTGAGGTCTTCTGCCCAGTTTTGGGTTGGGTTGTTTGCTTTTTTGATATTGAGCTGCATGAGCCGCCTGTAAGTTTTGGAGATGAATCCTTTGTCAGTTGCTTCATTTGTAAATATTTTCTCCCATTCTAAGGGTTGTCTGTCGGTCTTGTTTATGGTTTCCTTTGCCGTGCAAAAGCTCTTAAGTTCCCTTAGGTCCCATTTACTTATTTTTGTTTTTATTTCCATTTTTCTAGCTTGTGGTTCAAAAAGGATCTTGCAGTGATTTCTGTCATAGAGCGTTCTGCTTATGCTTTCCTCTAAGAGTTTGAGAGTGTCTGGCCTTACATTTAGGTCTTTAGTCCAATTAGAGTTTATTTTTGTGTGTGGTGTTAGGGAGTCTTCTCCTTTCATCCTTGTACATGTACCTGTCCTGTTTTCCCGACACCACTTATTGAAGAGGCTGACTTTTCTCCACTCTATATTCTTGCCCCCTTTATCAAAGATAAGGTGACCATATGTGCGTGTGTTTATCTCTGGGCTTTCTATCCTGTTCCATGGATCCATATGTCTGTTTTGGTGCCACTACCATACTGTCTTGATTCCTGTAGCTTTGCAGTTTCGTCTGAAGTCAGGGAGCCTGATTCCTCCAGCTCCATTTTTCGCTTTCAAGATTGCTTTGGCTATTCGGGGTCTTCTGTGTCTGCATACAAATTGTCAAATTTTGGGTTGGAGTTCTGTAAGAAATGCCAGTGGTAGTTTGACGGGGATTGCATTAAATCTCTAGATTGCTTTGGGGAGTAGAGTCATTTTCACAATATTGATTCTTCCAATCGAAGAACATGATATATCGCTCCATCTGTGGGTATCATTTTTAATTTCATTCATCAGTGTCTTATAATGTTCTGCATACAGGTCTTTTGTCTCCTTAGGTATTTTTAGTCCTGGACATTTTATTCATTTGGTTGCAGTGGTAACTAGGAGTATTTCCTTAATTTCACTTTCAGATTTTTCATCATTAGTGTATAGGAATGCCAGCGATTTCTGTGCATTAATTTTGTATCCAGCTACTTTACCAAATTCACTGAGTAGCTCTACTAGTTTTCTGGTAGCCTCTTTAGGATTCTCTACGTATAGTATCGTGTCACCTGAAAACAGTGACAGCTTTACGTGTCCTTTCCACCGTTATATTTGAAAGCAACCAAGTTGCCTGGCTTCAGAGTTTACCAGTTTCAGAAGCTATTGACATAAAAGTTGGGACTTAGACTTGCTGCTAGAATGAGGTTTACGAAGGGAGTGCATGAAGTGAACGCATTTTTCGTGCAAAAAAGAACAGGAATTTTGGGCGGTTA
Organism: Eubalaena glacialis; assembly: GCF_028564815.1. Lineage (NCBI taxonomy): Eukaryota > Metazoa > Chordata > Mammalia > Artiodactyla > Balaenidae > Eubalaena > Eubalaena glacialis. The sequence goes on along the minus strand of NW_026871143.1, from coordinate 63,531 downwards.
CAGGAGTCAGTAGTTTGGACTGAATTTTCTTCCTTCAATACAAACAAGTTGCAAATATACTCCACAGTCTTTGGAGATAGGGTCTTTAGGACAGTAATCAAGTTAAAATGAAGCCATCAGGCTTTGCCCTCATTCAGTACGATTGGTGTGCTTGGGTTGTAGATGGCTATGTTTGTCGTGTTACTCTCTCTGTATATATCAATGTCCTAATTTCTCTTAAGACATGCAGTCCTTGGTACTTTCTCCTGGCAGCCCTAGCCAATACAGGCAGCCTGCATCATGTGGGATGAGGCTTTATCTTTTGATCAGTCCACAAGTCCTTAAGAGAAAAGACTGCTCTTTCAAGGAAAAACGCGATTCTGCATGCACAGCTGTTTCCTCGGTCTCCAGTCTGTCAGACTGCCCTGAATAATTTGACTTCCCAGTCCCCACAACACGTTAGGCCAATTCAATAAAATCTCTCAATCTCAATCTCTCTCTCTCTCTCTCTTGCTCCCTTCCCTCCCCTCCCCTCCCACCCCCAGGCAGCTAGTGGCTTCTGTTTCTCTGTGAAACCCAGACCAGAACACTTCTGTTATACCCACTAGTGGAATTATGGGGTCGTGGGGTAACTACCTCTGTAAATGTTGAAGTAAAGATAAGATATTTTGAAGACTGTTTGACATATTCTACATTCCCCCCAGCAAAGTATAACATATCCATTTCTTCCATATTGTTTTCATGTCTCTATATTTTTAACTTTAATTTTATTTTTAGTTTTAATTTCTTAAAAGCAGTCATCAACTCATACACATCAGTGTATAAATATCACACCCATTGCCCAATTCAGCACACCACCATCCCCACCCCACTGTGGTTTTCCTCCCTTGGTGTCCATCCGTTGGTTCTCCACATCTGTGTCTCAACTTCTGCCCTGCAAACCACTTCGTCTGTACCATTTGTCTAGGTGCCACATACATGCGTTAATGTACGACATTTGTTTTTCTCTTTCTCGCTAAGTTCACTCTGTATGACAGTCTCTAGATCCATCCATGTCTCAACAAGTGACTCAGTTTCGTTCCTTTTCATGGCTGAGTAACATTCCATTGTATATATGTACCACAACTTCTTTATCCATTCGTCTGTCGATGGGCACGTGGCTTGCTTCCATGACCTGGCTATTGTAAATAGTGCTGAAATGAATATTGGGGTGCGTGTGTCTTTTTGAATTACGGTGTTCTCTGGGTATATTCCCAGTAGTGGGATTCCTGCGTCATATGGTAGTTCTTGTCTTAGTTTTTGAAGGACCCTCCATACAGTTCTCCATAGTGGCTGTATCAATTTACCTTCCCACCAACAGTGCAAGAGTGTTCCCTTTTCTCCACACCCTCTCCAGCATTGATTGTTTCTAGGTTTCTTGATGAGGGCCACTCTGACCGGTGTGAGATGCTATCTCATTGTGCTTTTGATTTGCATTTCTCTAATGGTTAATGAGGTTGAGCATTCTTTCGTGTGTTTGTGGGCAGTGTGGATGTCTTCTTTGGAGAACTGTCTCTTGAGGTCTTCTGCCCAGTTTTGGGTTGGGTTGTTTGCTTTTTTGATATTGAGCTGCATGAGCCGCCTGTAAGTTTTGGAGATGAATCCTTTGTCAGTTGCTTCATTTGTAAATATTTTCTCCCATTCTAAGGGTTGTCTGTCGGTCTTGTTTATGGTTTCCTTTGCCGTGCAAAAGCTCTTAAGTTCCCTTAGGTCCCATTTGCTTATTTTTGTTTTTATTTCCATTTTTCTAGCATGTGGTTCAAAAAGGATCTTGCAGTGATTTCTGTCATAGAGCGTTCTGCTTATGCTTTCCTCTAAGAGTTTGAGAGTGTCTGGCCTTACATTTAGGTCTTTAGTCCATTTGGAGTTTATTTTTGTGTGTGGTGTTAGGGAGTCTTCTCCTTTCATCCTTGTACATGTACCTGTCCTGTTTTCCCGACACCACTTATTGAAGAGGCTGACTTTTCTCCACTCTATATTCTTGCCCCCTTTATCAAAGATAAGGTGACCATATGTGCGTGTGTTTATCTCTGGGCTTTCTATCCTGTTCCATGGATCCATATGTCTGTTTTGGTGCCACTACCATACTGTCTTGATTCCTGTAGCTTTGCAGTTTCGTCTGAAGTCAGGGAGCCTGATTCCTCCAGCTCCATTTTTCGCTTTCAAGATTGCTTTGGCTATTCGGGGTCTTCTGTGTCTGCATACAAATTGTCAAATTTTGGGTTGGAGTTCTGTAAGAAATGCCAGTGGTAGTTTGACGGGAATTGCATTAAATCTCTAGATTGCTTTGGGGAGTAGAGTCATTTTCACAATATTCATTCTTCCAATCGAAGAACATGATATATCGCTCCATCTGTGGGTATCATTTTTAATTTCATTCATCAGTGTCTTATAATGTTCTGCATACAGGTCTTTTGTCTCCTTAGGTATTTTTAGTCCTGGACATTTTATTCATTTGGTTGCAGTGGTAACTAGGAGTGTTTCCTTAATTTCACTTTCAGATTTTTCATCATTAGTGTATAGGAATGCCAGCGATTTCTGTGCATTAATTTTGTATCCAGCTACTTTACCAAATTCACTGAGTAGCTCTACTAGTTTTCTGGTAGCCTCTTTAGGATTCTCTACGTATAGTATCGTGTCACCTGAAAACAGTGACAGCTTTACGTGTCCTTTCCACCGTTATATTTGAAAGCAACCAAGTTGCCTGGCTTCAGAGTTTACCAGTTTCAGAAGCTATTGACATAAAAGTTGGGACTTAGACTTGCTGCTAGAATGAGGTTTACGAAGGGAGTGCATGAAGTGAACGCATTTTTCGTGCAAAAAAGAACAGGAATTTTGGGCGGTTACAGGAGTCAGTAGTTTGGACTGAATTTTCTTCCTTCAATACAAACAAGTTGCAAATATACTCCACAGTCTTTGGAGATAGGGTCTTTAGGACAGTAATCAAGTTAAAATGAAGCCATCAGGCTTTGCCCTCATTCAGTACGATTGGTGTGCTTGGGTTGTAGATGGCTATGTTTGTCGTGTTACTCTCTCTGTATATATCAATGTCCTAATTTCTGTTAAGACATGCAGTCCTTGGTACTTTCTCCTGGCAGCCCTAGCCAATACAGGCAGCCTGCATCATGTGGGATGAGGCTTTATCTTTTGATCAGTCCACAAGTCCTTAAGAGAAAAGACTGCTCTTTCAAGGAAAAACGCGATTCTGCATGCACAGCTGTTTCCTCGGTCTCCAGTCTGTCAGACTGCCCTGAAGAATTTGACTTCCCAGTCCCCACAACACGTTAGGCCAATTCAATAAAATCTCTCAATCTCAATCTCTCTCTCTCTCTCTCTTGCTCCCTTCCCTCCCCTCCCACCCCCAGGCAGCTAGTGGCTTCTGTTTCTCTGTGGAACCCAGACCAGAACACTTGTGTTATACCCACTAGTGGAATTATGGGGTCGTGGGGTAACTACCTCTGTAAATGTTGAAGTAAATATAAGATATTTTGCAGACTGTTTGCCATATTCTACATTCCCCCCAGCAAAGTATAACATATCCATTTCTTCCATATTGTTTTCATGTCTCTATATTTTTAACTTTAATTTTATTTTTAGTTTTAATTTCTTAAAAGCAGTCATCAACTCATACACATCAGTGTATAAATATCACACCCATTGCCCAATTCAGCACACCACCATCCCCACCCCACTGTGGTTTTCCTCCCTTGGTGTCCATCCGTTGGTTCTCCACATCTGTGTCTCAACTTCTGCCCTGCAAACCACTTCGTCTGTACCATTTGTCTAGGTGCCACATACATGCGTTAATGTACGACATTTGTTTTTCTCTTTCTCGCTAAGTTCACTCTGTATGACAGTCTCTAGATCCATCCACGTCTCAACAAGTGACTCAGTTTCGTTCCTTTTCATGGCTGAGTAACATTCCATTGTATATATGTACCACAACTTCTTTATCCATTCGTCTGTCGATGGGCACGTGGCTTGCTTCCATGACCTGGCTATTGTAAATAGTGCTGAAATGAATATTGGGGTGCGTGTGTCTTTTTGAATTACGGTGTTCTCTGGGTATATTCCCAGTAGTGGGATTCCTGCGTCATATGGTAGTTCTTGTCTTAGTTTTTGAAGGACCCTCCATACAGTTCTCCATAGTGGCTGTATCAATTTACCTTCCCACCAACAGTGCAAGAGTGTTCCCTTTTCTCCACACCCTCTCCAGCATTGATTGTTTCTAGGTTTCTTGATGAGGGCCACTCTGACCGGTGTGAGATGCTATCTCATTGTGCTTTTGATTTGCATTTCTCTAATGGTTAATGAGGTTGAGCATTCTTTCGTGTGTTTGTGGGCAGTGTGGATGTCTTCTTTGGAGAACTGTCTCTTGAGGTCTTCTGCCCAGTTTTGGGTTGGGTTGTTTGCTTTTTTGATATTGAGCTGCATGAGCCGCCTGTAAGTTTTGGAGATGAATCCTTTGTCAGTTGCTTCATTTGTAAATATTTTCTCCCATTCTAAGGGTTGTCTGTCGGTCTTGTTTATGGTTTCCTTTGCCGTGCAAAAGCTCTTAAGTTCCCTTAGGTCCCATTTGCTTATTTTTGTTTTTATTTCCATTTTTGTAGCATGTGGTTCAAAAAGGATCTTGCAGTGATTTCTGTCATAGAGCGTTCTGCTTATGCTTTCCTCTAAGAGTTTGAGAGTGTCTGGCCTTACATTTAGGTCTTCAGTCCATTTGGAGTTTATTTTTGTGTGTGGTGTTAGGGAGTCTTCTCCTTTCATCCTTGTACATGTACCTGTCCTGTTTTCCCGACACCACTTATTGAAGAGGCTGACTTTTCTCCACTCTATATTCTTGCCCCCTTTATCAAAGATAAGGTGACCATATGTGCGTGTGTTTATCTCTGGGCTTTCTATCCTGTTCCATGGATCCATATGTCTGTTTTGGTGCCACTACCATACTGTCTTGATTCCTGTAGCTTTGCAGTTTCGTCTGAAGTCAGGGAGCCTGATTCCTCCAGCTCCATTTTTCGCTTTCAAGATTGCTTTGGCTATTCGGGGTCTTCTGTGTCTGCATACAAATTGTCAAATTTTGGGTTGGAGTTCTGTAAGAAATGCCAGTGGTAGTTTGACGGGAATTGCATTAAATCTCTAGATTGCTTTGGGGAGTAGAGTCATTTTCACAATATTGATTCTTCCAATCGAAGAACATGATATATCGCTCCATCTGTGGGTATCATTTTTAATTTCATTCATCAGTGTCTTATAATGTTCTGCATACAGGTCTTTTGTCTCCTTAGGTATTTTTAGTCCTGGACATTTTATTCATTTGGTTGCAGTGGTAACTAGGAGTGTTTCCTTAATTTCACTTTCAGATTTTTCATCATTAGTGTATAGGAATGCCAGCGATTTCTGTGCATTAATTTTGTATCCAGCTACTTTACCAAATTCACTGAGTAGCTCTACTAGTTTTCTCGTAGCCTCTTTAGGATTCTCTACGTATAGTATCGTGTCACCTGAAAACAGTGACAGCTTTACGTGTCCTTTCCACCGTTATATTTGAAAGCAACCAAGTTGCCTGGCTTCAGAGTTTACCAGTTTCAGAAGCTATTTACATAAAAGTTGGGACTTAGACTTGCTGCTAGAATGAGGTTTACGAAGGGAGTGCATGAAGTGAACGCATTTTTCGTGCAAAAAAGAACAGGAATTTTGGGCGGTTACAGGAGTCAGTAGTTTGGACTGAATTTTCTTCCTTCAATACAAACAAGTTGCAAATATACTCCACAGTCTTTGGAGATAGGGTCTTTAGGACAGTAATCAAGTTAAAATGAAGCCATCAGGCTTTGCCCTCATTCAGTACGATTGGTGTGCTTGGGTTGTAGATGGCTATGTTTGTCGTGTTACTCTCTCTGTATATATCAATGTCCTAATTTCTGTTAAGACATGCAGTCCTTGGTACATTCTCCTGGCAGCCCTAGCCAATACAGGCAGCCTGCATCATGTGGGATGAGGCTTTATCTTTTGATCAGTCCACAAGTCCTTAAGAGAAAAGACTGCTCTTCCAAGGAAAAACGCGATTCTGCATGCACAGCTGTTTCCTCGGTCTCCAGTCTGTCAGACTGCCCTGAATAATTTGACTTCCCAGTCCCCACAACACGTTAGGCCAATTCAATAAAATCTCTCAATCTCAGTCTCTCTCTCTCTCTCTCTCTTGCTCCCTTCCCTCCCCTCCCACCCCCAGGCAGCTAGTGGCTTCTGTTTCTCTGTGGAACCCAGACCAGAACACTTGTGTTATACCCACTAGTGGAATTATGGGGTCGTGAGGTAACTACCTCTGTAAATGTTGAAGGAAAGATAAGATATTTTGCAAACTGTTTGCCATATTCTACATTTCCCCCACAAAGTATAACATATCCATTTCTTCCATATTGTTTTCATGTCTCTATATTTTTAACTTTAATTTTATTTTTAATTTTAATTTCTTAAAAGCAGTCATCAACTCATACACATCAGTGTATAAATATCACACCCATTGCCCAATTCAGCACACCACCATCCCCACCTCACTGTGGTTTTCCTCCCTTGGTGTCCATCCGTTGGTTCTCCACATCTGTGTCTCAACTTCTGCCCTGCAAACCACTTCGTCTGTACCATTTGTCTAGGTGCCACATACATGCGTTAATGTACGACATTTGTTTTTCTCTTTCTCGCTAAGTTCACTCTGTATGACAGTCTCTAGATCCATCCACGTCTCAACAAGTGACTCAGTTTCGTTCCTTTTCATGGCTGAGTAACATTCCATTGTATATATGTACCACAACTTCTTTATCCATTCGTCTGTCGATGGGCACGTGGCTTGCTTCCATGACCTGGCTATTGTAAATAGTGCTGAAATGAATATTGGGGTGCGTGTGTCTTTTTGAATTACGGTGTTCTCTGGGTATATTCCCAGTAGTGGGATTCCTGCGTCATATGGTAGTTCTTGTCTTAGTTTTTGAAGGACCCTCCATACAGTTCTCCATAGTGGCTGTATCAATTTACCTTCCCACCAACAGTGCAAGAGTGTTCCCTTTTCTCCACACCCTCTCCAGCATTGATTGTTTCTAGGTTTCTTGATGAGGGCCACTCTGACCGGTGTGAGATGCTATCTCATTGTGCTTTTGATTTGCATTTCTCTAATGGTTAATGAGGTTGAGCATTCTTTCGTGTGTTTGTGGGCAGTGTGGATGTCTTCTTTGGAGAACTGTCTCTTGAGGTCTTCTGCCCAGTTTTGGGTTGGGTTGTTTGCTTTTTTGATATTGAGCTGCATGAGCCGCCTGTAAGTTTTGGAGATGAATCCTTTGTCCGTTGCTTCATTTGTAAATATTTTCTCCCATTCTAAGGGTTGTCTGTCGGTCTTGTTTATGGTTTCCTTTGCCGTGCAAAAGCTCTTAAGTTCCCTTAGGTCCCATTTGCTTATTTTTGTTTTTATTTCCATTTTTCTAGCATGTGGTTCAAAAAGGATCTTGCAGTGATTTCTGTCATAGAGCGTTCTGCTTATGCTTTCCTCTAAGAGTTTGAGAGTGTCTGGCCTTACATTTAGGTCTTTAGTCTAGTTGGAGTTTATTTTTGTGTGTGGTGTTAGGGAGTCTTCTCCTTTCATCCTTGTACATGTACCTGTCCTGTTTTCCCGACACCACTTATTGAAGAGGCTGACTTTTCTCCACTCTATATTCTTGCCCCCTTTATCAAAGATAAGGTGACCATATGTGCGTGTGTTTATCTCTGGGCTTTCTATCCTGTTCCATGGATCCATATGTCTGTTTTGGTGCCACTACCATACTGTCTTGATCCCTGTAGCTTTGCAGTTTCGTCTGAAGTCAGGGAGCCTGATTCCTCCAGCTCCATTTTTCGCTTTCAAGATTGCTTTGGCTATTCGGGGTCTTCTGTGTCTGCATACAAATTGTCAAATTTTGGGTTGGAGTTCTGTAAGAAATGCCAGTGGTAGTTTGACGGGGATTGCATTAAATCTCTAGATTGCTTTGGGGAGTAGAGTCATTTTCACAATATTGATTCTTCCAATCGAAGAACATGATATATCGCTCCATCTGTGGGTATCATTTTTAATTTCATTCATCAGTGTCTTATAATGTTCTGCATACAGGTCTTTTGTCTCCTTAGGTATTTTTAGTCCTGGACATTTTATTCATTTGGTTGCAGTGGTAACTAGGAGTGTTTCCTTAATTTCACTTTCAGATTTTTCATCATTAGTGTATAGGAATGCCAGCGATTTCTGTGCATTAATTTTGTATCCAGCTACTTTACCAAATTCACTGAGTAGCTCTACTAGTTTTCTGGTAGCCTCTTTAGGATTCTCTACGTATAGTATCGTGTCACCTGAAAACAGTGACAGCTTTACGTGTCCTTTCCACCGTTATATTTGAAAGCAACCAAGTTGCCTGGCTTCAGAGTTTACCAGTTTCAGAAGCTATTTACATAAAAGTTGGGACTTAGACTTGCTGCTAGAATGAGGTTTACGAAGGGAGTGCATGAAGTGAACGCATTTTTCGTGCAAAAAAGAACAGGAATTTTGGGCGGTTACAGGAGTCAGTAGTTTGGACTGAATTTTCTTCCTTCAATACAAACAAGTTGCAAATATACTCCACAGTCTTTGGAGATAGGGTCTTTAGGACAGTAATCAAGTTAAAATGAAGCCATCAGGCTTTGCCCTCATTCAGTACGATTGGTGTGCTTGGGTTGTAGATGGCTATGTTTGTCGTGTTACTCTCTCTGTATATATCAATGTCCTAATTTCTGTTAAGACATGCAGTCCTTGGTACTTTCTCCTGGCAGACCTAGCCAATACAGGCAGCCTGCATCATGTGGGATGAGGCTTTATCTTTTGATCAGTCCACAAGTCCTTAAGAGAAAAGACTGCTCTTTCAAGGAAAAACGCGATTCTGCATGCACAGCTGTTTCCTCGGTCTCCAGTCTGTCAGACTGCCCTGAAGAATTTGACTTCCCAGTCCCCACAACACGTTAGGCCAATTCAATAAAATCTCTCAATCTCAATCTCTCTCTCTCTCTCTCTTGCTCCCTTCCCTCCCCTCCCACCCCCAGGCAGCTAGTGGTTTCTGTTTCTCTGTGGAACCCAGACCAGAACACTTGTGTTATACCCACTAGTGGAATTATGGGGTCGTGGGGTAACTACCTCTGTAAATGTTGAAGGAAAGATAAGATATTTTGCAAACTGTTTGCCATATTCTACATTCCCCCCAGCAAAGTATAACATATCCATTTCTTCCATATTGTTTTCATGTCTCTATATTTTTAACTTTAATTTTATTTTTAGTTTTAATTTCTTAAAAGCAGTCATCAACTTTATACACATCAGTGTATAAATATCACACCCATTGCCCAATTCAGCACACCACCATCCCCACCCCACTGTGGTTTTCCTCCCTTGGTGTCCATCCGTTGGTTCTCCACATCTGTGTCTCAACTTCTGCCCTGCAAACCACTTCGTCTGTACCATTTGTCTAGGTGCCACATACATGCGTTAATGTACGACATTTGTTTTTCTCTTTCTCGCTAAGTTCACTCTGTATGACAGTCTCTAGATCCATCCACGTCTCAACAAGTGACTCAGTTTCGTTCCTTTTCATGGCTGAGTAACATTCCATTGTATATATGTACCACAACTTCTTTATCCATTCGTCTGTCGATGGGCACGTGGCTTGCTTCCATGACCTGGCTATTGTAAATAGTGCTGAAATGAATATTGGGGTGCGTGTGTCTTTTTGAATTACGGTGTTCTCTGGGTATATTCCCAGTAGTGGGATTCCTGCGTCATATGGTAGTTCTTGTCTTAGTTTTTGAAGGACCCTCCATACAGTTCTCCATAGTGGCTGTATCAATTTACCTTCCCACCAACAGTGCAAGAGTGTTCCCTTTTCTCCACACCCTCTCCAGCATTGATTGTTTCTAGGTTTCTTGATGAGGGCCACTCTGACCGGTGTGAGATGCTATCTCATTGTGCTTTTGATTTGCATTTCTCTAATGGTTAATGAGGTTGAGCATTCTTTCGTGTGTTTGTGGGCAGTGTGGATGTCTTCTTTGGAGAACTGTCTCTTGAGGTCTTCTGCCCAGTTTTGGGTTGGGTTGTTTGCTTTTTTGATATTGAGCTGCATGAGCCGCCTGTAAGTTTTGGAGATGAATCCTTTGTCAGTTGCTTCATTTGTAAATATTTTCTCCCATTCTAAGGGTTGTCTGTCGGTCTTGTTTATGGTTTCCTTTGCCGTGCAAAAGCTCTTAAGTTCCCTTAGGTCCCATTTGCTTATTTTTGTTTTTATTTCCATTTTTCTAGCATGTGGTTCAAAAAGGATCTTGCAGTGATTTCTGTCATAGAGCGTTCTGCTTATGCTTTCCTCTAAGAGTTTGAGAGTGTCTGGCCTTACATTTAGGTCTTTAGTCCATTTGGAGTTTATTTTTGTGTGTGGTGTTAGGGAGTCTTCTCCTTTCATCCTTGTACATGTACCTGTCCTGTTTTCCCGACACCACTTATTGAAGAGGCTGACTTTTCTCCACTCTATATTCTTGCCCCCTTTATCAAAGATAAGGTGACCATATGTGCGTGTGTTTATCTCTGGGCTTTCTATCCTGTTCCATGGATCCATATGTCTGTTTTGGTGCCACTACCATACTGTCTTGATTCCTGTAGCTTTGCAGTTTCGTCTGAAGTCAGGGAGCCTGATTCCTCCAGCTCCATTTTTCGCTTTCAAGATTGCTTTGGCTATTCGGGGTCTTCTGTGTCTGCATACAAATTGTCAAATTTTGGGTTGGAGTTCTGTAAGAAATGCCAGTGGTAGTTTGACGGGAATTGCATTAAATCTCTAGATTGCTTTGGGGAGTAGAGTCATTTTCACAATATTGATTCTTCCAATCGAAGAACATGATATATCGCTCCATCTGTGGGTATCATTTTTAATTTCATTCATCAGTGTTTTATAATGTTCTGCATACAGGTCTTTTGTCTCCTTAGGTATTTTTAGTCCTGGACATTTTATTCATTTGGTTGCAGTGGTAACTAGGAGTGTTTCCTTAATTTCACTTTCAGATTTTTCATCATTAGTGTATAGGAATGCCAGCGATTTCTGTGCATTAATTTTGTATCCAGCTACTTTACCAAATTCACTGAGTAGCTCTACTAGTTTTCTGGTAGCCTCTTTAGGATTCTCTACGTATAGTATCGTGTCACCTGAAAACAGTGACAGCTTTACGTGTCCTTTCCACCGTTATATTTGAAAGCAACCAAGTTGCCTGGCTTCAGAGTTTACCAGTTTCAGAAGCTATTTACATAAAAGTTGGGACTTAGACTTGCTGCTAGAATGAGGTTTACGAAGGGAGTGCATGAAGTGAACGCATTTTTCGTGCAAAAAAGAACAGGAATTTTGGGCGGTTACAGGAGTCAGTAGTTTGGACTGAATTTTCTTCCTTCAATACAAACAAGTTGCAAATATACTCCACAGTCTTTGGAGATAGGGTCTTTAGGACAGTAATCAAGTTAAAATGAAGCCATCAGGCTTTGCCCTCATTCAGTACGATTGGTGTGCTTGGGTTGTAGATGGCTATGTTTGTCGTGTTACTCTCTCTGTATATATCAATGTCCTAATTTCTGTTAAGACATGCAGTCCCTGGTACATTCTCCTGGCAGCCCTAGCAAATACAGGCAGCCTGCATCATGTGGGATGAGGCTTTATCTTTTGATCAGTCCACAAGTCCTTAAGAGAAAAGACTGCTCTTCCAAGGAAAAACGCGATTCTGCATGCACAGCTGTTTCCTCGGTCTCCACTCTGTCAGACTGCCCTGAATAATTTGACTTCCCAGTCCCCACAACACGTTAGGCCAATTCAATAAAATCTCTCAATCTCAATCTCTCTCTCTCTCTCTCTCTTGCTCCCTTCCCTCCCCTCCCACCCCCAGGCAGCTAGTGGCTTCTGTTTCTCTGTGGAACCCAGACCAGAACACTTGTGTTATACCCACTAGTGGAATTATGGGGTCGTGAGGTAACTACCTCTGTAAATGTTGAAGGAAAGATAAGATATTTTGCAAACTGTTTGCCATATTCTACATTTCCCCCACAAAGTATAACATATCCATTTCTTCCATATTGTTTTCATGTCTCTATATTTTTAACTTTAATTTTATTTTTAATTTTAATTTCTTAAAAGCAGTCATCAACTCATACACATCAGTGTATAAATATCACACGCATTGCCCAATTCAGCACACCACCATCCCCACCCCACTGTGGTTTTCCTCCCTTGGTGTCCATCCGTTGGTTCTCCACATCTGTGTCTCACCTTCTGCCCTGCAAACCACTTCGTCTGTACCATTTGTCTAGGTGCCACATACATGCGTTAATGTACGACATTTGTTTTTCTCTTTCTCGCTAAGTTCACTCTGTATGACAGTCTCTAGATCCATCCACGTCTCAACAAGTGACTCAGTTTCGTTCCTTTTCATGGCTGAGTAACATTCCATTGTATATATGTACCACAACTTCTTTATCCATTCGTCTGTCGATGGGCACGTGGCTTGCTTCCATGACCTGGCTATTGTAAATAGTGCTGAAATGAATATTGGGGTGCGTGTGTCTTTTTGAATTACGGTGTTCTCTGGGTATATTCCCAGTAGTGGGATTCCTGCATCATATGGTAGTTCTCGTCTTAGTTTTTGAAGGACCCTCCATACAGTTCTCCATAGTGGCTGTATCAATTTACCTTCCCACCAACAGTGCAAGAGTGTTCCCTTTTCTCCACACCCTCTCCAGCATTGATTGTTTCTAGGTTTCTTGATGAGGGCCACTCTGACCGGTGTGAGATGCTATCTCATTGTGCTTTTGATTTGCATTTCTCTAATGGTTAATGAGGTTGAGCATTCTTTCGTGTGTTTGTGGGCAGTGTGGATGTCTTCTTTGGAGAACTGTCTCTTGAGGTCTTCTGCCCAGTTTTGGGTTGGGTTGTTTGCTTTTTTGATATTGAGCTGCATGAGCCGCCTGTAAGTTTTGGAGATGAATCCTTTGTCCGTTGCTTCATTTGTAAATATTTTCTCCCATTCTAAGGGTTGTCTGTCGGTCTTGTTTATGGTTTCCTTTGCCGTGCAAAAGCTCTTAAGTTCCCTTAGGTCCCATTTGCTTATTTTTGTTTTTATTTCCATTTTTCTAGCATGTGGTTCAAAAAGGATCTTGCAGTGATTTCTGTCATAGAGCGTTCTGCTTATGCTTTCCTCTAAGAGTTTGAGAGTGTCTGGCCTTACATTTAGGTCTTTAGTCTAGTTGGAGCTTATTTTTGTGTGTGGTGTTAGGGAGTCTTCTCCTTTCATCCTTGTACATGTACCTGTCCTGTTTTCCCGACACCACTTATTGAAGAGGCTGACTTTTCTCCACTCTATATTCTTGCCCCCTTTATCAAAGATAAGGTGACCATATGTGCGTGTGTTTATCTCTGGGCTTTCTATCCTGTTCCATGGATCCATATGTCTGTTTTGGTGCCACTACCATACTGTCTTGATCCCTGTAGCTTTGCAGTTTCGTCTGAAGTCAGGGAGCCTGATTCCTCCAGCTCCATTTTTCGCTTTCAAGATTGCTTTGGCTATTCGGGGTCTTCTGTGTCTGCATACAAATTGTCAAATTTTGGGTTGGAGTTCTGTAAGAAATGCCAGTGGTAGTTTGACGGGGATTGCATTAAATCTCTAGATTGCTTTGGGGAGTAGAGTCATTTTCACAATATTGATTCTTCCAATCGAAGAACATGATATATCGCTCCATCTGTGGGTATCATTTTTAATTTCATTCATCAGTGTCTTATAATGTTCTGCATACAGGTCTTTTGTCTCCTTAGGTATTTTTAGTCCTGGACATTTTATTCATTTGGTTGCAGTGGTAACTAGGAGTGTTTCCTTAATTTCACTTTCAGATTTTTCATCATTAGTGTATAGGAATGCCAGCGATTTCTGTGCATTAATTTTGTATCCAGCTACTTTACCAAATTCACTGAGTAGCTCTACTAGTTTTCTGGTAGCCTCTTTAGGATTCTCTACGTATAGTATCGTGTCACCTGAAAACAGTGACAGCTTTACGTGTCCTTTCCACCGTTATATTTGAAAGCAACCAAGTTGCCTGGCTTCAGAGTTTACCAGTTTCAGAAGCTATTTACATAAAAGTTGGGACTTAGACTTGCTGCTAGAATGAGGTTTACGAAGGGAGTGCATGAAGTGAACGCATTTTTCGTGCAAAAAAGAACAGGAATTTTGGGCGGTTACAGGAGTCAGTAGTTTGGACTGAATTTTCTTCCTTCAATACAAACAAGTTGCAAATATACTCCACAGTCTTTGGAGATAGGGTCTTTAGGACAGTAATCAAGTTAAAATGAAGCCATCAGGCTTTGCCCTCATTCAGTACGATTGGTGTGCTTGGGTTGTAGATGGCTATGTTTGTCGTGTTACTCTCTCTGTATATATCAATGTCCTAATTTCTGTTAAGACATGCAGTCCTTGGTACTTTCTCCTGGCAGCCGTAGCCAATACAGGCAGCCTGCATCATGTGGGATGAGGCTTTATCTTTTGATCAGTCCACAAGTCCTTAAGAGAAAAGACTGCTCTTTCAAGGAAAAACGCGATTCTGCATGCACAGCTGTTTCCTCGGTCTCCAGTCTGTCAGACTGCCCTGAAGAATTTGACTTCCCAGTCCCCACAACACGTTAGGCCAATTCAATAAAATCTCTCAATCTCAATCTCTCTCTCTCTCTCTCTTGCTAGCTTCCCTCCCCTCCCACCCCCAGGCAGCTAGTGGTTTCTGTTTCTCTGTGGAACCCAGACCAGAACACTTGTGTTATACCCACTAGTGGAATTATGGGGTCGTGGGGTAACTACCTCTGTAAATGTTGAAGGAAAGATAAGATATTTTGCAAACTGTTTGCCATATTCTACATTCCCCCCAGCAAAGTATAACATATCCATTTCTTCCATATTGTTTTCATGTCTCTATATTTTTAACTTTAATTTTATTTTTAGTTTTAATTTCTTAAAAGCAGTCATCAACTTTATACACATCAGTGTATAAATATCACACCCATTGCCCAATTCAGCACACCACCATCCCCACCCCACTGTGGTTTTCCTCCCTTGGTGTCCATCCGTTGGTTCTCCACATCTGTGTCTCAACTTCTGCCCTGCAAACCACTTCGTCTGTACCATTTGTCTAGGTGCCACATACATGCGTTAATGTACGACATTTGTTTTTCTCTTTCTCGCTAAGTTCACTCTGTATGACAGTCTCTAGATCCATCCACGTCTCAACAAGTGACTCAGTTTCGTTCCTTTTCATGGCTGAGTAACATTCCATTGTATATATGTACCACAACTTCTTTATCCATTCGTCTGTCGATGGGCACGTGGCTTCCTTCCATGACCTGGCTATTGTAAATAGTGCTGAAATGAATATTGGGGTGCGTGTGTCTTTTTGAAATACGGTGTTCTCTGGGTATATTCCCAGTAGTGGGATTCCTGCGTCGTATGGTAGTTCTCATCTTAGTTTTTGAAGGACCCTCCATACAGTTCTCCATAGTGGCTGTATCAATTTACCTTCCCACCAACAGTGCAAGAGTGTTCCCTTTTCTCCACACCCTCTCCAGCATTGATTGTTTCTAGGTTTTTTGATGAGGGCCACTCTGACCGGTGTGAGATGCTATCTCATTGTGCTTTTGATTTGCATTTCTTTAATGGTTAATGAGGTTGAGCATTCTTTCGTGTGTTTGTGGGCAGTGTGGATGTCTTCTTTGGAGAACTGTCTCTTGAGGTCTTCTGCCCAGTTTTGGGTTGGGTTGTTTGCTTTTTTGATATTGAGCTGCATGAGCCGCCTGTAAGTTTTGGAGATGAATCCTTTGTCAGTTGCTTCATTTGTAAATATTTTCTCGCATTCTAAGGGTTGTCTGTCGGTCTTGTTTATGGTTTCCTTTGCCGTGCAAAAGCTCTTAAGTTCCCTTAGGTCCCATTTGCTTATTTTTGTTTTTATTTCCATTTTTCTAGCATGTGGTTCAAAAAGGATCTTGCAGTGATTTCTGTCATAGAGCGTTCTGCTTATGCTTTCCTCTAAGAGTTTGAGAGTGTCTGGCCTTACATTTAGGTCTTTAGTCCATTTGGAGTTTATTTTTGTGTGTGGTGTTAGGGAGTCTTCTCCTTTCATCCTTGTACATGTACCTGTCCTGTTTTCCCGACACCACTTATTGAAGAGGCTGACTTTTCTCCACTCTATATTCTTGCCCCCTTTATCAAAGATAAGGTGACCATATGTGCGTGTGTTTATCTCTGGGCTTTCTATCCTGTTCCATGGATCCATATGTCTGTTTTGGTGCCACTACCATACTGTCTTGATTCCTGTAGCTTTGCAGTTTCGTCTGAAGTCAGGGAGCCTGATTCCTCCAGCTCCATTTTTCGCTTTCAAGATTGCTTTGGCTATTCGGGGTCTTCTGTGTCTGCATACAAATTGTCAAATTTTGGGTTGGAGTTCTGTAAGAAATGCCAGTGGTAGTTTGACGGGGATTGCATTAAATCTCTAGATTGCTTTGGGGAGTAGAGTCATTTTCACAATATTGATTCTTCCAATCGAAGAACATGATATATCGCTCCATCTGTGGGTATCATTTTTAATTTCATTCATCAGTGTCTTATAATGTTCTGCATACAGGTCTTTTGTCTCCTTAGGTATTTTTAGTCCTGGACATTTTATTCATTTGGTTGCAGTGGTAACTAGGAGTGTTTCCTTAATTTCACTTTCAGATTTTTCATCATTAGTGTATAGGAATGCCAGCGATTTCTGTGCATTAATTTTGTATCCAGCTACTTTACCAAATTCACTGAGTAACTCTACTAGTTTTCTCGTAGCCTCTTTAGGATTCTCTACGTATAGTATCGTGTCACCTGAAAACAGTGACAGCTTTACGTGTCCTTTCCACCGTTGTATTTGAAAGCAACCAAGTTGCCTGGCTTCAGAGTTTACCAGTTTCAGAAGCTATTTACATAAAAGTTGGGACTTAGACTTGCTGCTAGAATGAGGTTTACGAAGGGAGTGCATGAAGTGAACGCATTTTTCGTGCAAAAAAGAACAGGAATTTTGGGCGGTTACAGGAGTCAGTAGTTTGGACTGAATTTTCTTCCTTCAATACAAACAAGTTGCAAATATACTCCACAGTCTTTGGAGATAGGGTCTTTAGGACAGTAATCAAGTTAAAATGAAGCCATCAGGCTTTGCCCTCATTCAGTACGATTGGTGTGCTTGGGTTGTAGATGGCTATGTTTGTCGTGTTACTCTCTCTGTATATATCAATGTCCTAATTTCTGTTAAGACATGCAGTCCTTGGTACTTTCTCCTGGCAGCCCTAGCCAATACAGGCAGCCTGCATCATGTGGGATGAGGCTTTATCTTTTGATCAGTCCACAAGTCCTTAAGAGAAAAGACTGCTCTTTCAAAGAAAAACGCGATTCTGCATGCACAGCTGTTTCCTCGGTCTCCAGTCTGTCAGACTGCCCTGAATAATTTGACTTCCCAGTCCCCACAACACGTTAGGCCAATTCAATAAAATCTCTCAATCTCAATCTCTCTCTCTCTCTCTCTTGCTCCCTTCCCTCCCCTCCCACCCCCAGGCAGCTAGTGGCTTCTGTTTCTCTGTGGAACCCAGACCAGAACACTTGTGTTATACCCACTAGTGGAATTATGGGGTCGTGAGGTAACTACCTCTGTAAATGTTGAAGGAAAGATAAGATATTTTGCAAACTGTTTGCCATATTCTACATTTCCCCCACAAAGTATAACATATCCATTTCTTCCATATTGTTTTCATGTCTCTATATTTTTAACTTTAATTTTATTTTTAATTTTAATTTCTTAAAAGCAGTCATCAACTCATACACATCAGTGTATAAATATCACACCCATTGCCCAATTCAGCACACCACCATCCCCACCCCACTGTGGTTTTCCTCCCTTGGTGTCCATCCGTTGGTTCTCCACATCTGTGTCTCAACTTCTGCCCTGCAAACCACTTCGTCTGTACCATTTGTCTAGGTGCCACATACATGCGTTAATGTACGACATTTGTTTTTCTCTTTCTCGCTAAGTTCACTCTGTATGACAGTCTCTAGATCCATCCACGTCTCAACAAGTGACTCAGTTTCGTTCCTTTTCATGGCTGAGTAACATTCCATTGTATATATGTACCACAACTTCTTTATCCATTCGTCTGTCGATGGGCACGTGGCTTGCTTCCATGACCTGGCTATTGTAAATAGTGCTGAAATGAATATTGGGGTGCGTGTGTCTTTTTGAATTACGGTGTTCTCTGGGTATATTCCCAGTAGTGGGATTCCTGCGTCATATGGTAGTTCTCGTCTTAGTTTTTGAAGGACCCTCCATACAGTTCTCCATAGTGGCTGTATCAATTTACCTTCCCACCAACAGTGCAAGAGTGTTCCCTTTTCTCCACACCCTCTCCAGCATTGATTGTTTCTAGGTTTCTTGATGAGGGCCACTCTGACCGGTGTGAGATGCTATCTCATTGTGCTTTTGATTTGCATTTCTCTAATGGTTAATGAGGTTGAGCATTCTTTCGTGTGTTTGTGGGCAGTGTGGATGTCTTCTTTGGAGAACTGTCTCTTGAGGTCTTCTGCCCAGTTTTGGGTTGGGTTGTTTGCTTTTTTGATATTGAGCTGCATGAGCCGCCTGTAAGTTTTGGAGATGAATCCTTTGTCAGTTGCTTCATTTGTAAATATTTTCTCCCATTCTAAGGGTTGTCTGTCGGTCTTGTTTATGGTTTCCTTTGCCGTGCAAAAGTTCTTAAGTTCCCTTAGGTCCCTTTTGCTTATTTTTGTTTTTATTTCCATTTTTCTAGCATGTGGTTCAAAAAGGATCTTGCAGTGATTTCTGTCATAGAGCGTTCTGCTTATGCTTTCCTCTAAGAGTTTGAGAGTGTCTGGCCTTACATTTAGGTCTTTAGTCCAGTTGGAGTTTATTTTTGTGTGTGGTGTTAGGGAGTCTTCTCCTTTCATCCTTGTACATGTACCTGTCCTGTTTTCCCGACACCACTTATTGAAGAGGCTGACTTTTCTCCACTCTATATTCTTGCCCCCTTTATCAAAGATAAGGTGACCATATGTGCGTGTGTTTATCTCTGGGCTTTCTATCCTGTTCCATGGATCCATATGTCTGTTTTGGTGCCACTACCATACTGTCTTGATTCCTGTAGCTTTGCAGTTTCGTCTGAAGTCAGGGAGCCTGATTCCTCCAGCTCCATTTTTCGCTTTCAAGATTGCTTTGGCTATTCGGGGTCTTCTGTGTCTGCATACAAATTGTCAAATTTTGGGTTGGAGTTCTGTAAGAAATGCCAGTGGTAGTTTGACGGGGATTGCATTAAATCTCTAGATTGCTTTGGGGAGTAGAGTCATTTTCACAATATTGATTCTTCCAATCGAAGAACATGATATATCGCTCCATCTGTGGGTATCATTTTTAATTTCATTCATCAGTGTCTTATAATGTTCTGCATACAGGTCTTTTGTCTCCTTAGGTATTTTTAGTCCTGGACATTTTATTCATTTGGTTGCAGTGGTAACTAGGAGTGTTTCCTTAATTTCACTTTCAGATTTTTCATCATTAGTGTATAGGAATGCCAGCGATTTCTGTGCATTAATTTTGTATCCAGCTACTTTACCAAATTCACTGAGTAGCTCTACTAGTTTTCTCGTAGCCTCTTTAGGATTCTCTACGTATAGTATCGTGTCACCTGAAAACAGTGACAGCTTTACGTGTCCTTTCCACCGTTGTATTTGAAAGCAACCAAGTTGCCTGGCTTCAGAGTTTACCAGTTTCAGAAGCTATTTACATAAAAGTTGGGACTTAGACTTGCTGCTAGAATGAGGTTTACGAAGGGAGTGCATGAAGTGAACGCATTTTTCGTGCAAAAAAGAACAGGAATTTTGGGCGGTTACAGGAGTCAGTAGTTTGGACTGAATTTTCTTCCTTCAATACAAACAAGTTGCAAATATACTCCACAGTCTTTGGAGATAGGGTCTTTAGGACAGTAATCAAGTTAAAATGAAGCCATCAGGCTTTGCCCTCATTCAGTACGATTGGTGTGCTTGGGTTGTAGATGGCTATGTTTGTCGTGTTACTCTCTCTGTATATATCAATGTCCTAATTTCTGTTAAGACATGCAGTCCTTGGTACTTTCTCCTGGCAGCCCTAGCCAATACAGGCAGCCTGCATCATGTGGGATGAGGCTTTATCTTTTGATCAGTCCACAAGTCCTTAAGAGCAAAGACTGCTCTTTCAAGGAAAAACGCGATTCTGCATGCACAGCTGTTTCCTCGGTCTCCAGTCTGTCAGACTGCCCTGAATAATTTGACTTCCCAGTCCCCACAACACGTTAGGCCAATTCAATAAAATCTCTCAATCTCAATCTCTCTCTCTCTCTCTCTTGCTCCCTTCCCTCCCCTCCCACCCCCAGGCAGCTAGTGGCTTCTGTTTCTCTGTGGAACCCAGACCAGAACACTTGTGTTATACCCACTAGTGGAATTATGGGGTCGTGGGGTAACTACCTCTGTAAATGTTGAAGGAAAGATAAGATATTTTGCAAACTGTTTGCCATATTCTACATTCCCCCCAGCAAAGTATAACATATCCATTTCTTCAATATTGTTTTCATGTCTCTATATTTTTAACTTTAATTTTATTTTTAGTTTTAATTTCTTAAAAGCAGTCATCAACTTTATACACATCAGTGTATAAATATCACACCCATTGCCCAATTCAGCACACCACCATCCCCACCCCACTGTGGTTTTCCTCCCTTGGTGTCCATCCGTTGGTTCTCCACATCTGTGTCTCAACTTCTGCCCTGCAAACCACTTCGTCTGTACCATTTGTCTAGGTGCCACATACATGCGTTAATGTACGACATTTGTTTTTCTCTTTCTCGCTAAGTTCACTCTGTATGACAGTCTCTAGATCCATCCACGTCTCAACAAGTGATTCAGTTTCGTTCCTTTTAATGGCTGAGTAACATTCCATTGTATATATGTACCACAACTTCTTTATCCATTCGTCTGTCGATGGGCACGTGGCTTGCTTCCATGACCTGGCTATTGTAAATAGTGCTGAAATGAATATTGGGGTGCGTGTGTCTTTTTGAAATACGGTGTTCTCTGGGTATATTCCCAGTAGTGGGATTCCTCCGTCGTATGGTAGTTCTCATCTTAGTTTTTGAAGGACCCTCCATACAGTTCTCCATAGTGGCTGTATCAATTTACCTTCCCACCAACAGTGCAAGAGTGTGCCCTTTTCTCCACACCCTCTCCAGCATTGATTGTTTCTAGGTTTCTTGATGAGGGCCACTCTGACCGGTGTGAGATGCTATCTCATTGTGCTTTTGATTTGCATTTCTCTAATGGTTAATGAGGTTGAGCATTCTTTCGTGTGTTTGTGGGCAGTGTGGATGTCTTCTTTGGAGAACTGTCTCTTGAGGTCTTCTGCCCAGTTTTGGGTTGGGTTGTTTGCTTTTTTGATATTGAGCTGCATGAGCCGCCTGTAAGTTTTGGAGATGAATCCTTTGTCAGTTGCTTCATTTGTAAATATTTTCTCCCATTCTAAGGGTTGTCTGTCGGTCTTGTTTATGGTTTCCTTTGCCGTGCAAAAGCTCTTAAGTTCCCTTAGGTCCCATTTGCTTATTTTTGTTTTTATTTCCATTTTTGTAGCATGTGGTTCAAAAAGGATCTTGCAGTGATTTCTGTCATAGAGCGTTCTGCTTATGCTTTCCTCTAAGAGTTTGAGAGTGTCTGGCCTTACATTTAGGTCTTTAGTCCATTTGGAGTTTATTTTTGTGTGTGGTGTTAGGGAGTCTTCTCCTTTCATCCTTGTACATGTACCTGTCCTGTTTTCCCGACACCACTTATTGAAGAGGCTGACTTTTCTCCACTCTATATTCTTGCCCCCTTTATCAAAGATAAGGTGACCATATGTGCGTGTGTTTATCTCTGGGCTTTCTATCCTGTTCCATGGATCCATATGTCTGTTTTGGTGCCACTACCATACTGTCTTGATTCCTGTAGCTTTGCAGTTTCGTCTGAAGTCAGGGAGCCTGATTCCTCCAGCTCCATTTTTTGCTTTCAAGATTGCTTTGGCTATTCGGGGTCTTCTGTGTCTGCATACAAATTGTCAAATTTTGGGTTGGAGTTCTGTAAGAAATGCCAGTGGTAGTTTGACGGGGATTGCATTAAATCTCTAGATTGCTTTGGGGAGTAGAGTCATTTTCACAATATTGATTCTTCCAATCGAAGAACATGATATATCGCTCCATCTGTGGGTATCATTTTTAATTTCATTCATCAGTGTCTTATAATGTTCTGCATACAGGTCTTTTGTCTCCTTAGGTATTCTTAGTCCTGGACATTTTATTCATTTGGTTGCAGTGGTAACTAGGAGTGTTTCCTTAATTTCACTTTCAGATTTTTCATCATTAGTGTATAGGAATGCCAGCGATTTCTGTGCATTAATTTTGTATCCAGCTACTTTACCAAATTCACTGAGTAGCTCTACTAGTTTTCTCGTAGCCTCTTTAGGATTCTCTACGTATAGTATCGTGTCACCTGAAAACAGTGACAGCTTTACGTGTCCTTTCCACCGTTGTATTTGAAAGCAACCAAGTTGCCTGGCTTCAGAGTTTACCAGTTTCAGAAGCTATTGACATAAAAGTTGGGACTTAGACTTGCTGCTAGAATGAGGTTTACGAAGGGAGTGCATGAAGTGAACGCATTTTTCGTGCAAAAAAGAACAGGAATTTTGGGCGGTTACAGGAGTCAGTAGTTTGGACTGAATTTTCTTCCTTCAATACAAACAAGTTGCAAATATACTCCACAGTCTTTGGAGATAGGGTCTTTAGGACAGTAATCAAGTTAAAATGAAGCCATCAGGCTTTGCCCTCATTCAGTACGATTGGTGTGCTTGGGTTGTAGATGGCTATGTTTGTCGTGTTACTCTCTCTGTATATATCAATGTCCTAATTTCTGTTAAGACATGCAGTCCTTGGTACTTTCTCCTGGCAGCCCTAGCCAATACAGGCAGCCTGCATCATGTGGGATGAGGCTTTATCTTTTGATCAGTCCACAAGTCCTTAAGAGCAAAGACTGCTCTTTCAAGGAAAAACGCGATTCTGCATGCACAGCTGTTTCCTCGGTCTCCAGTCTGTCAGACTGCCCTGAATAATTTGACTTCCCAGTCCCCACAACACGTTAGGCCAATTCAATAAAATCTCTCAATCTCAATCTCTCTCTCTCTCTCTCTTGCTCCCTTCCCTCCCCTCCCACCCCCAGGCAGCTAGTGGCTTCTGTTTCTCTGTGGAACCCAGACCAGAACACTTGTGTTATACCCACTAGTGGAATTATGGGGTCGTGGGGTAACTACCTCTGTAAATGTTGAAGGAAAGATAAGATATTTTGCAAACTGTTTGCCATATTCTACATTCCCCCCAGCAAAGTATAACATATCCATTTCTTCAATATTGTTTTCATGTCTCTATATTTTTAACTTTAATTTTATTTTTAGTTTTAATTTCTTAAAAGCAGTCATCAACTTTATACACATCAGTGTATAAATATCACACCCATTGCCCAATTCAGCACACCACCATCCCCACCCCACTGTGGTTTTCCTCCCTTGGTGTCCATCCGTTGGTTCTCCACATCTGTGTCTCAACTTCTGCCCTGCAAACCACTTCGTCTGTACCATTTGTCTAGGTGCCACATACATGCGTTAATGTACGACATTTGTTTTTCTCTTTCTCGCTAAGTTCACTCTGTATGACAGTCTCTAGATCCATCCACGTCTCAACAAGTGATTCAGTTTCGTTCCTTTTAATGGCTGAGTAACATTCCATTGTATATATGTACCACAACTTCTTTATCCATTCGTCTGTCGATGGGCACGTGGCTTGCTTCCATGACCTGGCTATTGTAAATAGTGCTGAAATGAATATTGGGGTGCGTGTGTCTTTTTGAAATACGGTGTTCTCTGGGTATATTCCCAGTAGTGGGATTCCTCCGTCGTATGGTAGTTCTCATCTTAGTTTTTGAAGGACCCTCCATACAGTTCTCCATAGTGGCTGTATCAATTTACCTTCCCACCAACAGTGCAAGAGTGTGCCCTTTTCTCCACACCCTCTCCAGCATTGATTGTTTCTAGGTTTCTTGATGAGGGCCACTCTGACCGGTGTGAGATGCTATCTCATTGTGCTTTTGATTTGCATTTCTCTAATGGTTAATGAGGTTGAGCATTCTTTCGTGTGTTTGTGGGCAGTGTGGATGTCTTCTTTGGAGAACTGTCTCTTGAGGTCTTCTGCCCAGTTTTGGGTTGGGTTGTTTGCTTTTTTGATATTGAGCTGCATGAGCCGCCTGTAAGTTTTGGAGATGAATCCTTTGTCAGTTGCTTCATTTGTAAATATTTTCTCCCATTCTAAGGGTTGTCTGTCGGTCTTGTTTATGGTTTCCTTTGCCGTGCAAAAGCTCTTAAGTTCCCTTAGGTCCCATTTGCTTATTTTTGTTTTTATTTCCATTTTTCTAGCATGTGGTTCAAAAAGGATCTTGCAGTGATTTCTGTCATAGAGCGTTCTGCTTATGCTTTCCTCTAAGAGTTTGAGAGTGTCTGGCCTTACATTTAGGTCTTTAGTCCATTTGGAGTTTATTTTTGTGTGTGGTGTTAGGGAGTCTTCTCCTTTCATCCTTGTACATGTACCTGTCCTGTTTTCCCGACACCACTTATTGAAGAGGCTGACTTTTCTCCACTCTATATTCTTGCCCCCTTTATCAAAGATAAGGTGACCATATGTGCGTGTGTTTATCTCTGGGCTTTCTATCCTGTTCCATGGATCCATATGTCTGTTTTGGTGCCACTACCATACTGTCTTGATTCCTGTAGCTTTGCAGTTTCGTCTGAAGTCAGGGAGCCTGATTCCTCCAGCTCCATTTTTCGCTTTCAAGATTGCTTTGGCTATTCGGGGTCTTCTGTGTCTGCATACAAATTGTCAAATTTTGGGTTGGAGTTCTGTAAGAAATGCCAGTGGTAGTTTGACGGGGATTGCATTAAATCTCTAGATTGCTTTGGGGAGTAGAGTCATTTTCACAATATTGATTCTTCCAATCGAAGAACATGATATATCGCTCCATCTGTGGGTATCATTTTTAATTTCATTCATCAGTGTCTTATAATGTTCTGCATACAGGTCTTTTGTCTCCTTAGGTATTCTTAGTCCTGGACATTTTATTCATTTGGTTGCAGTGGTAACTAGGAGTGTTTCCTTAATTTCACTTTCAGATTTTTCATCATTAGTGTATAGGAATGCCAGCGATTTCTGTGCATTAATTTTGTATCCAGCTACTTTACCAAATTCACTGAGTAGCTCTACTAGTTTTCTCGTAGCCTCTTTAGGATTCTCTACGTATAGTATCGTGTCACCTGAAAACAGTGACAGCTTGACGTGTCCTTTCCACCGTTGTATTTGAAAGCAACCAAGTTGCCTGGCTTCAGAGTTTACCAGTTTCAGAAGCTATTGACATAAAAGTTGGGACTTAGACTTGCTGCTAGAATGAGGTTTACGAAGGGAGTGCATGAAGTGAACGCATTTTTCGTGCAAAAAAGAACAGGAATTTTGGGCGGTTACAGGAGTCAGTAGTTTGGACTGAATTTTCTTCCTTCAATACAAACAAGTTGCAAATATACTCCACAGTCTTTGGAGATAGGGTCTTTAGGACAGTAATCAAGTTAAAATGAAGCCATCAGGCTTTGCCCTCATTCAGTACGATTGGTGTGCTTGGGTTGTAGATGGCTATGTTTGTCGTGTTACTCTCTCTGTATATATCAATGTCCTAATTTCTGTTAAGACATGCAGTCCTTGGTACTTTCTCCTGGCAGCCCTAGCAAATACATGCAGCTTGCATCATGTGGGATGAGGCTTTATCTTTTGATCAGTCCACAAGTCCTTAAGAGAAAAGACTGCTCTTTCAAGGAAAAACGCGATTCTGCATGCACAGCTGTTTCCTCGGTCTCCAGTCTGTCAGACTGCCCTGAATAATTTGACTTCCCAGTCCCCACAACACGTTAGGCCAATTCAATAAAATCTCTCAATCTCAATCTCTCTCTCTCTCTCTCTTGCTCCCTTCCCTCCCCTCCCACCCCCAGGCAGCTAGTGGCTTCTGTTTCTCTGTGGAACCCAGACCAGAACACTTGTGTTATACCCACTAGTGGAATTATGGGGTCGTGGGGTAACTACCTCTGTAAATGTTGAAGGAAAGATAAGATATTTTGCAAACTGTTTGCCATATTCTACATTCCCCCCAGCAAAGTATAACATATCCATTTCTTCCATATTGTTTTCATGTCTCTATATTTTTAACTTTAATTTTATTTTTAGTTTTAATTTCTTAAAAGCAGTCATCAACTTTATACACATCAGTGTATAAATATCACACCCATGGCCCAATTCAGCACACCACCATCCCCACCCCACTGTGGTTTTCCTCCCTTGGTGTCCATCCGTTGGTTCTCCACATCTGTGTCTCAACTTCTGCCCTGCAAACCACTTCGTCTGTACCATTTGTCTAGGTGCCACATACATGCGTTAATGTACGACATTTGTTTTTCTCTTTCTCGCTAAGTTCACTCTGTATGACAGTCTCTAGATCCATCCACGTCTCAACAAGTGATTCAGTTTCGTTCCTTTTAATGGCTGAGTAACATTCCATTGTATATATGTACCACAACTTCTTTATCCATTCGTTTGTCGATGGGCACGTGGCTTGCTTCCATGACCTGGCTATTGTAAATAGTGCTGAAATGAATATTGGGGTGCGTGTGTCTTTTTGAATTACGGTGTTCTCTGGGTATATTCCCAGTAGTGGGATTCCTGCGTCGTATGGTAGTTCTCATCTTAGTTTTTGAAGGACCCTCCATACAGTTCTCCATAGTGGCTGTATCAATTTACCTTCCCACCAACAGTGCAAGAGTGTTCCCTTTTCTCCACACCCTCTCCAGCATTGATTGTTTCTAGGTTTTTTGATGAGGGCCACTCTGACCGGTGTGAGATGCTATCTCATTGTGCTTTTGATTTGCATTTCTCTAATGGTTAATGAGGTGGAGCATTCTTTCGTGTGTTTGTGGGCAGTGTGGATGTCTTCTTTGGAGAACTGTCTCTTGAGGTCTTCTGCCCAGTTTTGGGTTGGGTTGTTTGCTTTTTTGATATTGAGCTGCATGAGCCGCCTGTAAGTTTTGGAGATGAATCCTTTGTCAGTTGCTTCATTTGTAAATATTTTCTCCCATTCTAAGGGTTGTCTGTCGGTCTTGTTTATGGTTTCCTTTGCCGTGCAAAAGCTCTTAAGTTCCCTTAGGTCCCATTTGCTTATTTTTGTTTTTATTTCCATTTTTGTAGCATGTGGTTCAAAAAGGATCTTGCAGTGATTTCTGTCATAGAGCGTTCTGCTTATGCTTTCCTCTAAGAGTTTGAGAGTGTCTGGCCTTACATTTAGGTCTTTAGTCCATTTGGAGTTTATTTTTGTGTGTGGTGTTAGGGAGTCTTCTCCTTTCATCCTTGTACATGTACCTGTCCTGTTTTCCCGACACCACTTATTGAAGAGGCTGACTTTTCTCCACTCTATATTCTTGCCCCCTTTATCAAAGATAAGGTGACCATATGTGCGTGTGTTTATCTCTGGGCTTTCTATCCTCTTCCATGGATCCATATGTCTGTTTTGGTGCCACTACCATACTGTCTTGATTCCTGTAGCTTTGCAGTTTCGTCTGAAGTCAGGGAGCCTGATTCCTCCAGCTCCATTTTTTGCTTTCAAGATTGCTTTGGCTATTCGGGGTCTTCTGTGTCTGCATACAAATTGTCAAATTTTGGGTTGGAGTTCTGTAAGAAATGCCAGTGGTAGTTTGACGGGGATTGCATTAAATCTCTAGATTGCTTTGGGGAGTAGAGTCATTTTCACAATATTGATTCTTCCAATCGAAGAACATGATATATCGCTCCATCTGTGGGTATCATTTTTAATTTCATTCATCAGTGTCTTATAATGTTCTGCATACAGGTCTTTTGTCTCCTTAGGTATTCTTAGTCCTGGACATTTTATTCATTTGGTTGCAGTGGTAACTAGGAGTGTTTCCTTAATTTCACTTTCAGATTTTTCATCATTAGTGTATAGGAATGCCAGCGATTTCTGTGCATTAATTTTGTATCCAGCTACTTTACCAAATTCACTGAGTAGCTCTACTAGTTTTCTCGTAGCCTCTTTAGGATTCTCTACGTATAGTATCGTGTCACCTGAAAACAGTGACAGCTTTACGTGTCCTTTCCACCGTTGTATTTGAAAGCAACCAAGTTGCCTGGCTTCAGAGTTTACCAGTTTCAGAAGCTATTGACATAAAAGTTGGGACTTAGACTTGCTGCTAGAATGAGGTTTACGAAGGGAGTGCATGAAGTGAACGCATTTTTCGTGCAAAAAAGAACAGGAATTTTGGGCGGTTACAGGAGTCAGTAGTTTGGACTGAATTTTCTTCCTTCAATACAAACAAGTTGCAAATATACTCCACAGTCTTTGGAGATAGGGTCTTTAGGACAGTAATCAAGTTAAAATGAAGCCATCAGGCTTTGCCCTCATTCAGTACGATTGGTGTGCTTGGGTTGTAGATGGCTATGTTTGTCGTGTTACTCTCTCTGTATATATCAATGTCCTAATTTCTCTTAAGACATGCAGTCCTTGGTACTTTCTCCTGGCAGCCCTAGCAAATACATGCAGCTTGCATCATGTGGGATGAGGCTTTATCTTTTCATCAGTCCACAAGTCCTTAAGAGAAAAGACTGCTCTTTCAAGGAAAAACGCGATTCTGCATGCACAGCTGTTTCCTCGGTCTCCAGTCTGTCAGACTGCCCTGAATAATTTGACTTCCCAGTCCCCACAACACGTTAGGCCAATTCAATAAAATCTCTCAATCTCAATCTCTCTCTCTCTCTCTCTCTTGCTCCCTTCCCTCCCCTCCCACCCCCAGGCAGCTAGTGGCTTCTGTTTCTCTGTGGAACCCAGACCAGAACACTTGTGTTATACCCACTAGTGGAATTATGGGGTCGTGGGGTAACTACCTCTGTAAATGTTGAAGGAAAGATAAGATATTTTGCAAACTGTTTGCCATATTCTACATTCCCCCCAGCAAAGTATAACATATCCATTTCTTCCATATTGTTTTCATGTCTCTATATTTTTAACTTTAATTTTATTTTTAGTTTTAATTTCTTAAAAGCAGTCATCAACTTTATACACATCAGTGTATAAATATCACACCCATTGCCCAATTCAGCACACCACCATCCCCACCCCACTGTGGTTTTCCTCCCTTGGTGTCCATCCGTTGGTTCTCCACATCTGTGTCTCAACTTCTGCCCTGCAAACCACTTCGTCTGTACCATTTGTCTAGGTGCCACATACATGCGTTAATGTACGACATTTGTTTTTCTCTTTCTCGCTAAGTTCACTCTGTATGACAGTCTCTAGATCCATCCACGTCTCAACAAGTGATTCAGTTTCGTTCCTTTTAATGGCTGAGTAACATTCCATTGTATATATGTACCACAACTTCTTTATCCATTCGTTTGTCGATGGGCACGTGGCTTGCTTCCATGACCTGGCTATTGTAAATAGTGCTGAAATGAATATTGGGGTGCGTGTGTCTTTTTGAATTACGGTGTTCTCTGGGTATATTCCCAGTAGTGGGATTCCTGCGTCGTATGGTAGTTCTCATCTTAGTTTTTGAAGGACCCTCCATACAGTTCTCCATAGTGGCTGTATCAATTTACCTTCCCACCAACAGTGCAAGAGTGTTCCCTTTTCTCCACACCCTCTCCAGCATTGATTGTTTCTAGGTTTTTTGATGAGGGCCACTCTGACCGGTGTGAGATGCTATCTCATTGTGCTTTTGATTTGCATTTCTCTAATGGTTAATGAGGTGGAGCATTCTTTCGTGTGTTTGTGGGCAGTGTGGATGTCTTCTTTGGAGAACTGTCTCTTGAGGTCTTCTGCCCAGTTTTGGGTTGGGTTGTTTGCTTTTTTGATATTGAGCTGCATGAGCCGCCTGTAAGTTTTGGAGATGAATCCTTTGTCAGTTGCTTCATTTGTAAATATTTTCTCCCATTCTAAGGGTTGTCTTTTCGTCTTGTTTATGGTTTCCTTTGCCGTGCAAAAGCTCTTAAGTTCCCTTAGGTCCCATTTGCTTATTTTTGTTTTTATTTCCATTTTTGTAGCATGTGGTTCAAAAAGGATCTTGCAGTGATTTCTGTCATAGAGCGTTCTGCTTATGCTTTCCTCTAAGAGTTTGAGAGTGTCTGGCCTTACATTTAGGTCTTTAGTCCATTTGGAGTTTATTTTTGTGTGTGGTGTTAGGGAGTCTTCTCCTTTCATCCTTGTACATGTACCTGTCCTGTTTTCCCGACACCACTTATTGAAGAGGCTGACTTTTCTCCACTCTATATTCTTGCCCCCTTTATCAAAGATAAGGTGACCATATGTGCGTGTGTTTATCTCTGGGCTTTCTGTCCTGTTCCATGGATCCATATGTCTGTTTTGGTGCCACTACCATACTGTCTTGATTCCTGTAGCTTTGCAGTTTCGTCTGAAGTCAGGGAGCCTGATTCCTCCAGCTCCATTTTTCGCTTTCAAGATTGCTTTGGCTATTCGGGGTCTTCTGTGTCTGCATACAAATTGTCAAATTTTGGGTTGGAGTTCTGTAAGAAATGCCAGTGGTAGTTTGACGGGGATTGCATTAAATCTCTAGATTGCTTTGGGGAGTAGAGTCATTTTCACAATATTGATTCTTCCAATCGAAGAACATGATATATCGCTCCATCTGTGGGTATCATTTTTAATTTCATTCATCAGTGTCTTATAATGTTCTGCATACAGGTCTTTTGTCTCCTTAGGTATTTTTAGTCCTGGACATTTTATTCATTTGGTTGCAGTGGTAACTAGGAGTGTTTCCTTAATTTCACTTTCAGATTTTTCATCATTAGTGTATAGGAATGCCAGCGATTTCTGTGCATTAATTTTGTATCCAGCTACTTTACCAAATTCACTGAGTAGCTCTACTAGTTTTCTCGTAGCCTCTTTAGGATTCTCTACGTATAGTATCGTGTCACCTGAAAACAGTGACAGCTTGACGTGTCCTTTCCACCGTTGTATTTGAAAGCAACCAAGTTGCCTGGCTTCAGAGTTTACCAGTTTCAGAAGCTATTGACATAAAAGTTGGGACTTAGACTTGCTGCTAGAATGAGGTTTACGAAGGGAGTGCATGAAGTGAACGCATTTTTCGTGCAAAAAAGAACAGGAATTTTGGGCGGTTACAGGAGTCAGTAGTTTGGACTGAATTTTCTTCCTTCAATACAAACAAGTTGCAAATATACTCCACAGTCTTTGGAGATAGGGTCTTTAGGACAGTAATCAAGTTAAAATGAAGCCATCAGGCTTTGCCCTCATTCAGTACGATTGGTGTGCTTGGGTTGTAGATGGCTATGTTTGTCGTGTTACTCTCTCTGTATATATCAATGTCCTAATTTCTCTTAAGACATGCAGTCCTTGGTACTTTCTCCTGGCAGCCCTAGCAAATACATGCAGCTTGCATCATGTGGGATGAGGCTTTATCTTTTCATCAGTCCACAAGTCCTTAAGAGAAAAGACTGCTCTTTCAAGGAAAAACGCGATTCTGCATGCACAGCTGTTTCCTCGGTCTCCAGTCTGTCAGACTGCCCTGAATAATTTGACTTCCCAGTCCCCACAACACGTTAGGCCAATTCAATAAAATCTCTCAATCTCAATCTCTCTCTCTCTCTCTCTCTTGCTCCCTTCCCTCCCCTCCCACCCCCAGGCAGCTAGTGGCTTCTGTTTCTCTGTGGAACCCAGACCAGAAC
Organism: Eubalaena glacialis; assembly: GCF_028564815.1. Taxonomy (NCBI): domain Eukaryota; kingdom Metazoa; phylum Chordata; class Mammalia; order Artiodactyla; family Balaenidae; genus Eubalaena; species Eubalaena glacialis. The sequence goes on along the minus strand of NW_026871143.1, from coordinate 31,504 downwards.
ACTTGTGTTATACCCACTAGTGGAATTATGGGGTCGTGGGGTAACTACCTCTGTAAATGTTGAAGGAAAGATAAGATATTTTGCAAACTGTTTGCCATATTCTACATTCCCCCCAGCAAAGTATAACATATCCATTTCTTCCATATTGTTTTCATGTCTCTATATTTTTAACTTTAATTTTATTTTTAGTTTTAATTTCTTAAAAGCAGTCATCAACTCATACACATCAGTGTATAAATATCACACCCATTGCCCAATTCAGCACACCACCATCCCCACCTCACTGTGGTTTTCCTCCCTTGGTGTCCATCCGTTGGTTCTCCACATCTGTGTCTCAACTTCTGCCCTGCAAACCACTTCGTCTGTACCATTTGTCTAGGTGCCACATACATGCGTTAATGTACGACATTTGTTTTTCTCTTTCTCGCTAAGTTCACTCTGTATGACAGTCTCTAGATCCATCCACGTCTCAACAAGTGATTCAGTTTCGTTCCTTTTCATGGCTGAGTAACATTCCATTGTATATATGTACCACAACTTCTTTATCCATTCGTCTGTCGATGGGCACGTGACTTGCTTCCATGACCTGGCTATTGTAAATAGTGCTGAAATGAATATTGGGGTGCGTGTGTCTTTTTGAATTACGGTGTTCTCTGGGTATATTCCCAGTAGTGGGATTCCTGCGTCGTATGGTAGTTCTCATCTTAGTTTTTGAAGGACCCTCCATACAGTTCTCTCTAGTGGCTGTATCAATTTACCTTCCCACCAACAGTGCAAGAGTGTTCCCTTTTCTCCACACCCTCTCCAGCATTGATTGTTTCTAGGTGTCTTGATGAGGGCCACTCTGACCGGTGTGAGATGCTATCTCATTGTGCTTTTGATTTGCATTTCTCTAATGGTTAATGAGGTTGAGCATTCTTTCGTGTGTTTGTGGGCAGTGTGGATGTCTTCTTTGGAGAACTGTCTCTTGAGGTCTTCTGCCCAGTTTTGGGTTGGGTTGTTTGCTTTTTTGATATTGAGCTGCATGAGCCGCCTGTAAGTTTTGGAGATGAATCCTTTGTCAGTTGCTTCATTTGTAAATATTTTCTCCCATTCTAAGGGTTGTCTGTCGGTCTTGTTTATGGTTTCCTTTGCCGTGCAAAAGCTCTTAAGTTCCCTTAGGTCCCATTTGCTTATTTTTGTTTTTATTTCCATTTTTGTAGCATGTGGTTCAAAAAGGATCTTGCAGTGATTTCTGTCATAGAGCGTTCTGCTTATGCTTTCCTCTAAGAGTTTGAGAGTGTCTGGCCTTACATTTAGGTCTTTAGTCCAGTTGGAGTTTATTTTTGTGTGTGGTGTTAGGGAGTCTTCTCCTTTCATCCTTGTACATGTACCTGTCCTGTTTTCCCGACACCACTTATTGAAGAGGCTGACTTTTCTCCACTCTATATTCTTGCCCCCTTTATCAAAGATAAGGTGACCATATGTGCGTGTGTTTATCTCTGGGCTTTCTATCCTGTTCCATGGATCCATATGTCTGTTTTGGTGCCACTACCATACTGTCTTGATTCCTGTAGCTTTGCAGTTTCGTCTGAAGTCAGGGAGCCTGATTCCTCCAGCTCCATTTTTCGCTTTCAAGATTGCTTTGGCTATTCGGGGTCTTCTGTGTCTGCATACAAATTGTCAAATTTTGGGTTGGAGTTCTGTAAGAAATGCCAGTGGTAGTTTGACGGGGATTGCATTAAATCTCTAGATTGCTTTGGGGAGTAGAGTCATTTTCACAATATTGATTCTTCCAATCGAAGAACATGATATATCGCTCCATCTGTGGGTATCATTTTTAATTTCATTCATCAGTGTCTTATAATGTTCTGCATACAGGTCTTTTGTCTCCTTAGGTATTTTTAGTCCTGGACATTTTATTCATTTGGTTGCAGTGGTAACCAGGAGTGTTTCCTTAATTTCACTTTCAGATTTTTCATCATTAGTGTATAGGAATGCCAGCGATTTCTGTGCATTAATTTTGTATCCAGCTACTTTACCAAATTCACTGAGTAGCTCTACTAGTTTTCTCGTAGCCTCTTTAGGATTCTCTACGTATAGTATCGTGTCACCTGAAAACAGTGACAGCTTTACGTGTCCTTTCCACCGTTGTATTTGAAAGCAACCAAGTTGCCTGGCTTCAGAGTTTACCAGTTTCAGAAGCTATTGACATAAAAGTTGGGACTTAGACTTGCTGCTAGAATGAGGTTTACGAAGGGAGTGCATGAAGTGAACGCATTTTTCGTGCAAAAAAGAACAGGAATTTTGGGCGGTTACAGGAGTCAGTAGTTTGGACTGAATTTTCTTCCTTCAATACAAACAAGTTGCAAATATACTCCACAGTCTTTGGAGATAGGGTCTTTAGGACAGTAATCAAGTTAAAATGAAGCCATCAGGCTTTGCCCTCATTCAGTACGATTGGTGTCCTTGGGTTGTAGATGGCTATGTTTGTCGTGTTACTCTCTCTGTATATATCAATGTCCTAATTTCTGTTAAGACATGCAGTCCTTGGTACTTTCTCCTGGCAGCCCTAGCAAATACAGGCAGCCTGCATCATGTGGGATGAGGCTTTATCTTTTGATCAGTCCACAAGTCCTTAAGAGAAAAGACTGCTCTTCCAAGGAAAAACGCGATTCTGCATGCACAGCTGTTTCCTCGGTCTCCAGTCTGTCAGACTGCCCTGAATAATTTGACTTCCCAGTCCCCACAACACGTTAGGCCAATTCAATAAAATCTCTCAATCTCAATCTCTCTCTCTCTCTCTCTTGCTCCCTTCCCTCCCCTCCCACCCCCAGGCAGCTAGTGGCTTCTGTTTCTCTGTGGAACCCAGACCAGAACACTTGTGTTATACCCACTAGTGGAATTATGGGGTCGTGAGGTAACTACCTCTGTATATGTTGAAGGAAAGATAAGATATTTTGCAAACTGTTTGCCATATTCTACATTTCCCCCACAAAGTATAACATATCCATTTCTTCCATATTGTTTTCATGTCTCTATATTTTTAACTTTAATTTTATTTTTAGTTTTAATTTCTTAAAAGCAGTCATCAACTCATACACATCAGTGTATAAATATCACACCCATTGCCCAATTCAGCACACCACCATCCCCACCCCACTGTGGTTTTCCTCCCTTGGTGTCCATCCGTTGGTTCTCCACATCTGTGTCTCAACTTCTGCCCTGCAAACCACTTCGTCTGTACCATTTGTCTAGGTGCCACATACATGCGTTAATGTACGACATTTGTTTTTCTCTTTCTCGCTAAGTTCACTCTGTATGACAGTCTCTAGATCCATCCACGTCTCAACAAGTGACTCAGTTTCGTTCCTTTTCATGGCTGAGTAACATTCCATTGTATATATGTACCACAACTTCTTTATCCATTCGTATGTCGATGGGCACGTGGCTTGCTTCCATGACCTGGCTATTGTAAATAGTGCTGAAATGAATATTGGGGTGCGTGTGTCTTTTTGAATTACGGTGTTCTCTGGGTATATTCCCAGTAGTGGGATTCCTGCGTCGTATGGTAGTTCTCATCTTAGTTTTTGAAGGACCCTCCATACAGTTCTCCATAGTGGCTGTATCAATTTACCTTCCCACCAACAGTGTAAGAGTGTTCCCTTTTCTCCACACCCTCTCCAGCATTGATTGTTTCTAGGTTTTTTGATGAGGGCCACTCTGACCGGTGTGAGATGCTATCTCATTGTGCTTTTGATTTGCATTTCTCTAATGGTTAATGAGGTGGAGCATTCTTTCGTGTGTTTGTGGGCAGTGTGGATGTCTTCTTTGGAGAACTGTCTCTTGAGGTCTTCTGCCCAGTTTTGGGTTGGGTTGTTTGCTTTTTTGATATTGAGCTGCATGAGCCGCCTGTAAGTTTTGGAGATGAATCCTTTGTCAGTTGCTTCATTTGTAAATATTTTCCCCCATTCTAAGGGTTGTCTTTTCGTCTTGTTTATGGTTTCCTTTGCCGTGCAAAAGCTCTTAAGTTCCCTTAGGTCCCATTTGCTTATTTTTGTTTTTATTTCCATTTTTGTAGCATGTGGTTCAAAAAGGATCTTGCAGTGATTTCTGTCATAGAGCGTTCTGCTTATGCTTTCCTCTAAGAGTTTGAGAGTGTCTGGCCTTACATTTAGGTCTTTAGTCCATTTGGAGTTTATTTTTGTGTGTGGTGTTAGGGAGTCTTCTCCTTTCATCCTTGTACATGTACCTGTCCTGTTTTCCCGACACCACTTATTGAAGAGGCTGACTTTTCTCCACTCTATATTCTTGCCCCCTTTATCAAAGATAAGGTGACCATATGTGCGTGTGTTTATCTCTGGGCTTTCTATCCTCTTCCATGGATCCATATGTCTGTTTTGGTGCCACTACCATACTGTCTTGATTCCTGTAGCTTTGCAGTTTCGTCTGAAGTCAGGGAGCCTGATTCCTCCAGCTCCATTTTTCGCTTTCAAGATTGCTTTGGCTATTCGGGGTCTTCTGTGTCTGCATACAAATTGTCAAATTTTGGGTTGGAGTTCTGTAAGAAATGCCAGTGGTAGTTTGACGGGGATTGCATTAAATCTCTAGATTGCTTTGGGGAGTAGAGTCATTTTCACAATATTGATTCTTCCAATCGAAGAACATGATATATCGCTCCATCTGTGGGTATCATTTTTAATTTCATTCATCAGTGTCTTATAATGTTCTGCATACAGGTCTTTTGTCTCCTTAGGTATTTTTAGTCCTGGACATTTTATTCATTTGGTTGCAGTGGTAACTAGGAGTGTTTCCTTAATTTCACTTTCAGATTTTTCATCATTAGTGTATAGGAATGCCAGCGATTTCTGTGCATTAATTTTGTATCCAGCTACTTTACCAAATTCACTGAGTAGCTCTACTAGTTTTCTCGTAGCCTCTTTAGGATTCTCTACGTATAGTATCGTGTCACCTGAAAACAGTGACAGCTTGACGTGTCCTTTCCACCGTTGTATTTGAAAGCAACCAAGTTGCCTGGCTTCAGAGTTTACCAGTTTCAGAAGCTATTTACATAAAAGTTGGGACTTAGACTTGCTGCTAGAATGAGGTTTACGAAGGGAGTGCATGAAGTGAACGCATTTTTCGTGCAAAAAAGAACAGGAATTTTGGGCGGTTACAGGAGTCAGTAGTTTGGACTGAATTTTCTTCCTTCAATACAAACAAGTTGCAAATATACTCCACAGTCTTTGGAGATAGGGTCTTTAGGACAGTAATCAAGTTAAAATGAAGCCATCAGGCTTTGCCCTCATTCAGTACGATTGGTGTGCTTGGGTTGTAGATGGCTATGTTTGTCGTGTTACTCTCTCTGTATATATCAATGTCCTAATTTCTCTTAAGACATGCAGTCCTTGGTACTTTCTCCTGGCAGCCCTAGCAAATACATGCAGCTTGCATCATGTGGGATGAGGCTTTATCTTTTCATCAGTCCACAAGTCCTTAAGAGAAAAGACTGCTCTTTCAAGGAAAAACGCGATTCTGCATGCACAGCTGTTTCCTCGGTCTCCAGTCTGTCAGACTGCCCTGAATAATTTGACTTCCCAGTCCCCACAACACGTTAGGCCAATTCAATAAAATCTCTCAATCTCAATCTCTCTCTCTCTCTCTCTCTTGCTCCCTTCCCTCCCCTCCCACCCCCAGGCAGCTAGTGGCTTCTGTTTCTCTGTGGAACCCAGACCAGAACACTTGTGTTATACCCACTAGTGGAATTATGGGGTCGTGGGGTAACTACCTCTGTAAATGTTGAAGGAAAGATAAGATATTTTGCAAACTGTTTGCCATATTCTACATTCCCCCCAGCAAAGTATAACATATCCATTTCTTCCATATTGTTTTCATGTCTCTATATTTTTAACTTTAATTTTATTTTTAGTTTTAATTTCTTAAAAGCAGTCATCAACTCATACACATCAGTGTATAAATATCACACCCATTGCCCAATTCAGCACACCACCATCCCCACCTCACTGTGGTTTTCCTCCCTTGGTGTCCATCCGTTGGTTCTCCACATCTGTGTCTCAACTTCTGCCCTGCAAACCACTTCGTCTGTACCATTTGTCTAGGTGTCACATACATGCGTTAATGTACGACATTTGTTTTTCTCTTTCTCGCTAAGTTCACTCTGTATGACAGTCTCTAGATCCATCCACGTCTCAACAAGTGATTCAGTTTCGTTCCTTTTCATGGCTGAGTAACATTCCATTGTATATATGTACCACAACTTCTTTATCCATTCGTCTGTCGATGGGCACGTGACTTGCTTCCATGACCTGGCTATTGTAAATAGTGCTGAAATGAATAATGGGGTGCGTGTGTCTTTTTGAATTACGGTGTTCTCTGGGTATATTCCCAGTAGTGGGATTCCTGCGTCGTATGGTAGTTCTCATCTTAGTTTTTGAAGGACCCTCCATACAGTTCTCTCTAGTGGCTGTATCAATTTACCTTCCCACCAACAGTGCAAGAGTGTTCCCTTTTCTCCACACCCTCTCCAGCATTGATTGTTTCTAGGTGTCTTGATGAGGGCCACTCTGACCGGTGTGAGATGCTATCTCATTGTGCTTTTGATTTGCATTTCTCTAATGGTTAATGAGGTTGAGCATTCTTTCGTGTGTTTGTGGGCAGTGTGGATGTCTTCTTTGGAGAACTGTCTCTTGAGGTCTTCTGCCCAGTTTTGGGTTGGGTTGTTTGCTTTTTTGATATTGAGCTGCATGAGCCGCCTGTAAGTTTTGGAGATGAATCCTTTGTCAGTTGCTTCATTTGTAAATATTTTCTCCCATTCTAAGGGTTGTCTGTCGGTCTTGTTTATGGTTTCCTTTGCCGTGCAAAAGCTCTTAAGTTCCCTTAGGTCCCATTTGCTTATTTTTGTTTTTATTTCCATTTTTGTAGCATGTGGTTCAAAAAGGATCTTGCAGTGATTTCTGTCATAGAGCGTTCTGCTTATGCTTTCCTCTAAGAGTTTGAGAGTGTCTGGCCTTACATTTAGGTCTTTAGTCCAGTTGGAGTTTATTTTTGTGTGTGGTGTTAGGGAGTCTTCTCCTTTCATCCTTGTACATGTACCTGTCCTGTTTTCCCGACACCACTTATTGAAGAGGCTGACTTTTCTCCACTCTATATTCTTGCCCCCTTTATCAAAGATAAGGTGACCATATGTGCGTGTGTTTATCTCTGGGCTTTCTATCCTGTTCCATGGATCCATATGTCTGTTTTGGTGCCACTACCATACTGTCTTGATTCCTGTAGCTTTGCAGTTTCGTCTGAAGTCAGGGAGCCTGATTCCTCCAGCTCCATTTTTCGCTTTCAAGATTGCTTTGGCTATTCGGGGTCTTCTGTGTCTGCATACAAATTGTCAAATTTTGGGTTGGAGTTCTGTAAGAAATGCCAGTGGTAGTTTGACGGGGATTGCATTAAATCTCTAGATTGCTTTGGGGAGTAGAGTCATTTTCACAATATTGATTCTTCCAATCGAAGAACATGATATATCGCTCCATCTGTGGGTATCATTTTTAATTTCATTCATCAGTGTCTTATAATGTTCTGCATACAGGTCTTTTGTCTCCTTAGGTATTTTTAGTCCTGGACATTTTATTCATTTGGTTGCAGTGGTAACCAGGAGTGTTTCCTTAATTTCACTTTCAGATTTTTCATCATTAGTGTATAGGAATGCCAGCGATTTCTGTGCATTAATTTTGTATCCAGCTACTTTACCAAATTCACTGAGTAGCTCTACTAGTTTTCTCGTAGCCTCTTTAGGATTCTCTACGTATAGTATCGTGTCACCTGAAAACAGTGACAGCTTTACGTGTCCTTTCCACCGTTGTATTTGAAAGCAACCAAGTTGCCTGGCTTCAGAGTTTACCAGTTTCAGAAGCTATTGACATAAAAGTTGGGACTTAGACTTGCTGCTAGAATGAGGTTTACGAAGGGAGTGCATGAAGTGAACGCATTTTTCGTGCAAAAAAGAACAGGAATTTTGGGCGGTTACAGGAGTCAGTAGTTTGGACTGAATTTTCTTCCTTCAATACAAACAAGTTGCAAATATACTCCACAGTCTTTGGAGATAGGGTCTTTAGGACAGTAATCAAGTTAAAATGAAGCCATCAGGCTTTGCCCTCATTCAGTACGATTGGTGTCCTTGGGTTGTAGATGGCTATGTTTGTCGTGTTACTCTCTCTGTATATATCAATGTCCTAATTTCTGTTAAGACATGCAGTCCTTGGTACTTTCTCCTGGCAGCCCTAGCAAATACAGGCAGCCTGCATCATGTGGGATGAGGCTTTATCTTTTGATCAGTCCACAAGTCCTTAAGAGAAAAGACTGCTCTTCCAAGGAAAAACGCGATTCTGCATGCACAGCTGTTTCCTCGGTCTCCAGTCTGTCAGACTGCCCTGAATAATTTGACTTCCCAGTCCCCACAACACGTTAGGCCAATTCAATAAAATCTCTCAATCTCAATCTCTCTCTCTCTCTCTCTTGCTCCCTTCCCTCCCCTCCCACCCCCAGGCAGCTAGTGGCTTCTGTTTCTCTGTGGAACCCAGACCAGAACACTTGTGTTATACCCACTAGTGGAATTATGGGGTCGTGAGGTAACTACCTCTGTAAATGTTGAAGGAAAGATAAGATATTTTGCAAACTGTTTGCCATATTCTACATTTCCCCCACAAAGTATAACATATCCATTTCTTCCATATTGTTTTCATGTCTCTATATTTTTAACTTTACTTTTATTTTTAGTTTTAATTTCTTAAAAGCAGTCATCAACTCATACACATCAGTGTATAAATATCACACCCATTGCCCAATTCAGCACACCACCATCCCCACCCCACTGTGGTTTTCCTCCCTTGGTGTCCATCCGTTGGTTCTCCACATCTGTGTCTCAACTTCTGCCCTGCAAACCACTTCGTCTGTACCATTTGTCTAGGTGCCACATACATGCGTTAATGTACGACATTTGTTTTTCTCTTTCTCGCTAAGTTCACTCTGTATGACAGTCTCTAGATCCATCCACGTCTCAACAAGTGACTCAGTTTCGTTCCTTTTCATGGCTGAGTAACATTCCATTGTATATATGTACCACAACTTCTTTATCCATTCGTATGTCGATGGGCACGTGGCTTGCTTCCATGACCTGGCTATTGTAAATAGTGCTGAAATGAATATTGGGGTGCGTGTGTCTTTTTGAATTACGGTGTTCTCTGGGTATATTCCCAGTAGTGGGATTCCTGCGTCGTATGGTAGTTCTCGACTTAGTTTTTGAAGGACCCTCCATACAGTTCTCCATAGTGGCTGTATCAATTTACCTTCCCACCAACAGTGCAAGAGTGTTGCCTTTTCTCCACCCCCATCTCCAGCATTGATTGTTTCTAGGTCTCTTGATGAGGGCCACTCTGACCGGTGTGAGATGCTATCTCATTGTGCTTTTGATTTGCATTTCTCTAATGGTTAATGAGGTTGAGGATTCTTTCGTGTGTTTGTGGGCAGTGTGGATGTCTTCTTTGGAGAACTGTCTCTTGAGGTCTTCTGCCCAGTTTTGGGTTGGGTTGCTTGCTTTTTTGATATTGAGCTGCATGAGCCGCCTGTAAGTTTTGGAGATGAATCCTTTGTCAGTTGCTTCATTTGTAAATATTTTCTCCCATTCTAAGGGTTGTCTGTCGGTCTTGTTTATGGTTTCCTTTGCCGTGCAAAAGCTCTTAAGTTCCCTTAGGTCCCTTTTGCTTATTTTTGTTTGTATTTCCATTTTTCTAGCATGTGGTTCAAAAAGGATCTTGCAGTGATTTCTGTCATAGAGCGTTCTGCTTATGCTTTCCTCTAAGAGTTTGAGAGTGTCTGGCCTTACATTTAGGTCTTTAGTCCATTTGGAGTTTATTTTTGTGTGTGGTGTTAGGGAGTCTTCTCCTTTCATCCTTGTACATGTACCTGTCCTGTTTTCCCGACACCACTTATTGAAGAGGCTGACTTTTCTCCACTCTATATTCTTGCCCCCTTTATCAAAGATAAGGGGACCATATGTGCGTGTGTTTATCTCTGGGCTTTCTATCCTCTTCCATGGATCCATATGTCTGTTTTGGTGCCACTACCATACTGTCTTGATTCCTGTAGCTTTGCAGTTTCGTCTGAAGTCAGGGAGCCTGATTCCTCCAGCTCCATTTTTCGCTTTCAAGATTGCTTTGGCTATTCGGGGTCTTCTGTGTCTGCATACAAATTGTCAAATTTTGGGTTGGAGTTCTGTAAGAAATGCCAGTGGTAGTTTGACGGGGATTGCATTAAATCTCTAGATTGCTTTGGGGAGTAGAGTCATTTTCACAATATTGATTCTTCCAATCGAAGAACATGATATATCGCTCCATCTGTGGGTATCATTTTTAATTTCATTCATCAGTGTCTTATAATGTTCTGCATACAGGTCTTTTGTCTCCTTAGGTATTTTTAGTCCTGGACATTTTATTCATTTGGTTGCAGTGGTAACCAGGAGTGTTTCCTTAATTTCACTTTCAGATTTTTCATCATTAGTGTATAGGAATGCCAGCGATTTCTGTGCATTAATTTTGTATCCAGCTACTTTACCAAATTCACTGAGTAGCTCTACTAGTTTTCTCGTAGCCTCTTTAGGATTCTCTACGTATAGTATCGTGTCACCTGAAAACAGTGACAGCTTTACGTGTCCTTTCCACCGTTGTATTTGAAAGCAACCAAGTTGCCTGGCTTCAGAGTTTACCAGTTTCAGAAGCTATTTACATAAAAGTTGGGACTTAGACTTGCTGCTAGAATGAGGTTTACGAAGGGAGTGCATGAAGTGAACGCATTTTTCGTGCAAAAAAGAACAGGAATTTTGGGCGGTTACAGGAGTCAGTAGTTTGGACTGAATTTTCTTCCTTCAATACAAACAAGTTGCAAATATACTCCACAGTCTTTGGAGATAGGGTCTTTAGGACAGTAATCAAGTTAAAATGAAGCCATCAGGCTTTGCCCTCATTCAGTACGATTGGTGTCCTTGGGTTGTAGATGGCTATGTTTGTCGTGTTACTCTCTCTGTATATATCAATGTCCTAATTTCTGTTAAGACATGCAGTCCTTGGTACTTTCTCCTGGCAGCCCTAGCAAATACAGGCAGCCTGCATCATGTGGGATGAGGCTTTATCTTTTGATCAGTCCACAAGTCCTTAAGAGAAAAGACTGCTCTTCCAAGGAAAAACGCGATTCTGCATGCACAGCTGTTTCCTCGGTCTCCAGTCTGTCAGACTGCCCTGAATAATTTGACTTCCCAGTCCCCACAACACGTTAGGCCAATTCAATAAAATCTCTCAATCTCAATCTCTCTCTCTCTCTCTCTTGCTCCCTTCCCTCCCCTCCCACCCCCAGGCAGCTAGTGGCTTCTGTTTCTCTGTGGAACCCAGACCAGAACACTTGTGTTATACCCACTAGTGGAATTATGGGGTCGTGAGGTAACTACCTCTGTAAATGTTGAAGGAAAGATAAGATATTTTGCAAACTGTTTGCCATATTCTACATTTCCCCCACAAAGTATAACATATCCATTTCTTCCATATTGTTTTCATGTCTCTATATTTTTAACTTTAATTTTATTTTTAGTTTTAATTTCTTAAAAGCAGTCATCAACTCATACACATCAGTGTATAAATATCACACCCATTGCCCAATTCAGCACACCACCATCCCCACCCCACTGTGGTTTTCCTCCCTTGGTGTCCATCCGTTGGTTCTCCACATCTGTGTCTCAACTTCTGCCCTGCAAACCACTTCGTCTGTACCATTTGTCTAGGTGCCACATACATGCGTTAATGTACGACATTTGTTTTTCTCTTTCTCGCTAAGTTCACTCTGTATGACAGTCTCTAGATCCATCCACGTCTCAACAAGTGATTCAGTTTCGTTCCTTTTAATGGCTGAGTAACATTCCATTGTATATATGTACCACAACTTCTTTATCCATTCGTATGTCGATGGGCACGTGGCTTGCTTCAATGACCTGGCTATTGTAAATAGTGCTGAAATGAATATTGGGGTGCGTGTGTCTTTTTGAATTACGGTGTTCTCTGGGTATATTCCCAGTAGTGGGATTCCTGCGTCGTATGGTAGTTCTCATCTTAGTTTTTGAAGGACCCTCCATACAGTTCTCCATAGTGGCTGTATCAATTTACCTTCCCACCAACAGTGCAAGAGTGTTCCCTTTTCTCCACACCCTCTCCAGCCTTGATTGTTTCTAGGTTTTTTGATGAGGGCCACTCTGACCGGTGTGCGATGCTATCTCATTGTGCTTTTGATTTGCATTTCTCTAATGGTTAATGAGGTTGAGCATTCTTTCGTGTGTTTGTGGGCAGTGTGGATGTCTTCTTTGGAGAACTGTCTCTTGAGGTCTTCTGCCCAGTTTTGGGTTGGGTTGTTTGCTTTTTTGATATTGAGCTGCATGAGCCGCCTGTAAGTTTTGGAGATGAATCCTTTGTCAGTTGCTTCATTTGTAAATATTTTCTCCCATTCTAAGGGTTGTCTGTCGGTCTTGTTTATGGTTTCCTTTGCCGTGCAAAAGCTCTTAAGTTCCCTTAGGTCCCATTTGCTTATTTTTGTTTTTATTTCCATTTTTCTAGCATGTGGTTCAAAAAGGATCTTGCAGTGATTTCTGTCATAGAGCGTTCTGCTTATGCTTTCCTCTAAGAGTTTGAGAGTGTCTGGCCTTACATTTAGGTCTTTAGTCCATTTGGAGTTTATTTTTGTGTGTGGTGTTAGGGAGTCTTCTCCTTTCATCCTTGTACATGTACCTGTCCTGTTTTCCCGACACCACTTATTGAAGAGGCTGACTTTTCTCCACTCTATATTCTTGCCCCCTTTATCAAAGATAAGGTGACCATATGTGCGTGTGTTTATCTCTGGGCTTTCTATCCTGTTCCATGGATCCATATGTCTGTTTTGGTGCCACTACCATACTGTCTTGATTCCTGTAGCTTTGCAGTTTCGTCTGAAGTCAGGGAGCCTGATTCCTCCAGCTCCATTTTTCGCTTTCAAGATTGCTTTGGCTATTCGGGGTCTTCTGTGTCTGCATACAAATTGTCAAATTTTGGGTTGGAGTTCTGTAAGAAATGCCAGTGGTAGTTTGACGGGGATTGCATTAAATCTCTAGATTGCTTTGGGGAGTAGAGTCATTTTCACAATATTGATTCTTCCAATCGAAGAACATGATATATCGCTCCATCTGTGGGTATCATTTTTAATTTCATTCATCAGTGTCTTATAATGTTCTGCATACAGGTCTTTTGTCTCCTTAGGTATTTTTAGTCCTGGACATTTTATTCATTTGGTTGCAGTGGTAACCAGGAGTGTTTCCTTAATTTCACTTTCAGATTTTTCATCATTAGTGTATAGGAATGCCAGCGATTTCTGTGCATTAATTTTGTATCCAGCTACTTTACCAAATTCACTGAGTAGCTCTACTAGTTTTCTCGTAGCCTCTTTAGGATTCTCTACGTATAGTATCATGTCACCTGAAAACAGTGACAGCTTTACGTGTCCTTTCCACCGTTGTATTTGAAAGCAACCAAGTTGCCTGGCTTCAGAGTTTACCAGTTTCAGAAGCTATTTACATAAAAGTTGGGACTTAGACTTGCTGCTAGAATGAGGTTTACGAAGGGAGTGCATGAAGTGAACGCATTTTTCGTGCAAAAAAGAACAGGAATTTTGGGCGGTTACAGGAGTCAGTAGTTTGGACTGAATTTTCTTCCTTCAATACAAACAAGTTGCAAATATACTCCACAGTCTTTGGAGATAGGGTCTTTAGGACAGTAATCAAGTTAAAATGAAGCCATCAGGCTTTGCCCTCATTCAGTACGATTGGTGTCCTTGGGTTGTAGATGGCTATGTTTGTCGTGTTACTCTCTCTGTATATATCAATGTCCTAATTTCTGTTAAGACATGCAGTCCTTGGTACTTTCTCCTGGCAGCCCTAGCAAATACAGGCAGCCTGCATCATGTGGGATGAGGCTTTATCTTTTGATCAGTCCACAAGTCCTTAAGAGAAAAGACTGCTCTTCCAAGGAAAAACGCGATTCTGCATGCACAGCTGTTTCCTCGGTCTCCAGTCTGTCAGACTGCCCTGAATAATTTGACTTCCCAGTCCCCACAACACGTTAGGCCAATTCAATAAAATCTCTCAATCTCAATCTCTCTCTCTCTCTCTCTTGCTCCCTTCCCTCCCCTCCCACCCCCAGGCAGCTAGTGGCTTCTGTTTCTCTGTGGAACCCAGACCAGAACACTTGTGTTATACCCACTAGTGGAATTATGGGGTCGTGAGGTAACTACCTCTGTAAATGTTGAAGGAAAGATAAGATATTTTGCAAACTGTTTGCCATATTCTACATTTCCCCCACAAAGTATAACATATCCATTTCTTCCATATTGTTTTCATGTCTCTATATTTTTAACTATAATTTTATTTTTAGTTTTAATTTCTTAAAAGCAGTCATCAACTCATACACATCAGTGTATAAATATCACACCCATTGCCCAATTCAGCACACCACCATCCCCACCCCACTGTGGTTTTCCTCCCTTGGTGTCCATCCGTTGGTTCTCCACATCTGTGTCTCAACTTCTGCCCTGCAAACCACTTCGTCTGTACCATTTGTCTAGGTGCCACATACATGCGTTAATGTACGACATTTGTTTTTCTCTTTCTCGCTAAGTTCACTCTGTATGACAGTCTCTAGATCCATCCACGTCTCAACAAGTGACTCAGTTTCGTTCCTTTTCATGGCTGAGTAACATTCCATTGTATATATGTACCACAACTTCTTTATCCATTCGTATGTCGATGGGCACGTGGCTTGCTTCCATGACCTGGCTATTGTAAATAGTGCTGAAATGAATATTGGGGTGCGTGTGTCTTTTTGAATTACGGTGTTCTCTGGGTATATTCCCAGTAGTGGGATTCCTGCGTCATATGGTAGTTCTCGACTTAGTTTTTGAAGGACCCTCCATACAGTTCTCCATAGTGGCTGTATCAATTTACCTTCCCACCAACAGTGCAAGAGTGTTGCCTTTTCTCCACCCCCATCTCCAGCATTGATTGTTTCTAGGTCTCTTGATGAGGGCCACTCTGACCGGTGTGAGATGCTATCTCATTGTGCTTTTGATTTGCATTTCTCTAATGGTTAATGAGGTTGAGTATTCTTTCGTGTGTTTGTGGGCAGTGTGGATGTCTTCTTTGGAGAACTGTCTCTTGAGGTCTTCTGCCCAGTTTTGGGTTGGGTTGCTTGCTTTTTTGATATTGAGCTGCATGAGCCGCCTGTAAGTTTTGGAGATGAATCCTTTGTCAGTTGCTTCATTTGTAAATATTTTCTCCCATTCTAAGGGTTGTCTGTCGGTCTTGTTTATGGTTTCCTTTGCCGTGCAAAAGCTCTTAAGTTCCCTTAGGTCCCTTTTGCTTATTTTTGTTTGTATTTCCATTTTTCTAGCATGTGGTTCAAAAAGGATCTTGCAGTGATTTCTGTCATAGAGCGTTCTGCTTATGCTTTCCTCTAAGAGTTTGAGAGTGTCTGGCCTTACATTTAGGTCTTTAGTCCATTTGGAGTTTATTTTTGTGTGTGGTGTTAGGGAGTCTTCTCCTTTCATCCTTGTACATGTACCTGTCCTGTTTTCCCGACACCACTTATTGAAGAGGCTGACTTTTCTCCACTCTATATTCTTGCCCCCTTTATCAAAGATAAGGGGACCATATGTGCGTGTGTTTATCTCTGGGCTTTCTATCCTCTTCCATGGATCCATATGTCTGTTTTGGTGCCACTACCATACTGTCTTGATTCCTGTAGCTTTGCAGTTTCGTCTGAAGTCAGGGAGCCTGATTCCTCCAGCTCCATTTTTCGCTTTCAAGATTGCTTTGGCTATTCGGGGTCTTCTGTGTCTGCATACAAATTGTCAAATTTTGGGTTGGAGTTCTGTAAGAAATGCCAGTGGTAGTTTGACGGGGATTGCATTAAATCTCTAGATTGCTTTGGGGAGTAGAGTCATTTTCACAATATTGATTCTTCCAATCGAAGAACATGATATATCGCTCCATCTGTGGGTATCATTTTTAATTTCATTCATCAGTGTCTTATAATGTTCTGCATACAGGTCTTTTGTCTCCTTAGGTATTTTTAGTCCTGGACATTTTATTCATTTGGTTGCAGTGGTAACCAGGAGTGTTTCCTTAATTTCACTTTCAGATTTTTCATCATTAGTGTATAGGAATGCCAGCGATTTCTGTGCATTAATTTTGTATCCAGCTACTTTACCAAATTCACTGAGTAGCTCTACTAGTTTTCTCGTAGCCTCTTTAGGATTCTCTACGTATAGTATCGTGTCACCTGAAAACAGTGACAGCTTTACGTGTCCTTTCCACCGTTGTATTTGAAAGCAACCAAGTTGCCTGGCTTCAGAGTTTACCAGTTTCAGAAGCTATTTACATAAAAGTTGGGACTTAGACTTGCTGCTAGAATGAGGTTTACGAAGGGAGTGCATGAAGTGAACGCATTTTTCGTGCAAAAAAGAACAGGAATTTTGGGCGGTTACAGGAGTCAGTAGTTTGGACTGAATTTTCTTCCTTCAATACAAACAAGTTGCAAATATACTCCACAGTCTTTGGAGATAGGGTCTTTAGGACAGTAATCAAGTTAAAATGAAGCCATCAGGCTTTGCCCTCATTCAGTACGATTGGTGTCCTTGGGTTGTAGATGGCTATGTTTGTCGTGTTACTCTCTCTGTATATATCAATGTCCTAATTTCTGTTAAGACATGCAGTCCTTGGTACTTTCTCCTGGCAGCCCTAGCAAATACAGGCAGCCTGCATCATGTGGGATGAGGCTTTATCTTTTGATCAGTCCACAAGTCCTTAAGAGAAAAGACTGCTCTTCCAAGGAAAAACGCGATTCTGCATGCACAGCTGTTTCCTCGGTCTCCAGTCTGTCAGACTGCCCTGAATAATTTGACTTCCCAGTCCCCACAACACGTTAGGCCAATTCAATAAAATCTCTCAATCTCAATCTCTCTCTCTCTCTCTCTTGCTCCCTTCCCTCCCCTCCCACCCCCAGGCAGCTAGTGGCTTCTGTTTCTCTGTGGAACCCAGACCAGAACACTTGTGTTATACCCACTAGTGGAATTATGGGGTCGTGAGGTAACTACCTCTGTAAATGTTGAAGGAAAGATAAGATATTTTGCAAACTGTTTGCCATATTCTACATTTCCCCCACAAAGTATAACATATCCATTTCTTCCATATTGTTTTCATGTCTCTATATTTTTAACTTTACTTTTATTTTTAGTTTTAATTTCTTAAAAGCAGTCATCAACTCATACACATCAGTGTATAAATATCACACCCATTGCCCAATTCAGCACACCACCATCCCCACCCCACTGTGGTTTTCCTCCCTTGGTGTCCATCCGTTGGTTCTCCACATCTGTGTCTCAACTTCTGCCCTGCAAACCACTTCGTCTGTACCATTTGTCTAGGTGCCACATACATGCGTTAATGTACGACATTTGTTTTTCTCTTTCTCGCTAAGTTCACTCTGTATGACAGTCTCTAGATCCATCCACGTCTCAACAAGTGACTCAGTTTCGTTCCTTTTAATGGCTGAGTAACATTCCATTGTATATATGTACCACAACTTCTTTATCCATTCGTATGTCGATGGGCACGTGGCTTGCTTCAATGACCTGGCTATTGTAAATAGTGCTGAAATGAATATTGGGGTGCGTGTGTCTTTTTGAATTACGGTGTTCTCTGGGTATATTCCCAGTAGTGGGATTCCTGCGTCGTATGGTAGTTCTCATCTTAGTTTTTGAAGGACCCTCCATACAGTTCTCCATAGTGGCTGTATCAATTTACCTTCCCACCAACAGTGCAAGAGTGTTCCCTTTTCTCCACACCCTCTCCAGCCTTGATTGTTTCTAGGTTTTTTGATGAGGGCCACTCTGACCGGTGTGCGATGCTATCTCATTGTGCTTTTGATTTGCATTTCTCTAATGGTTAATGAGGTTGAGCATTCTTTCGTGTGTTTGTGGGCAGTGTGGATGTCTTCTTTGGAGAACTGTCTCTTGAGGTCTTCTGCCCAGTTTTGGGTTGGGTTGTTTGCTTTTTTGATATTGAGCTGCATGAGCCGCCTGTAAGTTTTGGAGATGAATCCTTTGTCAGTTGCTTCATTTGTAAATATTTTCTCCCATTCTAAGGGTTGTCTGTCGGTCTTGTTTATGGTTTCCTTTGCCGTGCAAAAGCTCTTAAGTTCCCTTAGGTCCCATTTGCTTATTTTTGTTTTTATTTCCATTTTTCTAGCATGTGGTTCAAAAAGGATCTTGCAGTGATTTCTGTCATAGAGCGTTCTGCTTATGCTTTCCTCTAAGAGTTTGAGAGTGTCTGGCCTTACATTTAGGTCTTTAGTCCATTTGGAGTTTATTTTTGTGTGTGGTGTTAGGGAGTCTTCTCCTTTCATCCTTGTACATGTACCTGTCCTGTTTTCCCGACACCACTTATTGAAGAGGCTGACTTTTCTCCACTCTATATTCTTGCCCCCTTTATCAAAGATAAGGTGACCATATGTGCGTGTGTTTATCTCTGGGCTTTCTATCCTGTTCCATGGATCCATATGTCTGTTTTGGTGCCACTACCATACTGTCTTGATTCCTGTAGCTTTGCAGTTTCCTCTGAAGTCAGGGAGCCTGATTCCTCCAGCTCCATTTTTCGCTTTCAAGATTGCTTTGGCTATTCGGGGTCTTCTGTGTCTGCATACAAATTGTCAAATTTTGGGTTGGAGTTCTGTAAGAAATGCCAGTGGTAGTTTGACGGGATTGCATTAAATCTCTAGATTGCTTTGGGGAGTAGAGTCATTTTCACAATATTGATTCTTCCAATCGAAGAACATGATATATCGCTCCATCTGTGGGTATCATTTTTAATTTCATTCATCAGTGTCTTATAATGTTCTGCATACAGGTCTTTTGTCTCCTTAGGTATTTTTAGTCCTGGACATTTTATTCATTTGTTTGCAGTGGTAACTAGGAGTGTTTCCTTAATTTCACTTTCAGATTTTTCATCATTAGTGTATAGGAATGCCAGCGATTTCTGTGCATTAACTTTGTATCCAGCTACTTTACCAAATTCACTGAGTAGGTCTACTAGTTTTCTGGTAGCCTCTTTAGGATTCTCTACGTATAGTATCGTGTCACCTGAAAACAGTGACAGCTTTACGTGTCCTTTCCACCGTTGTATTTGAAAGCAACCAAGTTGCCTGGCTTCAGAGTTTACCAGTTTCAGAAGCTATTTACATAAAAGTTGGGACTTAGACTTGCTGCTAGAATGAGGTTTACGAAGGGAGTGCATGAAGTGAATGCATTTTTCGTGCAAAAAAGAACAGGAATTTTGGGCGGTTACAGGAGTCAGTAGTTTGGACTGAATTTTCTTCCTTCAATACAAACAGGTTGCAAATATACTCCACAGTCTTTGGAGATAGGGTCTTTAGGACAGTAATCAAGTTAAAATGAAGCCATCAGGCTTTGCCCTCATTCAGTACGATTGGTGTGCTTGGGTTGTAGATGGCTATGTTTGTCGTGTTACTCTCTCTGTATATATCAATGTCCTAATTTCTGTTAAGACATGCAGTCCTTGGTACTTTCTCCTGGCAGCCCTAGCAAATACATGCAGCTTGCATCATGTGGGATGAGGCTTTATCTTTTCATCAGTCCACAAGTCCTTAAGAGAAAAGACTGCTCTTTCAAGGAAAAACGCGATTCTGCATGCACAGCTGTTTCCTCGGTCTCCAGTCTGTCAGACTGCCCTGAATAATTTGACTTCCCAGTCCCCACAACACGTTAGGCCAATTCAATAAAATCTCTCAATCTCAATCTCTCTCTCTCTCTCTCTCTTGCTCCCTTCCCTCCCCTCCCACCCCCAGGCAGCTAGTGGCTTCTGTTTCTCTGTGGAACCCAGACCAGAACACTTGTGTTATACCCACTAGTGGAATTATGGGGTCGTGAGGTAACTACCTCTGTAAATGTTGAAGGAAAGATAAGATATTTTGCAAACTGTTTGCCATATTCTACATTTCCCCCACAAAGTATAACATATCCATTTCTTCCATATTGTTTTCATGTCTCTATATTTTTAACTTTAATTTTATTTTTAGTTTTAATTTCTTAAAAGCAGTCATCAACTCATACACATCAGTGTATAAATATCACACCCATTGCCCAATTCAGCACACCACCATCCCCACCCCACTGTGGTTTTCCTCCCTTGGTGTCCATCCGTTGGTTCTCCACATCTGTGTCTCAACTTCTGCCCTGCAAACCACTTCGTCTGTACCATTTGTCTAGGTGCCACATACATGCGTTAATGTACGACATTTGTTTTTCTCTTTCTCGCTAAGTTCACTCTGTATGACAGTCTCTAGATCCATCCACGTCTCAACAAGTGACTCAGTTTCGTTCCTTTTAATGGCTGAGTAACATTCCATTGTATATATGTACCACAACTTCTTTACCCATTCGTCTGTCGATGGGCACGTGGCTTGCTTCCATGACCTGGCTATTGTAAATAGTGCTGAAATGAATATTGGGGTGCGTGTGTCTTTTTGAATTACGGTGTTCTCTGGGTATATTCCCAGTAGTGGGATTCCTGCGTCATATGGTAGTTCTCGTCTTAGTTTTTGAAGGACCCTCCATACAGTTCTCCATAGTGGCTGTATCAATTTACCTTCCCACCAACAGTGCAAGAGTGTTCCCTTTTCTCCACACCCTCTCCAGCATTGATTGTTTCTAGGTTTCTTGATGAGGGCCACTCTGACCGGTGTGAGATGCTATCTCATTGTGCTTTTGATTTGCATTTCTCTAATGGTTAATGAGGTTGAGCATTCTTTCGTGTGTTTGTGGGCAGTGTGGATGTCTTCTTTGGAGAACTGTCTCTTGAGGTCTTCTGCCCAGTTTTGGGTTGGGTTGTTTGCTTTTTTGATATTGAGCTGCATGAGCCGCCTGTAAGTTTTGGAGATGAATCCTTTGTCAGTTGCTTCATTTGTAAATATTTTCTCCCATTCTAAGGGTTGTCTGTCGGTCTTGTTTATGGTTTCCTTTGCCGTGCAAAAGTTCTTAAGTTCCCTTAGGTCCCATTTGCTTATTTTTGTTTTTATTTCCATTTTTCTAGCATGTGGTTCAAAAAGGATCTTGCAGTGATTTCTGTCATAGAGCGTTCTGCTTATGCTTTCCTCTAAGAGTTTGAGAGTGTCTGGCCTTACATTTAGGTCTTTAGTCCAGTTGGAGTTTATTTTTGTGTGTGGTGTTAGGGAGTCTTCTTCTTTCATCCTTGTACATGTACCTGTCCTGTTTTCCCGACACCACTTATTGAAGAGGCTGACTTTTCTCCACTCTATATTCTTGCCCCCTTTATGAAAGATAAGGTGACCATATGTGCGTGTGTTTATCTCTGGGCTTTCTATCCTGTTCCATGGAGCCATATGTCTGTTTTGGTGCCACTACCATACTGTCTTGATTCCTGTAGCTTTGCAGTTTCGTCTGAAGTCAGGGAGCCTGATTCCTCCAGCTCCATTTTTCGCTTTCAAGATTGCTTTGGCTATTCGGGGTCTTCTGTGTCTGCATACAAATTGTCAAATTTTGGGTTGGAGTTCTGTAAGAAATGCCAGTGGTAGTTTGACGGGGATTGCATTAAATCTCTAGATTGCTTTGGGGAGTAGAGTCATTTTCACAATATTGATTCTTCCAATCGAAGAACATGATATATCGCTCCATCTGTGGGTATCATTTTTAATTTCATTCATCAGTGTCTTATAATGTTCTGCATACAGGTCTTTTGTCTCCTTAGGTATTTTTAGTCCTGGACATTTTATTCATTTGGTTGCAGTGGTAACTAGGAGTGTTTCCTTAATTTCACTTTCAGATTTTTCATCATTAGTGTATAGGAATGCCAGCGATTTCTGTGCATTAATTTTGTATCCAGCTACTTTACCAAATTCACTGAGTAGCTCTACTAGTTTTCTGGTAGCCTCTTTAGGATTCTCTACGTATAGTATCGTGTCACCTGAAAACAGTGACAGCTTTACGTGTCCTTTCCACTGTTATATTTGAAAGCAACCAAGTTGCCTGGCTTCAGAGTTTACCAATTTCAGAAGCTATTTACATAAAAGTTGGGACTTAGACTTGCTGCTAGAATGAGGTTTACGAAGGGAGTGCATGAAGTGAACGCATTTTTCGTGCAAAAAAGTACAGGAATTTTGGGCGGTTACAGGAGTCAGTAGTTTGGACTGAATTTTCTTCCTTCAATACAAACAAGTTGCAAATATACTCCACAGTCTTTGGAGATAGGGTCTTTAGGACAGTAATCAAGTTAAAATGAAGCCATCAGGCTTTGCCCTCATTCAGTACGATTGGTGTGCTTGGGTTGTAGATGGCTATGTTTGTCGTGTTACTCTCTCTGTATATATCAATGTCCTAATTTCTGTTAAGACATGCAGTCCTTGGTACTTTCTCCTGGCAGCCCTAGCAAATACAGGCAGCCTGCATCATGTGGGATGAGGCTTTATCTTTTCATCAGTCCACAAGTCCTTAAGAGAAAAGACTGCTCTTTCAAGGAAAAACGCGATTCTGCATGCACAGCTGTTTCCTCGGTCTCCAGTCTGTCAGACTGCCCTGAATAATTTGACTTCCCAGTCCCCACAACACGTTAGGCCAATTCAATAAAATCTCTCAATCTCAATCTCTCTCTCTCTCTCTCTTGCTCCCTTCCCTCCCCTCCCACCCCCAGGCAGCTAGTGGCTTCTGTTTCTCTGTGGAACCCAGACCAGAACACTTGTGTTATACCCACTAGTGGAATTATGGGGTCGTGGGGTAACTACCTCTGTAAATGTTGAAGTAAAGATAAGATATTTTGCAAACTGTTTGCCATATTCTACATTCCCCCCAGCAAAGTATAACATATCCATTTCTTCCATATTGTTTTCATGTCTCTATATTTTTAACTTTAATTTTATTTTTAGTTTTAATTTCTTAAAAGCAGTCATCAACTCATACACATCAGTGTATAAATATCACACCCATTGCCCAATTCAGCACACCACCATCCCCACCTCACTGTGGTTTTCCTCCCTTGGTGTCCATCCGTTGGTTCTCCACATCTGTGTCTCAACTTCTGCCCTGCAAACCAGTTCGTCTGTACCATTTGTCTAGGTGCCACATACATGCGTTAATGTACGACATTTCTTTTTCTCTTTCTCGCTAAGTTCACTCTGTATGACAGTCTCTAGATCCATCCACGTCTCAACAAGTGACTCAGTTTCGTTCCTTTTAATGGCTGAGTAACATTCCATTGTATATATGTACCACAACTTCTTTATCCATTCGTCTGTCGATGGGCACGTGGCCTGCTTCCATGACCTGGCTATTGTAAATAGTGCTGAAATGAATATTGGGGTGCGTGTGTCTTTTTGAATTACGGTGTTCTCTGGGTATATTCCCAGTAGTGGGATTCCTGCGTCATATGGTAGTTCTCGTCTTAGTTTTTGAAGGACCCTCCATACAGTTCTCCATAGTGGCTGTATCAATTTACCTTCCCACCAACAGTGCAAGAGTGTTCCCTTTTCTCCACACCCTCTCCAGCCTTGATTGTTTCTAGGTTTTTTGATGAGGGCCACTCTGACCGGTGTGCGATGCTATCTCATTGTGCTTTTGATTTGCATTTCTCTAATGGTTAATGAGGTTGAGCATTCTTTCGTGTGTTTGTGGGCAGTGTGGATGTCTTCTTTGGAGAACTGTCTCTTGAGGTCTTCTGCCCAGTTTTGGGTTGGGTTGTTTGCTTTTTTGATATTGAGCTGCATGAGCCGCCTGTAAGTTTTGGAGATGAATCCTTTGTCAGTTGCTTCATTTGTAAATATTTTCTCCCATTCTAAGGGTTGTCTGTCGGTCTTGTTTATGGTTTCCTTTGCCGTGCAAAAGCTCTTAAGTTCCCTTAGGTCCCATTTGCTTATTTTTGTTTTTATTTCCATTTTTGTAGCATGTGGTTCAAAAAGGATCTTGCAGTGATTTCTGTCATAGAGCGTTCTGCTTATGCTTTCCTCTAAGAGTTTGAGAGTGTCTGGCCTTACATTTAGGTCTTTAGTCCATTTGGAGTTTATTTTTGTGTGTGGTGTTAGGGAGTCTTCTCCTTTCATCCTTGTACATGTACCTGTCCTGTTTTCCCGACACCACTTATTGAAGAGGCTGACTTTTCTCCACTCTATATTCTTGCCCCCTTTATCAAAGATAAGGTGACCATATGTGCGTGTGTTTATCTCTGGGCTTTCTATCCTGTTCCATGGATCCATATGTCTGTTTTGGTGCCACTACCATACTGTCTTGATTCCTGTAGCTTTGCAGTTTCGTCTGAAGTCAGGGAGCCTGATTCCTCCAGCTCCATTTTTCGCTTTCAAGATTGCTTTGGCTATTCGGGGTCTTCTGTGTCTGCATACAAATTGTCAAATTTTGGGTTGGAGTTCTGTAAGAAATGCCAGTGGTAGTTTGACGGGGATTGCATTAAATCTCTAGATTGCTTTGGGGAGTAGAGTCATTTTCACAATATTGATTCTTCCAATCGAAGAACATGATATATCGCTCCATCTGTGGGTATCATTTTTAATTTCATTCATCAGTGTCTTATAATGTTCTGCATACAGGTCTTTTGTCTCCTTAGGTATTTTTAGTCCTGGACATTTTATTCATTTGGTTGCAGTGGTAACTAGGAGTGTTTCCTTAATTTCACTTTCAGATTTTTCATCATTAGTGTATAGGAATGCCAGCGCTTTCTGTGCATTAATTTTGTATCCAGCTACTTTACCAAATTCACTGAGTAGCTCTACTAGTTTTCTGGTAGCCTCTTTAGGATTCTCTACGTATAGTATCGTGTCACCTGAAAAGTGACAGCTTTACATGTCCTTTCCACCGTTATATTTGAAAGCAACCAAGTTGCCTGGCTTCAGAGTTTACCAGTTTTAGAAGCTATTGACATAAAAGTTGGGACTTAGACTTGCTGCTAGAATGAGGTTTACGAAGGGAGTGCATGAAGTGAAGGCATTTTTCGTGCAAAAAAGAACAGGAATTTTGGGCGGTTACAGGAGTCAGTAGTTTGGACTGAATTTTCTTCCTTCAATACAAACAAGTTGCAAATATACTCCACAGTCTTTGGAGATAGGGTCTTTAGGACAGTAATCAAGTTAAAATGAAGCCATCAGGCTTTGCCCTCATTCAGTACGATTGGTGTGCTTGGGTTGTAGATGGCTATGTTTGTCGTGTTACTCTCTCTGTATATATCAATGTCCTAATTTCTGTTAAGACATGCAGTCCTTGGTACTTTCTCCTGGCAGCCCTAGCAAATACAGGCAGCCTGCATCATGTGGGATGAGGCTTTATCTTTTGATCAGTCCACAAGTCCTTAAGAGAAAAGACTGCTCTTCCAAGGAAAAACGCGATTCTGCATGCACAGCTGTTTCCTCGGTCTCCAGTCTGTCAGACTGCCCTGAATAATTTGACTTCCCAGTCCCCACAACACGTTAGGCCAATTCAATAAAATCTCTCAATCTCAATCTCTCTCTCTCTCTCTCTTGCTCCCTTCCCTCCCCTCCCACCCCCAGGCAGCTAGTGGCTTCTGTTTCTCTGTGGAACCCAGACCAGTACACTTGTGTTATACCCACTAGTGGAATTATGGGGTCGTGAGGTAACTACCTCTGTAAATGTTGAAGTAAAGATGAGATATTTTGCAAACTGTTTGCCATATTCTACATTCCCCCCAGCAAAGTATAACATATCCATTTCTTCCATATTGTTTTCATGTCTCTATATTTTTAACTTTAATTTTATTTTTAGTTTTAATTTCTTAAAAGCAGTCATCAACTTTATACACATCAGTGTATAAATATCACACCCATTGCCCAATTCAGCACACCACCATCCCCACCTCACTGTGGTTTTCCTCCATTGGTGTCCATCCGTTGGTTCTCCACATCTGTGTCTCAACTTCTGCCCTGCAAACCACTTCGTCTGTACCATTTGTCTAGGTGCCACATACATGCGTTAATGTACGACATTTGTTTTTCTCTTTCTCGCTAAGTTCACTCTGTATGACAGTCTCTAGATCCATCCACGTCTCAACAAGTGACTCAGTTTCGTTCCTTTTAATGGCTGAGTAACATTCCATTGTATATATGTACCACAATTTCTTTATCCATTCGTTTGTCGATGGGCACGTGGCTTGCTTCCAGGACCTGGCTATTGTAAATAGTGCTGAAATGAATATTGGGGTGCGTGTGTCTTTTTGAATTACGGTGTTCTCTGGGTATATTCCCAGTAGTGGGATTCCTGCGTCGTATGGTAGTTCTCGTCTTAGTTTTTGAAGGACCCTCCATACAGTTCTCCATAGTGGCTGTATCAATTTACCTTCCCACCAACAGTGCAAGAGTGTTCCCTTTTCTCCACACCCTCTCCAGCATTGATTGTTTCTAGGTTTTTTGATGAGGGCCACTCTGACCGGTGTGAGATGCTATCTCATTGTACTTTTGATTTGCATTTCTCTAATGGTTAATGAGGTTGAGCATTCTTTCGTGTGTTTGTGGGCAGTGTGGATGTCTTCTTTGGAGAACTGTCTCTTGAGGTCTTCTGCCCAGTTTTGGGTTGGGTTGTTTGCTTTTTTGATATTGAGCTGCATGAGCCGCCTGTAAGTTTTGGAGATGAATCCTTTGTCAGTTGCTTCATTTGTAAATATTTTCTCCCATTCTAAGGGTTGTCTGTCGGTCTTGTTTATGGTTTCCTTTGCCGTGCAAAAGCTCTTAAGTTCCCTTAGGTCCCGTTTGCTTATTTTTGTTTATATTTCCATTTTTCTAGCATGTGGTTCAAAAAGGATCTTGCAGTGATTTCTGTCATAGAGCGTTCTGCTTATGCTTTCCTCTAAGAGTTTGAGAGTGTCTGGCCTTACATTTAGGTCTTTAGTCCATTTGGAGTTTATTTTTGTGTGTGGTGTTAGGGAGTCTTCTCCTTTCATCCTTGTACATGTACCTGTCCTGTTTTCCCGACACCACTTATTGAAGAGGCTGACTTTTCTCCACTCTATATTCTTGCCCCCTTTATCAAAGATAAGGGGACCATATGTGCGTGTGTTTATATCTGGGCTTTCTATCCTCTTCCATGGATCCATATGTCTGTTTTGGTGCCACTACCATACTGTCTTGATTCCTGTAGCTTTGCAGTTTCATCTGAAGTCAGGGAGCCTGATTCCTCCAGCTCCATTTTTCGCTTTCAAGATTGCTTTGGCTATTCGGGGTCTTCTGTGTCTGCATACAAATTGTCAAATTTTGGGTTGGAGTTCTGTAAGAAATGCCAGTGGTAGTTTGACGGGGATTGCATTAAATCTCTAGATTGCTTTGGGGAGTAGAGTCATTTTCACAATATTGATTCTTCCAATCGAAGAACATGATATATCGCTCCATCTGTGGGTATCATTTTTAATTTCATTCATCAGTGTCTTATAATGTTCTGCATACAGGTCTTTTGTCTCCTTAGGTATTTTTAGTCCTGGACATTTTATTCATTTGGTTGCAGTGGTAACTAGGAGTGTTTCCTTAATTTCACTTTCAGATTTTTCATCATTAGTGTATAGGAATGCCAGCGATTTCTGTGCATTAATTTTGTATCCAGCTACTTTACCAAATTCACTGAGTAGCTCTACTAGTTTTCTGGTAGCCTCTTTAGGATTCTCTACGTATAGAATCGTGTCACCTGAAAACAGTGACAGCTTTACGTGTCCTTTCCACTGTTATATTTGAAAGCAACCAAGTTGCCTGGCTTCAGAGTTTACCAATTTCAGAAGCTATTTACATAAAAGTTGGGACTTAGACTTGCTGCTAGAATGAGGTTTACGAAGGGAGTGCATGAAGTGAACGCATTTTTCGTGCAAAAAAGAACAGGAATTTTGGCGGTTACAGGAGTCAGTAGTTTGGACTGAATTTTCTTCCTTCAATACAAACAAGTTGCAAATATACTCCACAGTCTTTGGAGATAGGGTCTTTAGGACAGTAATCAAGTTAAAATGAAGCCATCAGGCTTTGCCCTCATTCAGTACGATTGGTGTGCTTGGGTTGTAGATGGCTATGTTTGTCGTGTTACTCTCTCTGTATATATCAATGTCCTAATTTCTGTTAAGACATGCAGTCCTTGGTACTTTCTCCTGGCAGCCCTAGCAAATACAGGCAGCCTGCATCATGTGGGATGAGGCTTTATCTTTTCATCAGTCCACAAGTCCTTAAGAGAAAAGACTGCTCTTTCAAGGAAAAACGCGATTCTGCATGCACAGCTGTTTCCTCGGTCTCCAGTCTGTCAGACTGCCCTGAATAATTTGACTTCCCAGTCCCCACAACACGTTAGGCCAATTCAATAAAATCTCTCAATCTCAATCTCTCTCTCTCTCTCTCTTGCTCCCTTCCCTCCCCTCCCACCCCCAGGCAGCTAGTGGCTTCTGTTTCTCTGTGGAACCCAGACCAGAACACTTGTGTTATACCCACTAGTGGAATTATGGGGTCGTGGGGTAACTACCTCTGTAAATGTTGAAGGAAAGATAAGATATTTTGCAAACTGTTTGCCATATTCTACATTCCCCCCAGCAAAGTATAACATATCCATTTCTTCCATATTGTTTTCATGTCTCTATATTTTTAACTTTAATTTTATTTTTAGTTTTAATTTCTTAAAAGCAGTCATCAACTCATACACATCAGTGTATAAATATCACACCCATTGCCCAATTCAGCACACCACCATCCCCACCTCACTGTGGTTTTCCTCCCTTGGTGTCCATCCGTTGGTTCTCCACATCTGTGTCTCAACTTCTGCCCTGCAAACCAGTTCGTCTGTACCATTTGTCTAGGTGCCACATACATGCGTTAATGTACGACATTTCTTTTTCTCTTTCTCGCTAAGTTCACTCTGTATGACAGTCTCTAGATCCATCCACGTCTCAACAAGTGACTCAGTTTCGTTCCTTTTAATGGCTGAGTAACATTCCATTGTATATATGTACCACAACTTCTTTATGCATTCGTCTGTCGATGGGCACGTGGCTGCTTCCATGACCTGGCTATTGTAAATAGTGCTGAAATGAATATTGGGGTGCGTGTGTCTTTTTGAATTACGGTGTTCTCTGGGTATATTCCCAGTAGTGGGATTCCTGCGTCATATGGTAGTTCTCGTCTTAGTTTTTGAAGGACCCTCCATACAGTTCTCCATAGTGGCTGTATCAATTTACCTTCCCACCAACAGTGCAAGAGTGTTCCCTTTTCTCCACACCCTCTCCAGCATTGATTGTTTCTAGGTTTTTTGATGAGGGCCACTCTGACCGGTGTGCGATGCTATCTCATTGTGCTTTTGATTTGCATTTCTCTAATGGTTAATGAGGTTGAGCATTCTTTCGTGTGTTTGTGGGCAGTGTGGATGTCTTCTTTGGAGAACTGTCTCTTGAGGTCTTCTGCCCAGTTTTGGGTTGGGTTGTTTGCTTTTTTGATATTGAGCTGCATGAGCCGCCTGTAAGTTTTGGAGATGAATCCTTTGTCAGTTGCTTCATTTGTAAATATTTTCTCCATTCTAAGGGTTGTCTGTCGGTCTTGTTTATGGTTTCCTTTGCCGTGCAAAAGCTCTTAAGTTCCCTTAGGTCCCATTTGCTTATTT
The DNA here is from genome assembly GCF_028564815.1 of Eubalaena glacialis. Classification (NCBI taxonomy): domain Eukaryota; kingdom Metazoa; phylum Chordata; class Mammalia; order Artiodactyla; family Balaenidae; genus Eubalaena; species Eubalaena glacialis. Next base: position 1,741 of record NW_026871143.1, on the reverse strand, counting down.
TTGTTTTTATTTCCATTTTTGTAGCATGTGGTTCAAAAAGGATCTTGCAGTGATTTCTGTCATAGAGCGTTCTGCTTATGCTTTCCTCTAAGAGTTTGAGAGTGTCTGGCCTTACATTTAGGTCTTTAGTCCATTTGGAGTTTATTTTTGTGTGTGGTGTTAGGGAGTCTTCTCCTTTCATCCTTGTACATGTACCTGTCCTGTTTTCCCGACACCACTTATTGAAGAGGCTGACTTTTCTCCACTCTATATTCTTGCCCCCTTTATCAAAGATAAGGTGACCATATGTGCGTGTGTTTATCTCTGGGCTTTCTATCCTGTTCCATGGATCCATATGTCTGTTTTGGTGCCACTACCATACTGTCTTGATTCCTGTAGCTTTGCAGTTTCGTCTGAAGTCAGGGAGCCTGATTCCTCCAGCTCCATTTTTCGCTTTCAAGATTGCTTTGGCTATTCGGGGTCTTCTGTGTCTGCATACAAATTGTCAAATTTTGGGTTGGAGTTCTGTAAGAAATGCCAGTGGTAGTTTGACGGGGATTGCATTAAATCTCTAGATTGCTTTGGGGAGTAGAGTCATTTTCACAATATTGATTCTTCCAATCGAAGAACATGATATATCGCTCCATCTGTGGGTATCATTTTTAATTTCATTCATCAGTGTCTTATAATGTTCTGCATACAGGTCTTTTGTCTCCTTAGGTATTTTTAGTCCTGGACATTTTATTCATTTGGTTGCAGTGGTAACTAGGAGTGTTTCCTTAATTTCACTTTCAGATTTTTCATCATTAGTGTATAGGAATGCCAGCGCTTTCTGTGCATTAATTTTGTATCCAGCTACTTTACCAAATTCACTGAGTAGCTCTACTAGTTTTCTGGTAGCCTCTTTAGGATTCTCTACGTATAGTATCGTGTCACCTGAAAACAGTGACAGCTTTACATGTCCTTTCCACCGTTATATTTGAAAGCAACCAAGTTGCCTGGCTTCAGAGTTTACCAGTTTTAGAAGCTATTGACATACAAGTTGGGACTTAGACTTGCTGCTAGAATGAGGTTTACGAAGGGAGTGCATGAAGTGAAGGCATTTTTCGTGCAAAAAAGAACAGGAATTTTGGGCGGTTACAGGAGTCAGTAGTTTGGACTGAATTTTCTTCCTTCAATACAAACAAGTTGCAAATATACTCCACAGTCTTTGGAGATAGGGTCTTTAGGACAGTAATCAAGTTAAAATGAAGCCATCAGGCTTTGCCCTCATTCAGTACGATTGGTGTCCTTGGGTTGTAGATGGCTATGTTTGTCGTGTTACTCTCTCTGTATATCAATGTCCTAATTTCTGTTAAGACATGCAGTCCTTGGTACTTTCTCCTGGCAGCCCTAGCAAATACAGGCAGCCTGCATCATGTGGGATGAGGCTTTATCTTTTGATCAGTCCACAAGTCCTTAAGAGAAAAGACTGCTCTTCCAAGGAAAAACGCGATTCTGCATGCACAGCTGTTTCCTCGGTCTCCAGTCTGTCAGACTGCCCTGAATAATTTGACTTCCCAGTCCCCACAACACGTTAGGCCAATTCAATAAAATCTCTCAATCTCAATCTCTCTCTCTCTCTCTCTTGCTCCCTTCCCTCCCCTCCCACCCCCAGGCAGCTAGTGGCTTCTGTTTCTCTGTGGAACCCAGACCAGTACACTTGTGTTATACCCACTAGTGGAATTATGGGGTCGTGAGGTAACTACCTCTGTAAATGTTG